>NC_085046.1:82529974-82844292 GCF_963662255.1 Cinclus cinclus | reverse complement strand
TAAATTGCTGCTATCAGAAGAATGTCTCATCTTAGGCTTTCTCTCCACAGACACACCACTGTGCACTGTTCTTTGGGTAGTATTTCTCCAATTAAGTTTGCTTGCAATGACCTGCAAGCACTTGCAGATTTTATTATTTGTGGCCATATAATGTGACTTTTTATAGATTTCACAGCTGTGAAATGTAATTGGGGGAATTCAGCAACATACACTGCCAGACAAATGTCGGCCAGCAGGTACTTTCCAGGTTTACTGCAAACTCCTGGAGAAATACTTTACTGCACTCTGCTTAGAGTGATGTTGAGAAAAGATACTGTCATTTATGATGTCTGAAGAGCTATGTCTTCACCTGTAGCTTCAGTTGCCAGTGCTGCTACACAAACAAAGTTGATGGAGCACATTATGGATTTTTCACTAGCCTGGAAGAGGAAAATCAATTTCCATCTAATAGAGCAGGAGGTCCCTAAATACTACTAGCTGCTCTGTGACACTCTAGACTTAAGCAGTCCTCCTATGAGACAGAAAAGACTAGGATCCTGGAGTGCATTAGTACACAGATAAATAGAGAGGAAAATTAGACACTGAAAAAAATTATCTGAGAAAAGAGATTAAGCCACAATTTTTTAAAATAATATCAGGACATAAACTCTGCACACAGAGGCTGGAACAACTCCATTTGAGTCAGAGTTGCTACATAGTTGTCTTATGATGGAGAATTTGACCTTGCATGCACACAATAAATCTTCCACAGTTGAGACTAGGTCATTCAGTAAAAGAATGCTGCATCTCTGAGTATAATGTTCTGCAATTGAAAGAAAATTTAAAATTATGTAGGCAGCTCACTGCTGTAGGATATTTAAGAGACATAGATCTGAATAAATAAATAAAGAAAGGAAATTAATCCAGATAATATCCTAGAGAGAACTGAATGAAGCTGTGCCATTATCCAAGTGTTATATAGTCATTTTGCTGTTGGGGGAATGACCAAGACAGTTGGTGGGACAAAAAATACCTGAATACGTCTGTGAATAAGAGCTGAATATACTTTCAAAATGTAATAAAATAATCAGTTTATATTTGTGTAAAAATAGGCTTTGTTTTTTTTAGTATAAAAACATGACTGAAT
Organism: Cinclus cinclus; assembly: GCF_963662255.1. NCBI lineage: Eukaryota > Metazoa > Chordata > Aves > Passeriformes > Cinclidae > Cinclus > Cinclus cinclus. The sequence continues at coordinate 82,843,166 of NC_085046.1, read as the reverse complement.
ATACTGTCCTTGTTTGTAACTGCCAGGTGACAAATTCATTATATGGAAAAGCACACACCTGAGGTTTGGTGTTCAGACTGCTGTTCAACGCCAGCAAGCTTTGCTGCTGATAGGTGGGTGTGTGTAGTATCACTTATAATGTTGCAAACAGGAAGGAAATCTGAAAAGGAAAGCTGAAGCAACCTGGTGAGCCTGATGACACAGGTTTTCCCTAATGGGTGGTGATGAACATGCATGTTCCGTCGCTGAAAGAGGAGCAAACCAAACCCACATTGACTCAATGAAGAAATATCAATGCCTTAGTAAATCTTCCTGTAGGATTTGTACCATCTAGAAGAGAAACACTACACTAGGAATTGCAGACAGCTACAGGAACACAGTAAGGAGAAGCCAAAATACTTTTGTTTGAAGATGTAGGACAACCAATGAGGCAACTAAGGCCAGATGGTTGAGAAGAAAAGGGACTGGGAAGGTCAAAAAACAAACCCCAAGAAGTCATGACTCGCATCTCTCATTTATTTTCCAGATATCCAAAATGAAAAAAAGTATGGATTACTGTACTCCATGGAAAGGCATGTAAGAAAGAAAAATATACATAAACCCCAGGTACCTTCTCAATTCAAACATTCCCTTATTGTGCTAGTTGCTCAGTTGACTTTAGGAAGAATATCACTTTCAGTGAATGATGTCAGAGTACAGTCTTAAACAGATCATCAGTGAAAAAAACAGAGTTATAGTGCTGTCATTCCAGCTCAGGATCAATTAGAACATGTAACAGTTTTACTAGAAGTTTACTCGTTACCAACACTTGCAGCAGTAGATCGTCATGGAAGTAAACATTTTCTAAAGCCGAGCCAGTAAGCCAGTAAATCAAGGAGAGATGTTCTTCAGGAAACAGGCTTGTTTTTTTTTTTTCTTTGTCGGTAGAAATATCACACAGTAACAAAAGAAATATTAAAAAAAAAAAAAGGGAAAAGGAAAAGAAAATAATACTCCCTTAATTTAATTGGATTTGCTCAGTACTTCAGAGAATTTATGAGAGTGAGACATATATATCTACTAAGCATCTATTCCATCTTGAATTATATTCTCTTGGGTCAAATTTTTGGAGTTTCACTGCACAGGCAATGAAGCAAAGAATGGATCCAAATTGGTTTTAAATTAATCAAACTCACAGTTAAAAAGCAGAGCATTATCACTTAGGTTAAATGTCAGTTGTTCATCTTTACTTTCATGTATTTTTTTGAACTTACCATAATTGACCTTTTCAAGTGTAGCACCCAGTTAAAACCTGGAGAAAATGACAATATGATAAGAGAAGGGCAATTTCAGTTATGACAAAGTCGTTATATAGAAGATGAGATATGAAGATGTTAATTAATCTCTCCTCACCATTTTCCACAGTAAGGCAATTACACTTTTGGATTGATTCTGGTTGTAATGGATGTCATATCACAGCTGAATTAAAGGTGGGCAAAGAAGGTACAAAAATGACTTTAAAAGGAGTGAGAAAAGCTTCATTCAAAGCTACATAAGTGAGTGGAAAGATTATGATGGATTTCTGTGAGTTTTATATTGCATCTTTAGTGCAAAATTGGAAATTTCTTCAGATTTTGATAACTTGAATAAGATAGTTACCCTTTTTACTACTGAATTGCCCTCAAATTTGCCTCTTTGATCCTCTTTTTTTCCAGTCACAGACTGCTCCTTTTTAAAATAGCACAAACTTTCTTTGGGAAGAAGAATGAAAGCACCTTGTTTACAGCATCCCTGAATAACTAAGCCAGCCAAGGAAATTTCTTATATGCCCCTCCTTGTCCGTGTCACTGCAGTCTGACTCTTGCTACTCTACTGAATACAATTAGCATCTGGCAGCAGGAATATTTTTATATCAGATTATAAGAAAATTCAGTTATTGAAGTAAGCTCTGAATGTTTAGGACACAATAATAGCTTTTCTTGCTTGAGTGCACCAGAGCATGTTGGAAAGTAAACTGGGGGGTTGTTGTGAGCCAGGAAGTGCATGCACAGGCAAGGTTTGTGCCAAGAAGGAATTGCTTTTGTTAATATTTGGCAGATGAACAATATTAGTGAAGTCAATAGGTCTATCCACAAACGTACACACTTTGGCAATTTGGGGGCAGTCTCCTCAGTTGCTGGGCTGCAGAAACTGAGCTCTCACCTGCTTCAGTTAAACCAAGTTACAGTAACCTCACTGGTTTTAGAGGGACAAAACATAAATGAAAGGAGCTAGATCGTCACAGTGAATGAAGTGTTGATCAGAAGTCTTATTTCCAGCAATCCGTTATTGTCTTAGGAACATGCAAGTTATTCTGGGATGGTTCTTGTGTTTCTGGCATAGACAAATCTCCCATTGGCTTCACATCCCATTTTGCTCAAAGTAGTGTTGATTGAATATAAGTTTGGTCTGCAACATTATCCCAGCTTTCCCCAGTGAGCTATGTTGTTTTTTAACTGGCATTGTGTGTGTCAATCTTTTAGTCACATCTGCTGCTTAAAAGGTCTTCCTAGATAATTCATCATTCGTTTCCAAATGCTCAGTAGTTAATAAAATCCTTTGAACCAAATAATGACACTAGCACTACAAACAAACTCATTAATTTCATTACACTTCACATATTTTATTTTGGCTTTCATTGTTATGTGAACCAAGCAGCTTGGTACATGTGGGAAACAAAATCAGTTTTATCTGGAAGACTATTTAATGTTTTATGAAACTAAAATGAGTCTGTCCTTAATAATGTGCAGACTCAAAATGAAACTACTCAATCCTTCTTAGGAGTGAGCATGAAGGCACTTTCAACAGAAAAGAACAGATGTAAGAAGAAACCTTGTAGTTTTAAACAAATCTCTCAGTTTAAAATCTTTCTAATACAACATTTACAAATCAATGTATATAATCCAGAACCATACAAAGCCCACTAAGGGTGGTAGAAATCTGTCCACTGATTTCAAATAAGTGCTGACACAATACTTTTGAAGGCAATTAATAATTTCATGAGGACATGTTGACCACAGAATTGGGTTTTATCCCCAGCCATCACCAGAAACATGACCTTCATCAACATAGTCCTTCACCCCATGACCATAGTTCTTCATGTGGAAGATAGGAGAGACTTGGGCATGTAACCATTCTTGAACATGGCATGGGGCCCAGATAGACTTCCAAAATTTTACCATGTACCTTTATTTCATTTCACCTAAGGAGACTGCAGCCAACTTTTGGTTCAGATATAGTTCCATGCATTTAGGCTACCAGACAGCTGATTATACAAGAGGCTGTGTGTGGGAAGTCCTGAGGGGCCAGCGCTACAGGCCAGTGCCACCTCCCCTGGGTGCTCCCAAATTCTCTTAGATTCCAAAGTTTAAGAGAAATGCTATTGAGTTGGAAGCATGAGGGGAAGAGTGTGGCAGAAAAGGAAAAACATTTGGCAGTTTTTCCTGATCAGCTCATTTTCATTAGAATAAATAGAAACACAACATTTTTCTCTCTTTGCAACTGTCAGAACTTACTTCATGGTAAGAAGTAAATCTTGGCAGCAGTACCTTGGCAATGAAGAAATAGCAAAGAATAAAGGAAAACAGCAAAACGTCTGTACACATACCAGAAAACAAGATGTATTTCCTATTCTCCCTATTAATGAAAAAAAGACAGGAAAAGCATGGAAACACCACAAGAGAGTAAAAACAAGAAAAATGCACAAATGCAGGCTAGACTTCAAGATCAAGGATAAAAATGAAAACAAAGCCATTTCGTCATCTGACTGGAACCCAAAGCAGGAGGCTGGGAACTTCTCTATACTTCTGAAGGTTGTGCCACAAGAAAGTGTGAAAGGAATTCAATTCAATAATGCTCCTAAAATGAGTGAGAAAGCAGAAAGTTATCACTTTTTAAAATGTCAATTCAGAAAGTAGAATTATATTATTATGATGAACCAGGAACTCTTCATACATGGCTTGATGATCAGAAAAAATAGAGAAATAACACATAAGAGGAAACATTTGCTGATCCTATAACTGAGCAGACATAGGGTTCAGGCAAATTAATTCCAGTGATAAAGATCAGGAACCCTGCAGCAGTGAGTCCAGTTCAAAAGAAGAAAGCCATCAGAGGTTAACCAAGCAGGCACTGCTTATTTTTCTGTACCATAGTATGCTGTACTATTTTACAGATGTACAGAGATAACTTTTTTCCCTGTGCCTAACTTCACTTGGATGTGAAAGGATCATGTTTATGATACTCAGAAGAATTTAAAATAATTGGTACTTTTAAGACTGGTGTTCAATTTTTCAATTAAATTTCCAGTGTTTATTTTTATTTTTAAAAGTAGTTGCATTTTCAAAACTAAAACTAGTTTTGAACGTTCACTTTCAAAATGTCAAAATGGATCACTAAGTCTTGGAGGTTTCATATTTCTTTCAAGTTTCTGAAATTTTGAATTTTTATATATAATTTTGCTCAATCCATACTTGCAGTTTTCAATGCACAATATATTTCAGTAAGAATGTTTGAGAAGAGAAAGAAAATAGAAAGCTAATAACTGCAGTGAGATTGGTGCAGGAAGGAAAATAATATCTGACTTGAGTTCTCCATTGGGTCAGAAAGAAAATATAAAAGGTCTTGTAGTCACTGATGCTGAGAGATTGATGGATGTGGGGAAGGCTAGGGACAACTGTAGGAAGTTTAGGATCCCAGCTACCAGAAAATACACTTTCCACTGGCCTGGAGACCAGCCTGCTGTGTGACACAAGTGATAATTTAAAGTAACATCACAGTCATGGATGGAAGCTATTCAAATGTCAGTAGGTCAACTCATAGTGCATACTGAAATCCACAGACTAAAGAATTAGATCACCTTTAATTTGCAGCTGCTGGCTTGTAGAAATTCTACATAAAGTTGAACAGTAAACCTTTATAGGTAGTGGAGTTGATTATAGTCCAGTACTTATCTCTCTCACACAGAGATATTTGAACTTTAATGTTTGCAAAAGGCTTTCAAACAGCAGCAAAGAAAGAATTATTTTTTTGTGTGTGTGTGGAGGTAAAGGGTTTCTGGATGCTTGGGAAATATGAAGTGATCTTTTCCTCACTTACTACAGCGAAGTTCATTTAAGGAAATAACAGGAAAGGGACTACTCCTGACACAATTCAAAATATTTAAGGAAGCTTAGAAAATTGTTTTCACATACAGCATACTGAAGTAAAAAGGCAGAATCAGATAGTACAAGGTATAGAAATTGACTTGTAAATGCAAAAAAATGAAGTAAAAAAAAAGAAAGGGTGAATAAGATGGTAATCTTTAATATTAATATATTATTTAGTATTAATCAGGTCTCAACTAGACTAATTGGCAGAACTTAGGCAGCATCTATGTAAGTTAGAGGTCACTCATCATTAGTTTTATACTGAACCTCTGATCCAGAAGACCAAAATACCAGACCTAAGATAATGTTCTTTCATCATACTTACTAAAAGAAAAAAAAAAAACCAAACACTTGAAGTCATTATATGTTATTAAAATAGATCAGTAAGAAGCAAACACCACATAAACAATAATTTCACCATGATACCATCAGAGGACATTAAGAAGGTAAAAATATGTCTTCCAAAATAAAATATCACCCAAAAAAAGTATGGATAGATAATATGCCTGTAATCCCTGACACAGAATGAGTATCTACAGAGTAAGTACAATTTATTATTTTCTCATTAGAAGAATGAAATTAATGTCAGGTCAATTATCAATTTGATTTTTAAGAAGAAGAAAATGAAGTTTCAATGACAAATGTCTCAGATTGTACGTCGAAATTAGGAGAATAAGAGCACCCCACTGCTAATAAACTCTGCTTTCCACTTTTCTGGCAAGCTCTTTCACCTTATATTCAACAGGCTTGACATTATGGTTTCCTTGTGTCTAATCTTGTATGCTTTTTCCTCCTACCCTGCCAACATGTAGCAGTTTCCAGGTAAAGCATTGCTGTCCTATATACAGAAGTGTGAGTTACCACTCCAAACCCAGCGTAAGCCAGCTTGCTTAACTGGAAGCAAAATGATTGCATGTTATGGCATCCTGCCCAGGGACTACTGCTAACATTGTTATAACAAACTAGTTCAAGCATTCATATGTGGTCTTGAACCTTAAATTCATACCCCATCTCTTCTGAAGTACATGCAAAAACTGCATTGATAATGTGCATTTTCAGTATAATGTCTCAACAGTATTTTGAATCTGAAAACAAATAACACTTTCTCTTTTTTTTTCTATTTTTTTTTTATATGGCATACTGAACAGGAAAGATTGCAAAAAAATCAAACTAAAACATGTAAATTTCCTTGCTAAGTGTAATAATCACCTCTATGACTTACACATAGGAAAAACATAAGTAATGAAATATACAAGCCTCTCTCTTTTGTTGGCTTAACCTATAAACATTGCTTCCATCTTTCCAGGCATTGAATTAATATTGATTACATTGAATATCTGTGATGGCTCTCACTATAACGCTGCAAAAACTTCCTCTAAGAATTATTTTTTCTTAAAATAATAAACAATTTTTTTTCTTTTATCATAGAAAGAATAGACTTCATGGTTTAAAGTATTTGTTAATTTTTTAACTCTACTTCCCTCAAATCTGTGAAAAAATAAATCGACAGACTAACATAACCAAAGTGGTAGTGAGAGAATTGTGCCAGAATTTAAGGATGGCTTGATGGTCTATCAGTTGGTATCAGTTTTCTCTCTCTTGAGTGCTGTAGAGCATGTAATCTGTTCAGATAGGCAGATGGATGTGTAAGTTTGATCTGCTGACACAGTACTAATAACCCCATTAGACCCAAAGATTAATGATGTATCGTGCTTTGTGCATGCCTGCCTTATCCATCATGTACCTGGTTATCAGGGGCAGAAAAAATTGCAACCTTCTATGTAATCAGTCAATAGCTTTGTTAATCTAATTGCAAGTAATAATAGCCTTACTGGTAGAAAAGCTTCCATTCACAAACACTCTACATTTTTGAATTATGTTCCTTCACATTTTTACTAGCTAGTACCAACAGAAACACATACTTTAGCTTATTATTTCAAGCATTCACTTTTGCTTTGAAGACCTTTTTTATTCTATAAAAGCTTCTTCAAAAGTTCAAAGGACAGCAAATTATATGAATAGTGAGAAAAAAGTCAAGAGAAAACCAAGCCCTAGGAAGCGTTAATCTCCGTTAGCTGGACCTCAAATTAAGTTACCAGAAAGACAGTAAACCTAATGGGAGCGCTCCATTTTTGATAGTACCACAATTTCAAATGTTTTGAGATAAAATTTATTCCATTACAAACTATTTATACAAGGCCCAATGAACCTCTCTAACTTCACAAGTGTCTTGACATATATCATAAGAGAGTGAAAGGAAAGTGGTGAACCTCAGGTGAAAGGAATGAGTTGTAATGGGCAGCATATACAGAAAATCAACTTCTGTCATGGTTAGGAGGCATCACCAGCATCACTTTGTTATTTGGTAGATAAGGAGTCACCAAATATAGGAAGGCAAGATTAAGCTATTTGGGCCAAGAACACAAACTGCAAACATTTATACGTTTGTGAAATAAAATCTTATTCCAGCAAAAATCATGGTGAAAATTGTTGCTGATTTCATTATAGCAGCAATTCTATTTATAGGTGTTAGTGCTGCAGAGAAACAATATTATCACTTGGTTAAAATCTCATGAGGACTTGAAAAAAACGTCTTTAAATTTTCTTTGAACAAGTCCTGAGTCTTGCCTAATGGCAATGCACTTAAAATACATCACATCTCAGAGGAAGACAGGCAACTCAGATTTAAAGCATATAGAGTGCTGGATGATCTGTCACATAGTTCAAAATCTGTTATGGTACTAGAATAGGGAGAAAAATGTGCATGAGTTTTCATTTTAAGTTATGTTCATTTTTATTTTATCCAACTTTTAGCTTATCTGCTAAACCAAAGTGATGTCAAGAATGAGAGGCTTCTCACCTCACATATAGCTATAAACTGGAATCAAATCCCATCTAAACTTTGCTAGGCTGAGCTATCTTTGTTAAGTTGAACTTTTTACATCTCAGTGCATTTTACAGGTCTCCCACTCCTCCTTTCATAATTATATGAGTTTACAGTGGAAGCTGACCATTGTCAAATCTTTATAGTATTGCCATTATTTATTTACAAAGAGCTATCAGTTGTTGCTGTTCAGTGACATCGTCGAAGCAAATCAGCCGGGGGAGCAGTTGAAGGGGCACAGACGTTACCATTGAGTAATTTTGGTTTGACAAAATTGAAGAGCTCAGCAGGATTTTCAGGTGGTGTGTAAACTCTTGGTTTAATCAGACAGATACCAAGCCATAGAGAAGCACGTTTAGCCTCAATGGCTTAGTCCCAGCAGATGCCAGGTACAGCACCTTGCCACTGGGTTTGCATAATGCTGCTCTCTGCCTCGGTGCTGTGCACACTCAGGATGCTGTCATGGATTGCAGCTCTCAGAAAACACTGCAAATCTCAGAAAGTATATACTGGGGTTTATTTCCTCCCCCTCCTCCCTGCAGGTAGATGAAAGATGATTGAAGAATTTTTTTTCAGAAGAATTTTTTATTCAGAAGCCCGATCTGTTTATTAATGTTTTAAAAACAATAAATCCATGAAGGAGGGAAGCAATTGCGTTTAAAAAAATACTGTGAGGAGGAATACAGCTAGTTTCTTTGCTAATTTTAATAAAGAAATACTTCTACACTATTTTAGTGAAGAAAAAAAGGACATTTTTCAGCCTTTAATTAAATGAATAGGCAAGCCTTGTACAAGGTTTCACCTTATCTGTGCTTCCTTGTGCACAGAGATACATTATAGTCTTAATGAAACTGCATCAATAGAATGTAGTGATTTCCACATTTACATTACTTTTCAACTGAATTAAATTATAGCTGTATCCTTTAGCTTAACTTTGCCCAGCCACATGACCACTATTGTATAAAGTCAGATTTAGTTAAGTAGAAAATTAGGAGAGTTAGCTTTTTTTAATTGCTAAAAACCAAAATATTTTCTCTTTTTACCTTAAGATAGTGAGAGAGAAGTATATTATATTAATATACAGGAAAACTTACTGACAAATGGTCTAAAAAACTTTTCAGTATATTTTTATATTTTATTTCATGCCTTATTTTATATCTTGTTCCCTTCCTGAACCTAACACAATCAAATTTGTTAATAGATAAATAGATAAATGCGCAAGTATTATTTGCTCTCTTGAGCACTTAAACTTATATTGACTCATTACACTTTTTACCCTTTTTTCTTTTGTTGCAGCTAGACAAGAAACAAAATTCCACCAAACTACTCAAACATAATTTTACAAAAGTGTGTGTTTTTTTTCCCTTTAAAGCCACTAGAAACCCCAATTATTGGGCAGCAGAATCAATCTCTACATTAACCATTCTCATCATGTGCATGAAATAAACTTCTTTGACAAGTTTGACTGTCTTGCTTAAATTTCTGCACAGCTGTAGCACCCCAGGAGGGTCAGTAAGGTAGTAATTAGCACTTATGTATTCCATTTCCATCAACTCCATGCCTTCCACTCCTTGCCAGCGCCTCTGCTGAGGGTAGTGTTAGATTAGGACTTCAGCACTCACAGGGTGGGCCTGCCTTAATCATGCAGGTGGCAGGAAACTGTCTCACCTTGCAGTTGTGCAGTGCCTGACTTCAATGGAGCTGCCGCGATTTGCCACTCTCTAAGATGTGGAGATGTATCTAGCCCTGCTGCTCTCTCACTAACAGCTCCACTCCACGGCTGTGGAGAAAGACATCAGCTGTGTCTCTATAACAGCCTGGTTTCTTTTAATTTCATTTTGCTCAGCATTCTGGGTTTTGAATCAAATAATTTAATTCCTTCTTGATTAATACAGCTTCACTTGGATGTTAGGTCAGCTTGGACCAGGGGGTAGGAATATGGTGGATGAAGAAAAGGCTGTTGCTGTTGTTTCCCTGGATTTCAGCAAACACTCTCTCCCACAGCACACTCGTGGAAAAGCTGCAGCCCGTGGCTTGGACAGGAGCACTCCAAGTTGGACTTGATGATCTCAAAGGTATTTTTCAACCTAGTTAATTCTGTGATTCTGTGAATACACATTCAGTCCTCCAGGTGATTCCAGACGAAACACTTCACAGAACTTGCCAAAGTATTTGTAATTTTACTCAAAATCTTTCCAAAACTTCCAGCAACATCTAGCTTAACTTTTGCATGTAGGCAGGTTTGGATTTTTCATGTGAAGGATATCACAGTGCAGACTCTAAAACCCCCAAAAAAGAAGTACAGTGAGTCTCTTGCAATAATTGCTGCAAATAGGAAGTGACTCATTCCCCTTCATTGCCCCTGCAGTATCCCAAGAACGTGATTCTATTTGTTACTACTTTTAATTCATGTAGTAAATCTCCTGTTTCCTGTTCTCTTGTGAGATAGCAGCACTTTTACTCACGGCAAATGACATTTGAACATTTCCTATTGTGATCATTTACAAGGCATTGAGAATCTCAAATAGGATTTGGCTGGTTGAGAAGCCTGCCTTTGGTCTGACACAAAGATATCTCTAAGCTGTTTTCTACAACTGTGTCCTTATACAAGCAGTCCGATTTCCTCTGAATCATGCATCCAGAGTTAAGTCTGTGTGAAAAGTGCTTTGCTGGGTTGGAATAAAATGGTCATTAAGAATCTCAAAGAAGAAAAGCCAAGGAGGCAGTGTTGATGTTAGGCATGTTACTAGGAAAGTCAGGGATTTTTCCTGCCTCTTCCTACTACCTTTGTTACCTGCTGCTGCTATCATATGAAACTTGAGAACAAGGACAGATATTCCCATTGGGGAGGCCTGAGGAGAGCTGGCAATGCAACTACAGAAGCCAGTGGTGCAATTCCCAATGGTTCTTTAATGTGCTTGCCCACTGGGGGCAAAAAGCAACTTTATCATCCCAGAGCATGCCAGGAAAAGAGTTGTAACAATTAGAATCACCATTATCTCTGCTCCCTGTTCCCACCAGCAGGTAGTCACATGATGCAAAATTGCCAATATCCAAAATTCAGTCAAATGCAAAGTAAACGAATGGAAACAACAGAGATAAATATTTACTTCCTAAACCCTTGGAGTGAGAGGAGATTTCAGTAACACCTGTGTTGGATTGAAGAATTATTCAGGCTACTAAAACCCTTTCCCCCAAACATACAAAAAAATCCTGCCCTCTTTAACTGTTCCTCATCCTAGGTCAGCTCCAAGGAGATCCAGGGTCATTTCTTGTGACAACAGCGTACCTGTCATCTTTACACTGATTTTTTGCTGCCTCCTAGTGCTCCGTGCTGTAAATGGGTCCAAAGCTTGTGCTGTAAAGCAGAAGATGGGAGCAAACTGCCCCTTTGTCACAGGTTAATTTCAGTCGAACTATCTCTGGGAAGAGTACAACAGAGAGATTGCATGAAGGCAGAAAATTGAATAGGCTTTTTACTTGTTATTACATAGTCATACCTCTGGGGCCCACAGTTTTACCCTGAAGGAAGAGATTTCCCCCAGTGGGTTTCAGGCTGCCATTTTCCCACAGTCTCCAAGTCTTTTATACGCTCTGCTTACAGCTGTAAACCAGGGCATTCAGGTTTGTAACTTACCTTTACAGAACAATACATTTTTGTTTTACATGTCATTATTTTGTACATTTTTAGATACAGAAACAGATAAGAAGGGAAAATTTTCTTGTGTCTCAGCCAAAGAAGGGGGGATAATTTATCTATGAGGCAATTAGAAGGGGATCTTTCTGATTCAGTTTTGCCATGGCTTGCAAAGATCATCACAGCAGGACATTGTTTCTCCATACTGCCCATAGCAAATGCTCATTTAAGCATCTAAATGATTCAGGCCACATGGTGCAGTCAATATAGATATATATGCAGTAACATCTGGCAAGCTGCTGAAACTAAAACTGCTGACTGCTTTTTAAAGTATCTTTTATTGATTTTGTGTAAACCATAAAGAACTGGTTTTGATTATGTGGCAAACCCACCTTCTAATACTTTAACTTTCCAGTATAAATTTGTGACTCTCACAGTTGAAATGAGCTTTGGATTTATTAGGCAGAAAAAATCTCTTGGAAAGTAAAAGATGAAACATCCCATTGCTACTGGCTTTTCCCAGAATGATAATTTAATATTCTGGCTTTATACAAGGATGACTTTTCATCCAGAAGAATGAAGTTGCCATTCTGAAATTTTTGAAGGAATTTATCTCACATAGTCCACTATCATTCATAATGGATATCCACAAGTGATGTGTCTGCCTTTCGACGAACAAGCTGGAATTTGTTCACAATTTTGTTCTTGACAGTATCCTTGACAAAGGACCATCTCATTCTTGGACTGACACCTTAGAAGAAGAACATCTTAAGTTAGTGTGTATTTTTGTCTCAAAAATATATGAAAGATTTTGGATCATCCCTTTCCTGTGCAGTTCTTTACAATATTTCCCTTAAAATAATCGCATTGTCGTGTCCTCTGCAAAAAATGTAATATCTGATTTAAAAAAAAAAAATCAAGTGTTTTGCTGCTGAAAGTGGGGGGAAAGTGGTGTTCCTGTCCAAAAAAATTAAGACCAAGTTCAAATGCAGGCAAAGCTGAAGTCACTTTCTGACCAGATGTAGCAAATACTTGTCCAAATATTTTTCAATTTGAACTTGATATTATAGAATGTACAGGTTCTGGCTGTGTTGAAAAACAGTCACTCTCTTTCACAAGGTTACTTGAGAGATTGTATAAAATGGGATGTGTCATTTTTCTGAAATGTATAATTCTCCACAACTGAAAAATTTGAACTGAAAGGTCAGTAAAATAGGTTAGCTATAGTCCCACCCCTCCAATTAGGTTTCTTCTGCTCCTATGGTTCTAAAGTTTTGCATTTTTTCCACCATGCTTGAATACCTTCTGATTTATATTTAATTCCCCCTCACCATTAGTGTATGTTAATAACAACTCTCCCTCCAGTGCTCTCCCTGGATCCTAAGGACAGGCAGATATGGCAGAATCTCATTGATGTTCCAAGAGCAAGGTGTTACTACTACTGACTGTGTAGGACTGCAGAGGTTTGCAAAAAAGACAGAGCCTGTTTTTTTTCTTAACTCTGAAGCAGCAAAGAAAGGCAGTGACTTTGTTGGACAAGGAGCTGAACACCAGTGAATTTTTATCTGCTGCCACCTGCTTGACAAGGTGACTCAGGCTAAAGAGCACACTTCGGGAAGATGAATTTGCTGTTTTGCTAAGAAATTTTGAACTGTCACCCTTGGGCACTGCATAAACTTACACGAATTCTTTCCAGACACTAACCTTAGAGCATGATATCCATCACACTAATAAGCTGTAATCCAGCTTTAACCCAGTCAGGTACAAAATCTTCTTAGCCACAAAATTTAACCATGGTGTAAATAATGAGTTTGAGAAAAAAATATGTACACTAAAACTTTGTGTATATTCCGAACTTATTTTATTGCACTGAAGCATATATTTATTTGGCTACAAAAGAAAAAAAGACCTCAGGTAACTGTACAAAGCTGGTCTAGTGAGCAACTGCATGTTCATAATGGTGTCACTGTTTGAATAGCTCAGATTTGAAAATTAGTCATTCACATGTGAATGTTCCGATGCCTGTCTCCAAAACAGAGTACATGGCTAATGGGTAATGTGTGACTGAATTAAAAAGAAAAGCAGAGACGCTGTTTGCCATAAAAGATATTCAGAAAATAAATATGCCATACAAAAAATATATTTAGTAAGACTTGCCCTTGTTCCTCAGAAATACACAGAGCAGAAACTGGTAGTAAGACAAAAAAGTGTGTGTTTTGTGTTCTGCATGAACTCGAAGCAACCATCCTTCCTCAATTTTTCCAGCCCATTAAATACCAGTTACAGCACAGAGCCACTGATGGCTGTGTTGATTCAGATTAGGTGACAGGCAGAAGTGATCCTGCTGAATGGGTTTTGCTGTGCCTTCAGGTAACATCTTTGTGTCTCAGAATAAAGGCAGCTGCATTAACTGACTAAAAGTGTGCCATTCCTTGCTGGCTCTGCTGGGCTCTGTTGCCTCCCTTGCTTATGGAGCAGTGAATGGGTCACAGAATGCTCTCAAGAACAGGTAGGTTCTGTGCTTGGCACTTCTGAAACTTATTTTCAAAATTCCCCTTGCCTTTTAATCTGAACCCTATAGAATTTCTTGTGCAGCTATCTGGAGACTGAATGGCTTCCTGTGGGCATTTCTGCTTCCATGGAAACATGGGAGATTGTGATCATACAACCAAGAGGGGAGAAAACTGAGGTGGAAAATCCAAGGCTATTTTTCCCACTGTTTTTAAGATTTCTATCTCTATAGGTTGCACTTTTACTTCAGGATGCATTCACACACACATAAGAAGGCAGACTCTTGCCCAAGATCTTTCTGAGCAACAAAAGCCCCACCTAACCTGACCTTGACTGGGCATCCACAGCTTCTTTGGACAATCTGTTCTAGCTTCTTGCCACCCTCACAGTAAAGAATTTCTTCCTAATATCTAGTCTAAACTCACCCTAATTCAGTTTAAATCCATTAGCCCTTGTCTGTCACTACAGGTCCTTGTATAAAGTCCCTCTCTATCCATTCTTCAGGTCACTTTTACCCATGCTATCCTTGTCCTACTCTGGTAATGGCTGCAACTACCAGAACACTACTAGAACAGCTGAACAGATCCAGAGATCCAGTCCTTATACGGTGGTGTAAACCTGACACTCTTATTTCCAGGTTAGCAAGTACTCTCAATTTCCAGGCATGTAACAAGACTAGAATCCTTTTTCTATGATATTCTATGAGGCAGAATTCACTTCCCAATCAGAAAGAAGTCATCTTCGAAAATAATAAATCACTACTTATTTTTACTTTTATCAGTGTTTTCTTCAAAAAAGAAAAAGAAAAATCACCTGCTGGAATTTAATGCAATGCTTTTTCCTGAAAGTTTCAACACATTCCTGACTATTATTCTTCCTCTGTTATTCTTTCTCTTAGGATAGTTACTTTTTATCCTTGTATCTGTTAGAAATAAGTGGATGCAGCATATGTTCCTTAAATAGAGCCTCTGAATTATTCCTGCCTAACCTGCATCAGAGCTCTCCAGACTGTGTTGCTTTTTTTCTGGAAACCTGCCAAAGTCAAGGAGAGACAGGAGTAATTTCATGCCTGGCATAGTTCTTTGGAGATAAATATAATCTGGAGGATTTAAATTTTTGCTCATCAATGTGGAGTTTTCACTTAAGATGCTGTTTTTTATGAAGTTTCCTCATCCTGCTAGCTCATCCTTGGAAATAAAGAAGTTTTCCCACTGTGACATATTCAGTTTTGTTTTGTTTGTGTTTCTTTTTAAAGGAAGAAAGAAGCATAAGTAAAAGGAAGTGAAAGAAAACTCACAGCTAAGGATCTGTAGAGACTGGGAATCTCTCCAAGGGTTGTCTCAAAATTTGTGCTTGACCCTTCTTAAGGCTTGAAGAGACTATGCAACAGAAAGGAACCTGGGAGACTCATTCACAACCTGAACCTCAGCACTTGCAAAACTGGCTCTTAGGAATATCAGCTTACCTGAAGGTCAATAGCATGCAAGGGTTTAAGCCAAATCCAAACCCAGAACTTCAGCAATGGAGTTATTGGTGCCTAGGAAAGCTTTACCTTTTCTTAGAGACTAAAGAAAGAAAACAAAGCCATCATAACTGGTTTTGGCTCCTCTTAGAATCCCATTTCTCAATATGATATTTGTTTGTTTGTTGTATTAAATCACACTTTTTTTCAAGGGGAAAGCAGCACAGAGAGACAGTTAATGGTAAATAAAAAAGTCCTGATCAATGTCTACTGAAAATAAACTGTAACCACCACAGTGAAGCAATGCAATAACACAACAGCCATCCTATTTTTCAGTCCATGACACTTCTGAAGCATATACCCACAAGGCAGAGCATCAGCTTTCCCGGTAATATTCCTGAGTCAAGAAGGCAGACATTCCAATTTAAACCTGTTACACTTGAAATCCCTTTTGCTTAACACTTGTTCACCCACCTTTTAGATATAAGACTATCAATTCCTGAAATAAGTCGTGGGGAACTTCCTGCAGTTTGAGTACAGCTTTTCCCTAGCCTGAACAGAGAACTCCTATAGATACCTGCAGCAGCACTGCAGAAGGAGTACAGCGTGCCGCTGACCACACCATACGTGATTGAATCCAGGTACCAGGGAACTATGGTTAAAGCCTCTAGAACAAGCTCTGAGGCCACTAATTTGTATCAGCAGATTATCACACCTTCCTCTAATGGACTAATTAACTACAAACAAGAATAACTGCTGCTGCCAGAACCAAGAATTGCATCTCTCCCATCAAATGCTTGTCCACTGAAGTAGCTGCTCTCAGGCCTGTTAAGCAGCATTACCAGGTGGAAAAAACATAGGGTTTTACTTTATCTCAGCCAGCTCCTGTCCATTTTTAGGATTTTTTGCACCTGAAATTGTCTATTCAAAGAATGGATACTGTGCTCAAAATTGAAACATAGCTGCAAGGCTTTGGACTCATCTACCTTTGCTAGGAACCAAGTCTAAATAATTGATGTGTGCATATATGTAGTGTCAGGGGAGTGGAGATGTGGACTTGTCAATCAACACTGCCACTGAAAAAGCAGCATGGAAATCCTGCAGCCTGGCTACTGCATCCATGAGAATTAACTCAGTTTCACCAGACACAAAACAGGCATACACCTTGCTCTTAAATGACTGAAAAAAAAAATGCAACTCCAAGAATATTTTGGTAGAATGAGGCTTTTTCTCATGTGAACTTGAAAGAAAGGCATTGCAAACACTATATTTAAATCTATATATTGCTTTCACCATTCACACTGTGTGCTATGTACACCAAATATCTTTCTGTCTTCCTGTTTATTGAAGAAACCTAACAACAGGCCTGATAACTAAGTCAACAACTTTCCAAAGAATTTTTCTGATGTTGCTTGTTATACTTAAAGAGCTAATCTGTGTATAGTTTCTGCTCCTTTTTAGACTAGTAGACTCCATTTTAAAAAAAATCTTAATGAATAAACTCAAATAGATTTATTTTTCAGACAAGAGTTTTTCAATAAAATTAAGGGGATTGTGTGGCTATATGCAGAGGATATTTGGTAGCAGAGAACTTGTTTTGACCACTCTGTAGTTGAAAACTTTTTGTTTCAACTTGATATTGTCAGTTTCTCATCCTAATGTGTGTGAAGACCACGCAATTCAGATGGTTGAATTTTGGGGGAAAGCTCTATGAACTGATGCATAATTAAACAAATCCTGCTGTATTCTTTGTAGGAGAACCTGATATTTTGACCCCATGGTTGTGGGTAATTAGTTTCTCCAAGGTATGAAAGAATTCCTCTAATCCTGTTTAGGATTCAACACACTTTAGTTATAGATAGTTATAGATAGATAAAGATAGATATATCTATAGATATAGATATCACTTTAGTTATTTAGTTATAGATAGTCCTGTGAGGGGTAGGGATATGGATTTGATGACTGCAGGTTCATTCAAACTAGAGATATTCTATGATTTGGTGAAGACTTTATATTCAGATTATTGCTATTTACTCCACAACGGTTACCAGCAAAGTGGATTATTTCTTTTAATGCTTTAACTCCAACATTAGAAATTAATTAAAAATTAAAAGGCCCTAGATTTCCTGGTTATGAAACACAGAAATGAAATAATTATCTCTGAATAAATTAAACTCACATTTGTATTTTCAAGAGATTCGAATTTTTCTCCTTTTGTTACTTGTAGATCTGAGGCCAGTCTTCAGTCTGGCTTTGGTTGTTATCCAAGGTATCTTCAGTTCTAGAAATTCTGGGATATGAAAATCAATGAGAACAAAATAGTCTTCAGCCTTTGTCCTGTACTATCAATTCTCAAATGCAGAAATGTTACAGTTTTATATACAGGTGTTAGGTTATCCACTGCCATAATCTTGCTTACTGTTCTCTGTATTTTTCAACTACAGAGAGCATATTTTAAGAGATTAACTCATATTATCTTCTGGAAAAAATGTTTTAGTTGCCATATTGAATCAAGATAATGCAGTGAAGAAAGAATGCCATTAAATTTAATGTCTATGCTGAATTGGGTCAGCAGTTGTGATATGATGAAATTCAATGGGCATTTTTTTCACCACCCTCCTCACTCCAAGTTATGTTAACCTGGTGTATATAATGACATAGAATACTGGCTGGGACCACTCTTGCCTAGCTGAACCAAAAATCATTCTGAGTTGCATTTATTCTGGACTTTACCACATACAAGAAACAAAATTACTTCCATAGCATTATTTCTTGTATCATTTACACCAATTTCCTGTCTTATCAGGCTGCTTTGTTTCTGTGTACTACTGATTTTAAGCTTAAAGCTGTGCAGATGTTGGATTGGAAGCTGGCCTTCAGAAGACCTATTCCTTGTTTTGCTGCTAACTCACTTCTGTGACCTTTGGTGGGTTCATAAATCTACCTTTGTTTCAGTTTACTTGTCTCTAAAATTGCTGTGATAAATATATATTGTGTTTTGTTGAGCTGAATTTCAAGATAAATTGACCCAATAATCAATAATTTACCAACCAATAATAATTCCTAATATTGAGTCAAGAAATCAGAGGGATTTCTCAGTGCACTCTTTTTATACTGAGAGGGACAACTTTGCTCAAATACTATCCAAAGTCCGGAGGTATCTCGAGAGATATTTTTAAGTGAGCGCTAAGTCTAATATACATGGACTTTGCAAAATCATGGGTTAAAATCCTAACAACTTCAAATAAACCTTTTATCCTTTCATGTGCCAATCAGGATAAGTTAATTTGCAAATACAGTCTAATTGTTTAACCTTATTCCAGACCTTTGGGACCCAATTATCCTGCTGCTTGTAGGAGTGAAACCTAATTACCATTTTTTTTAAAAAAAATAAGATTAAACAATACTTGTGATCGATGTCAGGAATTTAATTTTTTAAACAGATCTTTAGCTGACAC
This sequence comes from Cinclus cinclus, assembly GCF_963662255.1. Taxonomy (NCBI): domain Eukaryota; kingdom Metazoa; phylum Chordata; class Aves; order Passeriformes; family Cinclidae; genus Cinclus; species Cinclus cinclus. The sequence goes on along the minus strand of NC_085046.1, from coordinate 82,824,049 downwards.
TGTTCTGCTGAACCAACAGCAGGTTGATTGTCACACACACACGCACACACATACCTTGAGGTTTTTGCCAGTTATTTTTCCCTGGTAAGATCTTTTGACAGGAGACTGTTTTATTTTTGATGATACAATTTTTTTAAATAAAAAGGCTTTTCACCTTCTACAGACTGTGGTTTCAGTTCCACTGAATTCACTAATTTATGCTGGTAAAACCTAATATCTGATTACTGCATGCTGCTGCACTGTGTATCTGAGCTAGCCCTAGCCAAGCCAGTTTGAGCATAGGAGACATCTAGCCACCAAGCAGTTAAGGTTTTGTATGTTCTACATCAGAAAACTGGAGAGTCTAATCAGGCTGGAGAGCCTGATTGAGTTATCCCCCACAAAATGTCATGTTTCCCCAGGATAGCTGTTTCTGGTACTTCTGTTCTGTTTCTCCTGCCTCTCTCTAAAATAAACCTTAGTGGTCAGTGAAGGCAGAGTAGAGTTACAATGCAGTTACAGTTATTGACCTTATTCTCCACTTCCTTCTCTTGAGATGAGCTGAATATTAAACTGTCAGAAACCTTGGACACAAATTGCCCTTGGGAAACAGCACAATCATTGACATGTCTCCTCATGTTATACTATACAGTATTCCCAATAATACATTAAGTCTGATCTCTGTCCATCTTTCTGTGTGTTTATGAAGCTTCCTGAAATTCCAAATGCTAGTGCAAAGTCAACCTCACATCCCCTCTGCTCTAAGGCAGAATCAGATGTAACTGTGATATCCTTGTTAAATGTCTGAGGTTTTCTGCCTCAACCTTTAGTAATCAAGGATCTTAAGGCTGCTTCATTATTTTAGAAGAGGTTCGCCCCTTCCTGTTTGCATCAACTCTTTGGTATTATGGTGTTCCTGTTGTAATCCTCCACAATAATGGGCTGCTTTTGCTTGAGCATCTCTTACTATGCCCAGGAGAAATCTGCAAGCAAGATATACTTCATGGAATGGGCTGGAAAAAAGTGTTTATAGGTTGATATGGGCAGTTACCAAGTTAAGCATTGATATCCTTGCCACACCTAATGTATCTGTGTCAGCTAGGCAGTTCTCAGACAGGACAGAAAGTATTAACATTGCTTCTGGAAACAGCCTGGATTGCTGTCTCCTAATTGTCTACCTTTTTCCTTGGTTTATGTTGTTAATTTTCACTTTGAGTCCTTCAGTTACTAGTCACTACCATCTCAGCAACTTGACTTCTCTACAGTCACATTTCTTGTCTCCATGGTTTTAACTGATTTATTTTCAAACATCCTACTAAAACAGAATCAAAGTTAGCCAGACATGTTTGCAAAGCTAGACCTTGGGTTTCATGAATTCGAATCACACAGCATCCCTCTCTCTCTCCTATCCCTTTTATTGCACTCTTTTTCCCAGAGGACCCATTTTCTAACCTCTGGTCAGTTTAGTTCCTGCCTTAACTGGAGTTGAGTAAAGGAGAAGAGTGACTTTCCAGGTATTCAGGACTATATTCCTGCTTATTTTGAAATTATCAGTCCTGTGTTTTTTTACAGAAAATGTATTATATTCTTGCTTTGTGCTGAAATTTTGGAAATAACCACGTTTCTGAAAAGAGGGTTCTAAATATCTTTTGTGTCCTGCAATACATGCAATTTCTTCTATCTGAGCATATATTTTGGAAGTGCATATTGCTGAATTTCATTCTGTGTTTCCAGATAATTTCTCTGGTTTTGGCAAGGTTCTTTCATATTTTTGATGAAAAGTCTATAAAATTTGCACTACATGGAAATGAAACGCACTTTCAGTATTATGCAATTCCTAATGAAAATATCAATAACTTCATACTCACAACAGATTTCTATGAAGCCCCACTTGATATATCCTCCCATTCTGGTATATTATTGATCCCTACACTTCAGAATAATTATTTAGATGCATTTGCATCTTCAGAGAAGCACCCTGAAAACCATGCCTTTTAAGTATGTTTAGGAAATTATTACTTGAGACAGTAAAAAAACCCTAAATACAGTCAACCTGTATATGATTGAAACCTCTTTACACACTATAGAATGCCCTTGTTAGCATTTCATAGGCAATAGACTGATTTGACATGAGTTGGTACACACAGCTGTATTCTGACCACTGTGCCATTTCTCTGCTATTTTCCAAATTCTTATGAACAGATCAACTGATTTAGGATTTTCCCAGAAGGTGAAGTTAAACTGATTTGTCTACAATTCATTACTTTTTAGTTTCTTAAGAATAACCACTATATCTGCCTTTTGCTAGTCTCCTGGTATCACACCCTTAAAGACCAAAGTTAAAAATTCTGATTTGTTCTGCCAGTTTTCTAGTAATCTTAGTGCTTTCAAAAATGCAAAAACTTGCCCTACATAGCACTGTATAAAAATCCTTTATCCATACCACCCACTCTTTCATTCTGGAATATATGCCCTGAATACATATTCAATCTGTTTCAAAACAGGTATTATCAATCCAAGTGAAGTTCCTAATTAAACCAGGGTTTGTTCATCCTGGGAAATAAAAATAAGGCATGAAAAATGTAACTGTGACAGTTAATACATTTAATATGGATAGTAAAATCTATGGATTTGTATGATTTCCTATTCATCCATAAGTTAATTTCTTTAAATTCAGATCTTGATCCAAAACTAACTAAAGTTACTGATGCACATCAATGAATTTGGAATCTAGATTCTTACATACTGTTTTAACACTAGTTAAAGACCAGACAGGAGACAAAACCTGTGATATGTGTGATAGCTGTGATATGTGAATTTTCAAAGACTCTTAGTGCCGGATAGCAGAAAACAATGGCAAAAAAACCCATTTTTTCAGATAGGAAAGCAGAATTGGACTTTGGGTAGAAGCAATTCACATAAGTTTGTTTCCTCTTCCCTAAAGTCCTTCTAAAAAGGTCACAGTGATAAAAATAGTGCTGCCTTCTTTTACAGGGATTTTGCTTGAGAGCTCAATTTATTCAGAAATCAAGACAGATTGATGTTGTTCCCTGGGAATGCAGATAGGCATATTTTAGACAATAAACCAGGAGCCCTTATCTGCTGAATTTTGTCTTTTCAATGTATCTATCCTATGCTAATTTTAGGTCTGCATTCTCTATATCCTGCCATGGTTTGTTTTTCCTCCCATCAAGCTCTGATTTCTCATTACGACGTGTCCTTTTAGCATATATTTTGTACTTGTGATGCATCTGTTCTCATTTTGCCCCTGCAAGTGCCTAAACGATAGCTAAATGCATCTGTAAGGACAAGTGCTGAACAGGTGCAAAACAAGACAACGAATAATAAAAGAAGAGGAAGAAATCAGAGACTAATTTTTGCTCTGTCAGGATTTGCCTAATATATGTGTAGTCATTACACAGCCAATATAAATGTCTCATTTTCAGAGTTCTTTATCTTCTTTTTAAAAAAGAATCATTCTGTAGTTAATTTAGTGCAAGAAATTTTGGTCCAAGAAGGTACTCCTCTACTGCTGCCTTGACAAAGATTCTGTGATACAGCTTAAGGAATTTTACAAGCTATCCAGCTCTTCTTTGTTAGCAAGGAAAACAATGCTTTCATGCACATGATGTGATTCTTGGGGTGTCCTGGGCAGGCCAGGAATTAGACTCAATTATCCTGATGAGTGCCTTCCAACTCAACATGTTCTATTAATTTAAAAAGGAAAATGTAAAAAAAAAAAAGTATGAATTGTAGGTCTATTATTTGAAAATAAATCAAAACCCACGCTACTTTTATGTTTATTTTACATTTTCCGGAGAAGTTTTGTCTGTTACTCCAGAGAAGAGTTAGTGCAGATATATGAATTTTACACATCCATAAAGTAGTATGTTTTTACTCACTCTAATCTCATTTATACAGACTGGGTAACTGAGCAAAACTCTGTTTTTTTATTGTTTCAGCAACATAACATGTCAATTGACTGTCAGTCTTTACTCAGTGTTATAGCTTTGAATTTGCTCTGAGATCAGCCTCCAGGACAGCAGGAGTTTCAGGACTGTGGCTGCAACATCTTAGTAATTCCTTTTGAGAACAGGCCAACATCTCTGTTGTCCAGCAGCCAAATGATAGACTGGAGGGAAGAATGGAAGTCAGTTCAAATAAACAAAATCTGACTACTTTTTTTTTTTTTTTTCTGAAATGCTTCATCCATTAAAAAAAAAAATCCATTTTGAGTAGAACAGAATCACAGAATCATTTACTTTGGAAAAGAGATCATCAAGTCCAACCCATGACCAAACACCATCTTGTCAACTAAATCACGTGGCTCTAAGGGCCACATCTGGTTTTTTCTTAAACACCTCCAGGGACAGTGACTCCACCACCTTCCTGGGCAGCCCATTCCAATGCCCAATCACCCCATCTGTGAAGAAATTCTTCCTAATATCTGACCTAAATCTCCCCTGGCACAGCTTCAGACTTCAGAACAAACATTTTGAGACCTTTCTTACAGGAAGTACAAATAACTGAGACTTCAGGTTGCAAATTGCAGACACCAATGATTTTCTGCCCCATAGCGTAGTTAGTTGGGTACTTCACTGACATAAGAGAGGGAGAGTTCTCCGAGTTGGAGATAATTTCTCAAGACCCAACTCATAAAAGCATGTCCAAATAATTGTGTTATGGGCTTTCCAGTCTTCCCAGTCCTAGTTGCACGGCAGGTTTGTTTGATCTGCCTCTGAATCACATGTAGCTCAAGACTGAATGTTAGGCTACCCTGCATAGGAGTCTCTGGGCTAATCTCAGACCTTTTAGATAATGTTCCACACTGAATTTTAAAGAGTTACGTGGTTATTGGAAGTAAGGCAAATCTTCTTACCTCTTGTCAAGCAAATCACTAAGTCAGAATCTGGCTTAGCATATCAGTTTATGAAGGAATATTTAGGTGTTTTGAACCAAGAGGTACTATCTGAGAAGTAGAATCCATCTTCTCCCATCCTTGGCTATTAGGTACATGCTTTGCAATTAGCCACATAAGTAATAATTTTATGAAAAACTCATGTGGAAATACTTTTTTTCTTTTCCTTATCTTCCCTAGATTTTTTTTACAACAAAAAAAATCAACATTTGCACATACTTTGGGGAAATTACAAAAGAACTCTTTGCCTCATACTATCATGAAAAACCAGAACAAAATACTCAGGGTAAACTGAGTGAAGTTGTTTTGTGAATAACAGGTTTTTTCTTAAATCATAAAAATCCCTTCTGAAGTTAAAAAATCTAATATCTGGTGAAACGAGACTGTGCCTGGGGTTTCTTTAAGCTGTATTGAAAATCACAGCCTGAGGTGCAAAGTTGCTCAGAGCTGTTCCTTACTTCTCGCACTTTGTTCATTAAACTATTCCCAGGGAGGAATGACCCACCTCTTCCTTAATCATCACACCAATGTACATGAGAGCAGAGTCTGATTGCCTATTCTAAACAGGAATGGCTTGGAAGATTCCCATGGTCTCCAAGCTCTTCTGTCCTTTTTGTTAGCATAGGAGGAAAAAAAAGTCATGAGGGAAAATAAAAGGTATAAGCAGTAACGCTTATGGAAAGGCAGAATTTTTATTAAGATCATGCCCTGAGCTAAGTGGCTCCTTCTTTGACAGCAGCCATACTGCTGCTCTTTGAGGGGCAAGAAGCTGAACTTTCAGGAAGCCAATTAGGAAATGTTTCAGAAAGAGTGGTAGTGATAGCAGCATCTGAGAGATTAACTGCAGTAAAGGGTCCTCAAAGCAGTGGCCTCCAACTATTTTCAGAATAGCTATTATCTTTTTTTGCATTACTTAAAAGCTGTTTTTACAAAAAGAAAAGCAACAAAGTGACTTGAGGCTTTTTGTTGGGTCCTGGAGCTTTACAAGTGAATAGTTCCACAGCAAACATCACTTACCAATGGAGCTTTACTTCAGAGAAAATCACGTTTCCTTAAGACAGGTAATAAACACCCTTCATATCATTGTGGCTGATAAATCAAAACAATCCTGAAATGTGCATCATGTTCTGCCTTTGCAGTGTTTTTGCTTTTCAGAGTCAGAAAGGATTGCTGTTTCTCTTTGGTCACTGCTGAATACCTAACTGTACAGAAATACTAACTTTTTGGCTTGCCACTGAAAACAGTAAGGAAGTAACTAAATGGCAACAAGAAGAACCAACTATGTTTACATGAATCTTTCTTTGATTCTCTAGTGCAAAATAAGATATTAATGATAGGAGAATAATAATAAGCTTCCCCTGATCACACACATGGTCTCACAAAATAATAACTAAAATTCATAAATGTAATTATTGGATGCCTATCTTCTTATTATAAGACAAAGGTGCTCCTACTAGAAAAAGTGGTGAAATTCTTGCTCTGTCTGAACTGGACTGAAATTTTGCTGTTCTCACTAGAACTCAGGTGAAAAATAATGTGCAAAAAATAATGACCATGTTTTGAGAAATCTAGTATAATAGCTTTCTTCCATAAATCTCAGCATAATTAAGAAAAATGGGACTCAGGGGCTCATGATTTCTCATGTTAGAAAAGAAATGCAGGCTGGTGTTCTAACGAGACTGCTGTTCATGATTAATGATATGTGTTTGTTAATGCACTTTAGATACATTCATTGCATTCTCACACTGTCTTGCAGCTCTTGAACAAGCGTGAACTTTACCAGGCAGTCTCAATGGATAACGGCAGGATTTACTAATCAGCACAGCTCTGTCATCCTTATATGCTGATTAAAAGTAGCCATCACCATCTGGACATGCAACTTGTGACCCTGAGGTTCTGTGCTAGGGCAAGAGACCTATCAGTAATTCTCCACAATAGAGAGAACACTGCTACAGCAAGGCTGAATGCTAAGAAGAGTGGAGCAATTTTTATAAAAGTGGATATTTATTTACATGTTTTCATAAAGCACTAATATTCCTCTGCTGTGTTCACAGAAATTCTGTGTTTGGACGTAGTTCAATTAGATTTATTCCTGATTAATGTCGTCTTCTATATCCATTGCTTGAATGTAGATTTTTCCCATCTAGACACAGTAAATCAGATATTACTCACTATTAGTGGTTTGCTACAGATTTCGTTTGCCTATTATTCTATCTTATTTTGCAGTAGTATGCACATTTTAAAGTATGCCTGTATGTAATCTACAGGATAGAAATTAAAATGATTGCACAACTTCTATATTATATGCTTTGAGACAGAAAAATTAAGATAAAAATTTCGATTTTCATACCCATTTTTATCACAGCCTTTTTAGATAAGCTGACTTTCCCAAAGTTTTCTGAAGTCAGCAGTTCTTCAGAAAGATTATCACCTTGAAAAATAAGATAGGTTAGTTATTCATATGTGCACTGTAAATTAATTTAAATGTACTAGAGACTTTATTATCCCTTCCCTCTTTAAACACCTTTGTTTTGTTCATTTTTTGTACGGGAGTCACAGCTGGAATGTTCTCATGGAAACTGCTTTGTCCTCTACAAGTCATAATTTGGACATTTGATCACTGCTTAGGTTGTCCTAAACAGAATAGAAGGTCCAACTCCTGCCATGTTACCTTTCAGATTTTTCTTTTTTTGCTGTGTCTGATCATTCAGATAACCTCAGTATAAATTTCATGTACATTATTAAAACAATGCCTATGAATACTGTGCATGCTTTAAACCTAAATGTCACATAATGATTTATGCATCTATGAATAGAAACTTATCCATCATCTACCAGAAATATGGGTCTTGTTTAATATATAATATAATCTGGCAACTGATTAAAAAAAACCCAAAAACATAAGGGAGAAATTCTTCTCTACCTTGCTGGCCTAGTCAGAGGGACATTTCTTCATAGGCCTTTTTAATGTAAAACATGTCATCATTCATTCCTGTTGAAATGAATAGTCTATTATCTTTCTCCACACAGCTTTATTATAATTAGGATTGTTTAATGATGAAATAATAATCTGCAGAATAGTTATGCTGCTTACATTATATGGTAAAAGAAAGGGTTGCATGAAGTGAAAATACAAGAGTATGCTGCCAATAGACTTCACTATTTCACCTATACACCTGAATGATATATAGGCCCTGGATATTTCAATGCGAAACACTAGGTTAAAGGATTCTTTTCATGTTAATAGCTATGGAAATCGTCATTTAGTTTTCCACACTGATCTTCACAAAAGAGAATCACAGTGGTCCATTCCAGCTTTGATATCTAGCAGATTTGTTTTTTTCTGAAAGTGGAAAACACTTCAGCTGAACTCCACAGGAATACATCTTGTTCACAAGAATACAATTTTGAACATCAAGACTTGATGATTACTGCTTTCCTTAAGTCATGAGGTTTCTGTGGCTAACACTATAAGCATTTAAAAGTGGGATGGAATAGTCTATTTTTGCTATATTCAAAGCAACATTTTGTTTTCCTTAATATAACCATTTTATTGCTATTTTAAAAGTTGTAAGACAGTAGAGTTCATCAACATATTATTTCCATGCTTGGTCATAACTTTTGCAGTAGCTCTGAATCCGCTTTCAAGGATTTTACTGCAGAAATGTACAACATATGGAGCAGTAGGAATGCAAGGTTTAAATCAAGTCCTGTGGATAAATGCAGGAACAGAAAATTATATTAGAAATTGAAGCACAGAAGAATCTCAGCTTGTTTTCTGGTGGCTGTGGAAGGGTGATTCAAACAATCTTGAACCTCACCCTTCAAGATGTTTTCCAGTTGCTGGTCAATATTTTAGATTTTGTGTCTTGTACCATCTGTTTGTGGTTGTGCTTAGCTTTGAACTAGGAATCCAAACTTTGATAGGTAAGGAAATGTCATTATGCAGAATCTGTGGAAGATCACTAAGTCACCTGATGTGGTCCTTTCTCCTGGATCATTCTAAGGCCAAACCTGGAATTCCTGTGAGGAGGATGAGTGAAAGGGAGATTTGATTTTTGGGCTACAATAAAGTATCTCTCACTGTTTAGAGGATAATTTTTGTCCCATTTACTGTACATTCAAGCATCCCTTCTTGAAAGCACCTCTTCTCCCAAATAAAAAAAAACTAGAAAACACTTGTTACAATCTTATCATCATGAAACACCTCTAACATCAGGGTTGAAAGTCTGTGACATTTAGAACAGGAATGTGCTGACCCTGATTTACCTGTACAGATCAATAAATCACATCTGCCAGAACACTGTCTGCAACCTGTAGTTTCCATCTTTCCAGGCTGCAAAGGGCGAAGGTGACACAGTAAATCTAATTGTTAAAAAATCTCTCTTCTGTAATTTTACCTATTGGCTTCTGTTGTGATTGTCTACTTAGAGAGATTCACAACCCCCAGCACAATCTGTATTCACACATTGAAAAATACACTGTTATGCAACTTGTTTTAAAAAGTATGGAATATGGAAATTTATACTTTATAGTTTTTACTATAAAATATGGTAGTTTAGATTGCTTTGCTGAAATACTAAAGGGAGATATTAAGAAGAAAAAAATTAATAGTGCAACTCAAATATTTTTACCAGAAACCCAACCAGTGCATATATTTTTTGCTGCTGAAAAGACTGCATCTGAGAACTTCTGCTGCATGGTTGTGAATACAGAAGAATTTGGTAACTCACCTTTTGTTTCTACAAGAATCATGGGAAAAAAATCCTTGGCATATTCATTTTGCAGGGCTTTAAAAATATTATGCTACATAGGGAACTTGATATAAACAAGAGAAAACAAAACAAAAACTTGCAGTCAGAATTGGGTGTACAAAAATTTTCAGGTTCTTTTTGTGCATGCAAATCCCTTCTGTAAGGAGTTAGAAATTATAAATGGAGTTCTTCTTTTATGAAAAGATTTGGTAGAATCACCCTCCATGTTAAACCCAGGTAATTAACATTGGGTTCTTAAATGTAACCCAGGTGATTAACATTGAGTTCTTAAATCTACCTAGGTTCCTAAGAGTTATATTAAGAAAGCACCACATTTAAAAAGTGCAGGATGTTGAGGACTTTTGAGAATGAGTGATCATTTAAGTAATTAAATGTGGGATTTGAAGCTTATGGTTAGACAATCAAGTCTGTAAATCTTGGCTTGCGATTAAGTGCATTCTAAATAATTTCATTATTTTTCATAAGTAATAAGTCCTTACGATGTAAGTATTCAGCAAATTCCTATTTCCTGTTCCTGAACCAGTTGAAGCTCTGGGAAGTGAAAATTATTTTTGGACAGAGTGTTGTTTTCTCTCCACGTGGAGGTCCGGTAACAGAAAACTGAGTCAATATAACAAAATCTGACAAAAGCAGTATGAGAAAGAGAAAAGAAGGGACAGAGGGGACCACAAATTCAGAGAGTGTGGAGAAAGGCTGGCAATAGAAGTTAGAGTGAAATTCTGTCAAGAGAAAATACATTGAGTATATTGTTAGGTAGTTCTGTGTCTGCAGAGCTTTTGTCAGTAGCAGAGGGCACAACTTTCATTTCAAGTTTGATGCAGGCATCAGAGCTCTTTCCACTAACTTCAGTGAATTTAGGATTAAGCACCTGGGAAGAAGAGTGGTTATGCTTAAATTGAATTTATTATTTTTTTTAGAGGAGTCTAAATTGTGGAAGAAAATTTTAGTCAACTCAGAAAATTTGCTGAGCTCTCAAAGCCTCAATACACCCAGAATTTAATGTCACCTTTAGACCTTATGCTTAAAAAGGGGAAAAGTAGCTTATCTTAGAATTTAAATGAGTTCAGTAATTGCTCAAGCTGCAGAATGTAATACAAGATGTGTTACAAACAAGCCATGGAAGCAGTTTATTATATCAAAAGTATGCAGAGGATTAAAAAAAAATACAAGGGAATCCCTGATTCCTATTGTGCTTTGGGATTAATAGTGTTCAAAATAGAGTTGCTATATTTAATTTTCTGAATCCAGAAAATTAACATTTGAAATATGCTACATGTGTAAGTTCTGCTGCAAACACACACACATACACAAAAAAGTAAGCAAGACTTTGAAGATAGCAGGAATTTAAGAACTTTAAAAAAATATTTTTTCCCTTTCTTTCTATTTCTGATATCATAATTTTCTTTTATTTACCAACCTTTTAATGTGGGTAGTTGGTGCTTCTGAGATTTCCAGCCATAGTCCTCAACTGTGCCACTCAATCTTGCTGCCTTCATGCATCCCATTTCCAAAGGAGTCTTGAAGCCCAGCTGAAATATTCTCTTATTTATCCATTGCCAATGGCCTTCTCATTGCTTTATTTTGTCACATTCTCCTCCAGAGCTGTCACTTACTTCCTGCTTCTCTTTGGCATGGGTGTTGAGGTAGTGGCAATGGGGAGAGGGCTGCAGCCCTGGCCTCTATGAGGAGATCCCAGAGTTGCTCCATGTAGGAGACAGCTGATTCCTGTCAGCTCCTGTTGGACCCACTGCCAGACACAGACAAAACCCTTCAGCCATGTGTGGGGCACCTTGGGGTAAACCTATTTAGAAAGGTCAAAATGCTGTTGAGGAGTGAGGGAAAAAGTGTGAGAAACAACTCTATGGACCCTAGGAAGAAGGACTGGGGAAGAGATGCTCCAGATAATAGAACAGAGCTTTCCCAGCAGCTCCTGGAGACACACCAATGGAGCAGGCGGTTCTCTGCATCCAGTTGAGAGGAGCATCCCAGAGGATATCCACACTGCAAGCCAAGGAGTGCCATGTAAAAACAGCTATCCACACTTCAGCACCTGGAGGACCCATGCCAGAGAAGGTGACAGGCTCTGAAGGAAGCTGCAGCCCATGCTGGCCTGTGCTGGAGCACTGAAAAACTGTGTGGAGGACGGAGCATCAGAGATTAACTGACTGAACTTTATGGACTGACCACAGGCCCCATTCCCCATCCTCTCTGCACCTTGTAGAGGGAGTAAGAAGCGGGAATGAATGAATGAATGAACAAATTTGAGCCTGGGAAAAAGAGTGAAGAGTAGGTGCAAAACTGCCATTTTAATTTTGTCCCAATTTCTCACTGTTCAAATCTATTTTAATTGGCAATATTTTTTTCCCAAATCAAGTCTGTTTTGCCTGTGATGGTAAATGATAAGAGACCCTCCCTCTTTCTACCTTGACCCATAAGCTTACCCATCTTATTTTCTCCCCTTGTCTTGTTGTGGCAGGGAGTGGGGGGTAATGAAGGCTGGGTGGGCATCTGACAGTTGGTCAAGGTCAACCCAACACATTATTTTGCAATCAGATACATAAGGATCATATGTTGGAAAAAAACCAAGGGTACACATATTGAAGGAGAACTTCTGTGCCTCATTTTAATCATAGAAAAAGTGCAGAAAATACAGATAAAAAAAGAAAAGAATACAAGTACAGATCACAGTGCCCATCAACAAAAGCTAGATGGCATGAGCTCTTGCAGTGTATCTCATTGCTGTGTTGTCACGTAGGGGCCATCTTTATAGATCAAGGTCAGATCTGATATTGACAGCAGTCATGCTATTGTGCTCCTCAGAGCCTCTTCTAAACTTGAGCATACAGGTATTGCAGCTGCTCTTTCCTGCATCCAATAACCTCTGTACAGTCATACTTTTCTAGTCATAATCTATCTGCTGGCTCTTACAACAGGCTCCCATGAGCTTACCAGTATTCAGCATTCATAACATTTCCCTCAATCAGAAAACAGTATTTTGCTATCTATGAGCTCCAGAGTCCAAGAATCAGTTTTCAGCACTCTAGTTCTTTGTTCCCTTGTATCTGCTGGGTATTTTCAGCTAATCACTGTAAACTCTTGCAGTGATCGAATACATGATTTTCCTCTTAAGGCATCAGATATTCCATTGCTTTAAAGTACTCTTATTTAACTGAAAAACTATTCTAGCCATTGAATCTCAAATACTCCTCATCTGGGAAATACAAGTCTGGCACCCTTTTAGCAAAAACAGATTTCCTATTTTCTGAAAAGCATGATGATATGAAAATGACATTAAATGCTAACAGAATTAATAGATTTCTCAATAAATGTAATTGTTACAAATGTAATTCACTGAGGCTCTTACAATTTCTAGAATGTTGTTACTTAGCAGCAGGGATGTGGACACATTTAATGAGAATGGACAAACTAAATTACTTTGAATATTTCTTCTCTCTGACAGCGTCATAATAATAATTAATGGATTTTAATGATTTAAAAACCCCAAAGTTTGTAGCTAGTTGCAATAACTTGTTCAACCTATTTTATCTTCTGTCATGTCCCAAATAATTTCAAAGGAAACATTGCTTTCCAAAGTATTTCTATTAAATGGTAGGGGAATAGGAAAGTTTGATAGCATTCCACTAAGTTTTGCCAGTTCATAAAGATTTTTTTTGCAAATTGTTAAGATACACTCCGTCAGTAGACTGAGTACTTTCATAATATCTCAAGGTTATGTTTTATGTCCAAAAATGCTGCAAATATGCCTAATTAAAGTATTCTGAATAATTTTTCTATGGCACTTAATTGGAAATGATGAAAACCTAGGGTTTGTGAAGGAAATTGCAGCTTCTTTTCTCATTCCCAGAAATATCAATTGCCAATCTCAAGAAAATTGTCAATTAGTAAAAATTTCAATATAGCAATGGTTAAATATTTAATCTTCATTTTTTTTGGTTTTTTTTTTTTTTTTTCCGAATGGAAACTTTCTGTATTTGAGCATTAAAATATTTTATTTGAATGTATTAAGATGAACTCTGCTACAAGATAATTCACCCTTGAACTTAATCTTTATTATGAGCTATATAACCTCACTGGAATTCAGGTAGAGGTTGGCTCTTGCCTGATCCACTGACATTCATGAGCCTCTTATGATGGCACTCAACAGGAAATCTGAATTGCATCACAAGTAGTGCAGGCCTGACCTGACTGGAGAAAAGGGAAAGACAGAATAACTATTATGTGGCACGCTGAGAAAATATAATTTAACAGTTATCCAAACACTGAATAAGTGTCATTTAAAATTTTATAATAGGTTATTGTGAAGATTTTTATAAATTTGTATTTCTCTCAAGTATAATTAAGAAATTCCAATAGAAAATGCTCAGCAGCCTACATTATTTATATTACTGTTCACTTAGATACTGAAAAGCTGAAAGCATTACCTAAAATTTTATTCTGAAAATATGACAAATAGTAGCAATTAAGGTCTCACGCAGAAATCCATCCACAAAGCAAAAGTCCCTTGGGGATAACCTTGCGAAATAGTATTTCTCATATGTCAGGTTCCTGGATCATATCTTGGAACATTTTTCTTTGGGAAAAACAATATTTATCAGGGAACAAGAACTAGCTATTTATTCTGCTAGATTCTTCAATCACAGTTTAGAACATTTTTAAATTTAGTCCTTCACTAATGACACCTATTGCCCCCTCTTGCTCCTCTGTTTACATGGTTCCAATCACTTTTTGTTGTCTTGGGTCAGCAGAGTCAGCAGTTTGGATCAGATAAACTCCAGTGAAAGTGCTGCAAGGTCTTACTTGAGAGCATTCCCATTTCTCATCGTATAAGAATTATAACTTGTATTTAGTATTGCCTTGGGAGGCCTTGCTAGAATTGTCATTTCTCTGTGAAGTTTCTCCCAAAAGCTCTCAGTCTTACATCACTGGTATCACAGCCAGATGCATTTCTTTATCACTTCATTGCAAAAAAACCTCTGCACTTATACCACCAGTCCAAAAAGAAATCAGTATAGTATGAGTCCTCAAGGAGCACAGATACTATAATAGATAGCTCATTCCAGGACCTGGAGCACTCATACTGCCAGCCCACCTGTCACATGATATGGGACTGAAATTTGTGCCAGGACATCAGGTGCACCTTCCACAGCTTTTTCTCCCTCCTCCCATGGCTGTCATTGATTTATTACCTCCCAAGTTGAAATATAAACCAAATCTTCACTGATCTTTTCCAAAAATTGCAATTCAGCTGAAAGGCATTTGCACACCATCTCACTTTGCCCCTAAAATGCTATCAGTAGCTTCTTGCTTTATGGAATCCCAGACAGGAACAGCTCTGGGCCACTCTTCTCTTTGCACACCAGCATGAATTATTATGGAGGTTTCTGAGCTTCATGGTTCAAGACATTTTTAGTAGACATAAATTGAAAGCTTATGTTTTAATTTCAGATCTAAATTGGATTTAGGCATAGAATGAAGACAGGGAATATGGAGTTTCCTACATGTGTGCTCTGTGCCGTTTGCTCTCTGTACCTGGCATTGATCTCTGAAACTGAATGGACCAGTTGCCTGCTACAATTTTCAACTGACGTGTTTTCATATTGTATATGATTCATTTCTGTCATGCTTAAATATTGCCCTAATATTCAGTTTGTTTTCATATCATGCTTGCAAAATTATAGCTTTTCAGTCTAGAAAAGCATTAAAGACCTTCATGTTGTGGAGCTTTATGGTTTTAATTCCCCTGATCTAAATGCTGCAGTCCTTTTGACCTACTTCCTCATTTTGTCAGATTTTCTATCTCTTTTTATTTTTTTCCAGTGCAGAAGTTATTTACATTTCTCCTCAGTTTCTGAATTTTCAAAATCTAGATTCCACTTCTCAGTTCCTGGATTCTGCCTGAAAAATCTTTTGCAATTAACCCTTTATCAAGAATTTTCAGTTCTGCTATTAGATGATTTTATACTGAAAAGATAAGTATCCATCTAAGCCGAAACTGAAATAAAATGCCCTTTTTAGTCTGGAGGAAAATTTTTTAATCAGAAGTGAATTGCGCTTTGCCTAAAGAGAATTATTCTCTCAAAACAGTTTTTCTATAGCTGGCTTCTGAGAACACACTAGGGAAAGAACACAGACATTTCTCTCAGACAATACTATGTAATTGCTGTAATTAATACTGTGATCTGGTATTAGAAAAATTTTTAAAAAGAGTATGATCAAAATTTTAGGAAAGTACACAATCCCACAGTATTTGAGTAGGAAATAGGTTTACTCTTGGTATTTAAATATTTCCTCATAACTTTTGTATTTACACTACTCTAGCACAAATGTAAATACCACTCAAAAAACCTAAAAAAAGTGAGAAAAAAACTAAAAAAAAGTGAGAAAAATCAGATCTCATTAACTTATAAGCCTTTGGCGGGGGGAGATTATTTTAAAATGTGACATGATAACTAGAATAGAAATATAGAAAGCACGATCTTGTGTATTTTCCTTTGCAGATAAATGATGAGTCTGATTTGTTTTTCCACATATGTAATAAAATACATGCATTAATTCATGTTGACACACATTACTGGGAACAAACGAAAATCTTAGTCTTGTGGGAAATGAGCAGACATAACTCACAGCATGTCTGCCAGCTTTAATCTAATTTGAATACCATCTTTGTTAATAGTCCCTTGGGGCACACAATTTCAAGCTATCCATTCTGGGTTAAAATGAATAGGGGTATATTTTGAATCATGTTTTCTGTTTTTCTTCTTGCAGCATATAGAGGAATATGACTTAGAAATGAGTTTATGTAAGATAAATATTTGAGAACACAGTTGTGTGTTCAGTTCCGGAAATTAAAAGGAAGAGCACATCCCATTAATAGCTCTGTCCCAAGGAGCAACTTCAGTTCGTGCATATCTCTTTGCAACAAGCAGTTCTAGCATTATTCCTATGGAAAACTGAAGATGTCAGAATTATTTAGCCTATTGCAAAGCTTCCCAATAAAACACCCAATAAAAGCCCACCCAATTTTCAGTGTCAAACCCAAGGCAGCAAGAAACTCATGTATTGGAGAAAACTGCAAAATACCAGAGAGAGTTGTAGAAGGACAGTGCTGGAAAGGGCCTCAGCTGTTCCTTTTATTCATCCTGTTGTGCAAGGCATAATCGACTCCGGCAGTGTCACTTGTGGCAAATGCTGTTCCAGTCTCTTGTTAAAGACTTTCACAGACCACAGCTTTCCCAGGCAATCCTGTGTATAATAATGGTGGGGGGTCTCTCTTCCCACATGCCTCACAATAGCTGATTTGAATCTTCGCTGCCTTTAAGCTCATCACTTTGTGGCCTACTGGGACCTCTGAGTTATCTCTGATTAGTACCCATCCATTTTCTGAAAGGGTGCTCTACTTCAGCTGAAGTGCTGTCAGT
The DNA here is from genome assembly GCF_963662255.1 of Cinclus cinclus. Lineage (NCBI taxonomy): Eukaryota > Metazoa > Chordata > Aves > Passeriformes > Cinclidae > Cinclus > Cinclus cinclus. The sequence continues at coordinate 82,806,938 of NC_085046.1, read as the reverse complement.
GATAAGCAAAACAGGATTGCTCTGTGCTCTGCTTTATACACCCTGATAATATGCTTGCATTTTGAACAACACTGTGAAACACCTTCAGGTCATGATGCTCTGCAACACCTTCAGACCCAGTTTGAGCAGGACTCCTCCAGCTAGTTGGTTTCCATCCTACATCTGTTAGTGTGGAAACACATAATCACAGGATGATTATATGCAGGTGCTTTTATTGAAGAGCTCTGGGAGCCAGGGTACAAACCCAAATCTGACCCCGACATGGATTCGAGATGAACATGTTTTTATACACTTTTCGTTATATAACTAAATGTTAATTATTAAACCCATATTCTTCTATTGTATACATTAATCTTATACAAGCATGAATTCTTGTAATTTTCATCAGGTCCCCCAAACACATTTTCTCATTATTCTTATTACAATTAAACAATAACTATATTCAACTACCAAACAATTGTATCATTTATCATATGATGATTATGCAGGTGCAGTTTCACCTGATCTAATTCGTTCCCAGGGCCTAGTTCCCATTCCCAGGCCTACCAGACCCAACCTTTCTTACCATCCCCTGAATCTGGAAATTCCATGATTCCATGTTTCCATGATTTTGGAAACATTTTAACCTTATGCTATCACATCTAAAATAGCTTATTGTTCCTGTTCAGATGTTTTACTCTTCATTTGCTCATATTGTTCTCCTAGATCATAACTTCATGCCATTTGCAATTTAATGAGCATGTTTTCCATTGCAATATTCAGGTATAACTTGAAGAGGAGATAAGCAGTAGGAGAATTCACATAACTTCCCTTAATATATCCTTCCATATTACTTAGTCAACTGGTTTTGCACCCTCCTTGTAAGAATTTCACCAAGGCTATGTTTCTTGTATAATTTATGGGTAGGTCATCTGAGGCTGTCAATACTATTATTAAAGGCAAAATGGAAGACCTCAGTGGCTTCTTTCCTCTCTCCAGCCTGACATCCTACGCAGAAGGAAATCAGTTTTGATTGAAAAAATTTATGCTTAGAAAATAAACAAAAGCCGTTGTTGTGTTGGACGCCATCTGAATGTAACTTCTTCCTTATTTTCCAGATAGCTGTGAATATCTCATCATCTCCTTAAGAAATATTGTGGGAAGTTGCAACATTAATTCTATTACTCACTTGATTACAGATAGCTTGCTTAGTGGTAAAAAAGGCATGAAACCCCTTAATGCTCAAATTTACCTACAAGCAATTTGAGTAGAGTAGACCTTGCTCCTTCTTTTAAAATTAATAGAGAAAATTAAAAAAAAAACTGCTTCAGAGTGTTATATTAATTCAATAATTGAATGAGTGCTTTTTATTCCCTAAGTAGTTGCTTGATAATTGCACCTCATTTCATGCCCTTTTTTTTTTTTAATTTTCTGGTTTATTTTGTTTTCTTTTGTTTTGTTTTTATTCTTTCTTTGTTTTTTCCCCTTGTGTTTGCATGTTCCTGCTGCCTTTTTAAATTTAATTTTTTGTATGATATCTACCATCCACTAGTCTTAAAATTCTTTCTTTGTGGTAAAGCCAATGAGAATTTTATACTGTAACCAGGTTTATCTCTTGTAATGCGTCTTACATCTCTGCCTAGGATAAATTATTACCCCTGTATTTTTCCTTTAGTCTTTGTTTTATCTCTTAATCCTTGTTCTCATTAGAGTGTGAATAAAAATTCTCTCTTAGCATTGAATTTTACCTAATTTTTTGTATAATATTTTCCTCCTTAATTATTTCAATAGATTTCCATGGTCATTCTTTGTCCTTCTAATTTTTTTTATTTTAATGTAAGTTTTTCAGTCCTTTTTCCTGTATGACAAACTCTTCTACATTTTACTTTCTTTTTGGAATGGAGGTGGTGAATATTAAAGGTCTGAGTATCTTTTATTCCACTTCCAATGACATTTGACCATCACTTTCTGCTAGAACACTGTCCTGTTCAGGACCTCGATAATGAAAGAGAATCAATTTCCAGCTGAGACCAGCAGCCAGCTTGTTGCTCACAGAATGGTAATTTCATAGCTGGTGCTGTTATGGATCCTGAGCTGCACATCTTCCACAGATTCTGGTCAATGCTGTCATGGCATGGGTGGTCTCTGCATTTTGGCAAACAAGCAAGAGCTAAAGAATGAATGAATGGCATAGCTGTGTGTTTTTGTGGGTTATTTTCCTCTTAAAATTTTCATAAAATAGTGAATCCAAAACCATAAAAACTCTAATAGTGAAAGAATTAGCCAGCATCCCACCCAACAAACACACATAAATTTCTTCATGTGTATTGTGACTGCTATTGAAAAGCAAATGACCAGTCCATCTCTTATTCCATCTCTTCTAAGACATAAAATAGCAGTTTTAAGAGGGGTCAGATCATCACCATTTGAGTTAGTTAGCCTATGAGACTGCTGTAATGCTGACACAGCAGAAAAAAAAAGTAAAGGGAGATAATTTGGCCGCTTAGTGAGGCTGAGTCCTTTGAGGAACTGAGATACAAACTCCTGAAAATGCTCTGGAACCTTAATTGCCATTGCCTGTAACTGACAACTTTCAGGGTCAGATCTTCATGACTCAAAATCTTATGTTCTCTAAAAAATGTCACTGTGTCTCAGCAACAGACAGAATTTGATTTCTGAAGCTTCCAAGTTCAATGGAAAATATGGGAAACAGTGAGAACTATTCCAAATCAATAGTGTCATAATTAAAATCTTAATATTTACGTACCTGTTTGAAAATTTGATGAGGCCGAACTTTGTGATTCTTGGCCTTTTATGAAAACTTACATGCTCATGGTTAAAGAAGCAAAAATATTGGTTTCTTTTCCAGTTGTGGCTATCATGACACCAAACACAAAAATGTTAATTCCAGGAAAATTCTAGTCTGTCTTCTAAATAATGCAAAATACCAGCTGTATGTTGTGCAGTGTTATTCATCAGTCGTGAGAATGATTTTGCTTTTGAGCACTTTTCTCCCATGAACTCTTCCTTTCAGAAACAGACAGGAATCAGTACATGTGCAGAATAGATCATTAAAGAAGTATTCTAAAAATGAAAGAAAACATTAATTCCTAAGAAGAATGCACTTATGTCAATGTGACAATTCATGGAGAGTCTAATAAAATCTTTTTCAGATTCTATCTTATTCTGCAATGATGTAAATTATAACATAAACTGAAGTGAATGAATTGCTATATAAAAGAAAATCTTTTCTCATTCTAATAATTTTCATAGAGTCAGAATGATTGTTTGTTTCTTTGGTTTTGAGAATTTATTTTTTTTCTGTGTTAGACATGTATTTTTTTCTGTGAAATGAAAAGTGTCATATAAGCTTATTGAAAATCTGAATCATGACATTTTGAGACTGATTTTTTCTGACATGCACAAACCAGTCTGTAGATTGAATGTTTTTTTGGGGTCTAATTTAGTAAATTATTACAATGAAATCCTTGTAAGCACATCAACGTTCCTAAATATGAGAAAGGTATCTTTTATTTGTTTATTGCATTAATAGCTACTGTACTGTATGTGAACAAGATAACATGTGGGGTTTTTTCCTATTAGAGATATAATCTCTCTCTCTCTCTCATCAGACATAGAAGTTATAGATTGCATGGGTTTTTCAGATGAAACATATATGTAATATTTTAAAGACCAGACATCTCTAGCTATAAAATCAGATACTATCAAGTTACTAGACTTGGTATCCAGTCAACCTTTTCACATCAGTCTCCAAGATACAGGATTTAAGAATATTTCTGTCCTACTATGATGAAAAAATCATAGCAAACTCAATGAGACAATGTATTTATTAAAACAGGTCACACTTCAAAACACAGTTGCAGTACATAATGGGTTTACCATTAAAAGACAATTTGCAACATTCTGCTTTTCAATTTTTATATATTCAAGACAACTGTGAATGAAAATTAATCACTTACTGTGTGTGATCTCAGAATTTGCATGAATTTATGCTTAAAAGCTGAACAGTAGCATCTCCAAGATGAAGCCTGTAAATTTAAAAGTATTAGTAGTGGGCTAATTTGAAATATGCCTTTCTCACAAAAGAATTTTCTAAGCTCTTGAGAGGCAAAATTTAATTTCTGGCCACTCTTGCATTTGCATTTCCATACTCTGACAGTTTCCATAATTGGATTATTTCTAAAATAAAGAAGACAATCATATTTTATTTAATCAATGAGAAGTGGAAAGACTTATAAAGGAAATATCTACTTTAGAAAGTCTACAGTAGCAAATTGAAAATAAAAACCAGCTTTCAATTCCCATGTTTCGAAGAAAATTCCCTGTAGATAAATGTTATCTATTAAATGGCATTTGCATTTTCTTTAAAAGTGTTTACATTCTAGTAAAATTACTTTGGAGCAAGGTGTCTCATACTGTTCAACACTTCCAGGTCTTTCTCAAAGTACATTCTATAAAAAATAGCATGAGTGGTCAGAAAGCTGTATCAGGGCATTTTGACATTTGGTTCTCTTTGGCCCACTGCACAACTAACTCCAGCTGGATTCGTTCATTCCCTTTTGTCTGCTGCTTATGGCAGCCGTCCTACAGTTCTGGATGTTAAAACAGTTCCAGCACAGATAATCTTCAAGAGCTCGTTTCTCTTTCCCACATTTTCACTCATTTCTGATAAAACAATGAGTCTTATGGCTTGTACCATTTCCTTGTGCAGACACAGATCCAAGTCATGATTAGACCCATTTTGTTGTACTTTCTAAGAGATCAAATATATTTTTTTGAACTATAAGTTGTTTTACAAATGGAAACATTTTAAAAAAAGTAAGTGAGTTGAGATAAAGAAAAAGTGAATTGAAACAAGGAAGAAGGTAAATTTCACATTGAGGGGGATCACAGAGCAGTTAACACCTAGCAGACTTTGAAGCTAGTCTCAATAGCTTCTACATATAACCAGGAAAGAGCAAAATACTCAGAGATATTTACAGTATTCCAGAAAGGTTCTAGCTAGTCTGATCTCAAAATTCCTCAGTGATGGAAACATAAACTCCTGAACTCACCTATTGTAGCTAGCAGTCTTGCCATAATGGTGGCATAATAATTAAATTTCACGTCTTGAATTCTCAGCTTCTGAGGACCATTATGATTTCAATATTGTTTGAAATAAATGTGGCTGACTGAGAAACTTGATTGATTTCTTTCCCTCATCAATTCTGTATGTTAACATATGATCATACTAAATAATGCAGCAAGATCACTCTGACCAGGGGATATTCTGAAGGACTTTAGCTTGAGTGTGTCTGAAAGTTGCATCTCCACATTATACAGAAAACATATAGACTTATAGGGATTACTTATTTGAGAAAGGAGCATCTTGCTGATTATAGTGACACTTTCTGGAGCCTAATTAGGGAATAACAGGCATAGACTTGTGTTTTCTCCAGAGGCTTATTATTTATTTCCAATATTAACACAAGCATAATGACTACAAGAGGATGTTACATTTTATTCTTGGTCTTCCCTCAGCCCTTCAGTCTCTTACATAGTCAGACATTTTCTTGTTGATGATATTTTCGTAAGCAATACTGTGGCACAGAACAATATTTTAAGCAGGAGAAGTAACATTAAAGGCTGAATTCTGTCCAGTTTCTCTGTGTTATATACATATTTATTTAATGTTATATTTTATATAGTTGGAGCCCCAACACTGCAAAGGAATAGCCAGCATTTTTGCCATAGTGAAGTATCACACTATCAGTTCTACACTGGTATTGCACTCAGCAGAAACACAAATATGCTGGTGATCATAATGGATAGGATGGATGGATGGATGGATGGATGGATGGATGGATGGATGGATGGATGGATGGATGGATGGATGGATGGATTATAAGGTGTAGAGGATCAAGCAGAGGATCACTGAAGAAAATGTTAAGAGTACATGGCATACACATGCTACAACAGGGGAACATGATATAATGGGTAATGGTATGAGATTAATGAAATCTAAGTGATATGTAGATGGTAAATTTCAGCTATACTTACATGTTAGGAAATACACTGCAAAGAATCTTCACACCATGGCAGGTATAACAAAATAATCTGGTATGAAATAATCTAGACTTCTTGGAATCAACACTGAATTTGGTGTCCCTTATCCCTTTGATATGAAGTCAACTAGCTGTTACACCCCATTCAACTACCATTGAACTGAAGTCAGTGAGTTTTAGTCTTAATCTGCTATAATTTTCTTTTTTTGTTGAACTAAGTAAGCTTCTCACTGCGTTTTCTAGTCCTTTGTCTTCTGGTTTTTATGCAATTTCCTTTGATTTTTGAAAGTAGGGAAAATTGGAAAAAATCCCACAACAAACTAAACCAACATTACAGATTCTGAAAGAGGTTATGGGAAAATTGAGTTGTTATTCTCTACTAGTGAGCTGCAGTGTGCCATTACTAGGAACACATAGACTGTTGACGATATCATTCTTGGAGAGACCAAATTGTTCTGTTCTTTCAATGTCGAGTCAATTCCTTTATTGTTATATAAGTATTTGATAATGGAGAGGGACACAGGGAGAGAAGGGGTTACTGACAGAAGTCCTTCCATAAGGATGTGCATAAACAACTCTGCAGCATATGCTTATTGTGTGGGAGGTGCTGTCAGCTGCAGATAACCCATTAGTTATGGAGAAGAGAGAGGCTAAAAAACCTAGTTCTGCTCATTCATTCCATTTTACAACTTTGTTTTACAGCTTTGCAACATTACCACTTTGAGCATTGTATATTCCATTTCTACTCATTTTTCTGGTCAGTTTCCTGAGGAAAATAATGAAAATTAAGTTGTGCTGTCACTCTTTTAATGTCTTTTTCATGCCACTACAAAATTTATTTCTCCATTTTTAAGTAATGAAAATCAAATTTCCCAATAAGATAGTCTTTCAGGAATAATTTATTGATTTCAATGCTCAAATATGAAACCAGTTTTAAGTTGGTATCTTGAAATTTTGTCTCTCCTTTACAGCTTTGTTAAAAGGTTCTTATGAAAACATTACTTTGTTTTGTCTCAGGGCATGATAATAAGTCAATGAAAAATAATACAGGAGTTACTATTTTAAAGAAAGGAGGGTAATAATTCCTTTACCACATCTGCACCAATGATTCCATTATACCTCATTACTATGCATTGCCATCCCTGCATGCTTTGGTAAATAATGATGCTGCTTGAAATATTCTTGATGTTAATCAAAACACTTGCCTTGTTCTTGTCTCTCACAGGAAGTATTCATGATTGGAAATAGCTTTAAATTTTGACCATACCTCTTATTCACCTCTTTATCTTTCTTTCTTCTTTTCCTGTCCTTCTCAGTACAAACACATAAAAAAGGGAATTGTACTGGATTTTGAGATACAAAGACAGAATCATGAGCAAACTGGATAAGACAAGTTCTGTACGTCATTTTAAAAGGCACAGCTATATTTGCAAAATAAATACTTGCATTCACATGTGTTTTGTCCAACAAAAGTCATTCAATACGACCATGACAGACCCAGTGAAATAATTAAGGGGGTACATATAGAGCAGTTTGATGTTCAGCTGGCATTTCAGAAGTAAGGAACTGAAATATAAGAGATCTGATCAGCTTATTTAAATACTGCTCATGGTAATTAGCAGTCTGACTTTATTTTCTGAGAGATACTGTGCCTACCAGCCACAGTACAATGAAAAAAAAAAATCATGTAAACCTCCAGGGAAGTAACATATTGTCAAAAAGGAAAAAGGGCATATAGATAACATTAATTTCTTCTCATGGAAAGAAGACATTAACATTCAATTCCTACATCTCCTAAAAACAAAAACATAAAAGAGAAAATGATCTGGGCTTTTTTTTTTACTCTTGACTGATACGACTTATCTTCACCCTTTGAAATACTGTTTTATTACATTTACATATGAAACCCCCTACACACTTTATAAAGAAAATTACTACTTTTCTGTGCCAATCTCTTGTTATCTTTACACTCTTCTGAGCTGTAATCTTATTAGTGATTGCTTATGGAATTTACAGCACTACTCAGTAAAACAGGATGCACATCTAAAATGACTTATGAGTGAGATAAGAAAATCATACTTTGCTTGTTACAAGAAGCTATTGGCCAAACATGGTGTCCTACTGTTGACTTTTCTCTCATATTATGTCACCAGTGCTTCTCAAACCAAATGACATCTCTCTATGGGTACCAGACAGCAGTGAGTGTTAGTAAGACAGGCAGCATGGTAAAGCAAGAAAAAAATTACTTCTCCCATTTCCCACAGTTTTGTTTTTCCTTTTAAAACATATCTTTTTGTAGTCAACATTCCTGTTTTGGGCAGCAGAAAAATCAATATGGGAACAAAACCCTTTAGCTTAATGGAAGATTCTATTTCTTTGCAGTTTTTTAAAACATTGCCTAGAATTTCAATATTATATTGGATGGAAATTCATTCTTCTGGTTGCTTCTAACTTGCCTCATTTATCATTCATTCAGAGCAAGGAGGTAATAGATAGGAAATGGAATCTTGTAGTTAGGTGTCCAAAAACAAATGTATTTTGAATCCAAATATACTGAAATATGTGCAATGCCTCTTAAGCTGTTTTTACAGCTCTGCAAATTCCACAGTCATTGGGTGGGGGGGGGGGGGGGGGGAACCAAAACAACAAAACAAACAAAAAAGAAACCAAAGAATATTCAGCATACTGTATTTACAGTGAGACTCTAGGAAAGCCATTCCTCCATTTCTTTCCAGCTATTCACTAAGAAAAGTGACCATAATCATATCTCTTCTATTTCAAAAACATATTTACTTGGCAACTGTGACTGTGATTCCAGAGTGCAGGATATATGTGCTTTTTAGGTGATTTCCCCAGGTGCTCAGCAATATGTTTTTATTTTCTGAATGAGAACTGGGATTGCAAAAGCATTTCCTGTGGAAATAAATTCAATTCATCCCCGTTCTTCTGCCAAAGTATGCCATAAATTGCTCATATGTTTATTTTGTTCTCAAGAGCAATATATGGAATAATATATGCAATATTTCAGTTTAAATGTGCACTTAACACCAGAGGAGCACTCACTGCTGTCTCTACTAGGGCATAAAGTTAGTTACTTACAGTTGACTTGGAGTACTAATTAGACACTGAGTATGAAATTTTAAAAAGTCTTCTCTGGGAAATAATGTACTCTTGATTCTGTCACCCTTCCTCCACTGTGTTGAAACTTGTAGAATATGCAGTACCATAACAGAAACATAAATTTCTTTGTTAAAAAAATATATAAATTTAGGCTTCTGTGTACTTTTGCTTACTCCACTGAGCGTCTTTTATAAGATGTAATTGTGTCTTGGGAGTAGGATGGACACAATATGCAGAGATACTGTCAAGAGTTCAGCTAACTCTAGCCCAGGCTGTAATTTTATTACTATAATAGGGCAGAAAGTAGTTCTTTAGACTTATTTAGTGCAGGGTTTTTTTTAATTAAAATGTATTTTCATCATACCATTTATCTTCTCCTCTCATATAAGAGATGTGTAAGAAACAAAAAAGCATGACAACTTTAAAACTATATACATGTTCTTAATTTCATACAGAAGGGACCTGAAGAGGCATTTAAAATATTGAACGTCCCATACTGAAAGAAAACAGAATGCAAATTAAACATGACACATTATCACTTCAGGATCAGTGCATTTCAAATGTGCCTAGTCAACAAGCTGTGAAAAAAGAAACAGCAAGCCCTCTATAAGGCATCTCACTTACTGCCCTAATACTTAGACAGACAAGCATCTCAGAAGAAACTGTGGGAAAACACTTCTAGGAGTTTATAATTTGCAGTAGACTACAGTGAGTACTTAACTACTGTTATTTGAGCAATCTGTTTCAAGTGGCCCAAACACACAGTCCTCTTACGTTGTATATGGTGTATATTATATATCACCATAAAAATACTAGTGTATATATAAGTACATTCTAACTGATCAGTCATAACTTCCAAGTTAAAAACATTATCTATTTTGCTCAGGTAAATAACATATCTTTCACAATTTAATCTTGGTGCTTACAAAATTTGTCACAGGGTTTGAGTGGTGTTTTCTTGCTTCCTATAAGCTCCTGATTTTTGCTAGTGTTCAAAGCATATGTTTTGCCATATTTTTGTCAAAATCTGTGTCATGGTCTTGACCACATCAATTCATTCTTTGAAGTTCAGTTTTCTTCTCTGTAAAACATGTCCAATAAACACTGCAGTTTTTCAAGTTATTCATAGCTTTGGAAGTATAAAGGTGCAAAATTTTAATTTTTACTCACAGATTTTGAAGTTAAATCTGTGTTCAGTAATTCATAAAATGGGAAGAGAGAGAATTATGTATTATGTATTTTCTCCCTGTAACTTACATTACCTTTTGTATATAAGGTATTCTATTTGATAAACCCACTGGAGGCAGACCTAATTCATTAAATTCCTCACCCTTCAGTTTTCAAGGCCAAGCTGGATGGGGCTCTACGGAACCCGGTCTAGTGGAACTGGCAGGGGGTTGGAACTGAATGATCTTTAAGGCCTCTTCCAACCCAGACCATTCTATTGTTCTATGATTCCATTATAAAACATTAAATGGTTCATCATGTGCTATAATTTCAAGGTTTTTTGTGATGTGATGTTGTTCAGAGGGACCAAACCAAGAGTTAGGTAGACCAGAACAAGACAAGGTTGCCTGAAGATTTCCCTCATTCTATAATGCTTTCTTTCTATTCTGCCTGTGCTACTGCTCAGGGTCAAAAATTATCTCAGCCATGTTCTGACAAGGTTTTGTTTGGCTGGCTTAATTTAGTTTATTTAACTGTTTTGTGATCTGGTTCTTTTTTGTTGTTTAGTTTGGTTGTTTTTTGTTTTTCTTGGAAAAACAATGGATGAATTTTGATTAATTTTGTTGTTTGGTTGGTCATTTTCTTGTTTGTTTTTTTTAAACTGTGATTGGAATGATTTCATTTATTTATTCACTTGTAACATTAGAGGCTTTGGCTTCATAAGTAAAATGAAGAGTATGTAAAAATTTACATCGAAATCTCAGGATCATGAGTGGACCAGGATTTTGCCCAGGAATCTACCTGTGCATAGCTGTGAGGGAACCTTAAGAACTAATGAAAATGAAACACCTTTAAAGTGACTTATCTTTATGAAAGGAATCTAAGTTACCGAGAAGTCTTCACCACTGATCAAATAAAGAATGGATGTTTTGCATGGATGCACATGTGTGTGACAAACCTGTGTCTACACTCCCTAATATTTGACTTTTAGTCATTTGAGCTGGAGGATGAAAACTTAGCTGGAGTTGGCCAAGTTCCTCACTTTATAAAGATGACCTTTTATTAATGCAGATGGAATGTCATGTAAAGAAGCCAATGTTAGAGCAAATTTCCTACAGAGGGTGAAAAAGCTGATCAATGTGTCAAAATGTTCTTTACATCTGTGAAGCTAAATAATTTGAAATATCCCAAATTTATTATCCATACTTCTAAAGTACTGTTGGGAAATTGCAGATTAATTCAGATGAAGACCAGGATATTGAAAATTTGGTGCAGATTTGATAGACATGGTGTGCAGCACACTCCAGAAACATTTCACCTTGCAGTATGGTCATAACCCTCACCCCTCTCCAAATTATTTTCAGACAGAAGAATCAAGTTTTGTTTTTTATGGTAAAATATCCTTTTTTACAAGTATCTGAAACATAGACAAGGTCGTCAGGCAGCACAGCATAGTTCTGAAACACGAGCAATGAAACTTTATAAATTCTGTACTGAGGACTATAAATGTTTGGAAAAAAATGGAGGGTAGAAAGGCAGTAAAAAACTTACATAATAAAAGTGACATATTCAAGATGGGTTTTAATTATTTGTTTTTATATTTTCTGCCAGATGCAAGACATTCTTTCTGGTTATAAGAATATAAACATAAATATGTAAATCCTGCAGAGATAACCTCTCCTACACCACATGAATATTCTTAGATTTCCTTATTTCTTAACCCCTCACTGCTGCCTCTTGACACTTTAAGTGCACATTTTCTCCCACCACCTTTTCCTCAAAAATTTAGGCGGTCACATGTGCAAATCTACAATATTACTTTTCTATGTGATATGTGTTGCACAGTTCCTGAATCAGTACAGAGCAGAAGAATGGAGATTAGGATGGTTTATGTAACTTGTGTTTACTGACATAACTTACAGAAGACAGCAATCTCTGTCATCCTTTTAGCCTTGATAATCCTGACCCCAAAAAAGAAGAAGTAAACAGGTTTTTAGCCCTAATGGGGCTATTTGATGGTTTCTTCCTGCTGGCATCATTCCTAATGATGCTACATGGAGGCTTTTCCTCAGCAGAGGTTTATAGAAGGGCTGGCTGATCACACACAATTGTTTGGGTGTTTCTGCCTCTGTTCTGTCCCCAGTTCTTACCTGTATGTTTGAGATATCTGTCCTCAAACGAATCCCATAGACACAACCATAAAGAATATTGAAGGATGTAGTTCCCCCAAAAGGAGAAAACCAGGTTTACTTAGGACATTTAAAGTTTTCACAAAGCAGATATGCCAAATGCACAACAAACTAACCTGCCAGTCTGCTAGACTCAATCAAATCTGGCAAAAACTTTGAGATTGTTTCAATCTCAAGGAAGTTTGAAAGGGAGGTCTTGTGCAGAAACTTGTTGGGCTGTCAGGTTCTTGGAACTACTGAAAACAATGGTAGCTGCAGGTCTCATTTCAATGGGAAAAAAATATTCTCTTTGTGTTTGTTGGCATAAAGAATGTGTTGGATTTTCCACAGGAACTTATGTAACAAGAGATTCTCCATTTACTTCTAATTATATATAGCTTTCCCCTAAATATGAGATTTAAGTGTTAAATCTCTCATTCAATGACATTATGTAAATTATCAATGCTGTCTGGAAGTTTCTGGGCGCATAAAACCACACAAAAATGTACTCCTCCATACTAACTGTTTCCATCTGTGAAAAGTATGAAACCAACAATATTTTTGTCACTAAATAAATTGCACAATTAGAATTTGTTGAAAGCTGCCAATAGTCGACAAATGTTTCATTTACTTGCCAGGCTTAGTGAATACTGTAAAAGGAGAAACTTAGAGAAAATAAAGGTCAAGTACAGGTGAGCAGTGGATGCATTGGGAACTCTTATTGATGCTGTATCCACTGTTCTTGAGTGTAATGCTCTCATATGAAAAGGGAGAATGTACAGATTGTAGGTGAAAGTAGGAGAAAAAACAAGGCTGTAGAAAAAACCTTACAAAACAAGTAAATAAGATATACAGTTAAAGAAATGGCAATCTAAAGCAAATGCAATAGAAAAGCCATTAAATTGATTCAAATGCAGGATGGGAAGATGGGAGGGGAAATCTGGGCACTCTGTTCAGTTCTGATGATATTTTGGAACCAATCATTCAATATCTTATTTGACATAATTCTGCACCTGAACATTATGAAAGAACAGGATAAAAGAACAAAGAAATAATAAACTTTAACAACCTTTCTTTATGTCAACCCTGTCTTCTAAAATTGCAACATGCTTAATAAAATGTCAGCACTTTTCAACCAATTTCTTGTCTATCATCCTTTGTTTTCTTACCTACCGAATTCTACTTTATTTTATTGCATATTTTTGCTTGTTGTAAATTTCTCACTTTTGAGCTTTTTGCTATAACTACCTTTCAGATTCAGTCAGCTAAGTGCAGCTATTGTCAATAATTTCAATATATATTCACTATCAGACTTCTGTTTTAACTTGCACCCATTGTATGAAAGTAATAACTCATGTGCTATTTATTTTGTCAGTCAAAATTCAGTTTCTTCATTGGCACTCATAAGGTATTTATTTCCCATTATGAGAGATCATCCACCTGGAAGCAGAATTATTTTTCTAATAAGAAATTTAAGAACTAGTTTCACCAACTACTTTGAAAAATCTGCCAAGGTCAACTTGTACAAGTATGATTTTGAATTGTACTGTAGAATGCTAAATTTCCATTATAAATTCTTCTCCATGGAAAACCATCTTTCATAGAAGGAAACAGGGAAGGAGAAAAGGCAAAAAAGAGAAGGGGTCAGTGAGAAAGAGAAAAAATACTGAGAAAAGGAAAAGTAGGAGAAGGGGGAAAGAAATAAAGAAGATTTGTTTGAAATATCACAATTTTATCCTCAGCCCCTTTGGTAGGCAGAAGTAGTTTATTTTATGCTGTCTGAGACATTTACTTCCTTTTTTATCAGCATATAATATCATTGTTTTAGAAAAATATCTCTCTTTTATTACCTCTTAATCATTGGGTCTTATAGTGATTTGGTGCTACTTAGCAGGGTTTCAACCAAGCCAGAAAAAACAGTGAATTAAAACCCCCAAAATTTTATTATGCATATTTCATAAAGTTTCATATTTTATTTATGGCAATAGTATGTCAGAGTTAAAAACTAGACGTTGATATATCTTCACAATATATTCAAAATTATTTACTAAAATAACAAGTATTTACTTCTATACTAGCAACTGGATTATTCTCCTTTTTTTCCCAAACTTTCTCTTCATCCGTACATCATAAAGGAAAAAAAAAAGGTTGACTGCAGCAGAAAATATTTAGTTATTGCAGAGCATTCTTTTGCTGGCTTATTTACTGTAAATCTTCTTTTAAAAGAAGATTTAGACTACAGGCAGTCAGCAAATTGATTTATAATGTCAACCTATTGGGGCCAGATTCTGACATCACTTCTCCCTCTGAGTAAATATATTTTTTCTAATTAATTATCTTGTGGAAATTAATAGCCATATTCACAGAGCCAATAATCTAGTTAAGGTGAAGGCAAATAAAAACAGTTTCTGCATTTGTTACTATTATTTGCTTTGCACTTCTATTGTTTTACATTGCTGTTATTGTAAATGTTAATTTTATTACTGTAGTTTTTCTTGGAATATTTTGAGATAAAACAAGGAGGATATTTTTCCCTGAAAAATGTTTCTATTTTCCATTTAACTCTAATTATTCACTATATATCAGAGCATTCAAGTGGGAGCTGTATTTTGCTTTATTCTAGAAAATGGGTAAAAATAGCGGGCAAGAGAGTTTGCAGAAAAAGGTTTTGACTTGGCAAGATATTTAAGTGCATGCTTCATTTAAAATATGCAATTAGGCCCCTGGAAGCCCCAGATTTGTTGAAGGAACAGTCTGGAAAGCAACTGTGGCTTTAAATTTCTGTTCTGTGCATCATATATTTGTGGTACGCACTTGCTTGGCATACATTAGAAAATATGAAAATATCACAGAAAATTTTTATGGTATGTGCATCAGTTGACAACCACCAGCATTCAGCACATTTTTGGTCCAACTCATATGCAGGAGGAAAACACACATTAATTTAAGAAAATCACTTATGGCAAAGATACTTTCTAAATTTTATACGCTGAAATATTCCTTTAAACTGCTGAAAGCATTGGAGATTTTTGGTAGGTCTGAAATGTACTCAGATATGGTCGATTCTATGCAGAGGGGAATGTAATCTGTTCTTTGTATGCAGTCATTAAATGTAATCAAAACTATATTTATATCTATCTCTACAAACTATACTGATCTTTAATTCATGGTATTGTGAACTATTGCTGAAAGCAATTTTCACTATATGTGTAAGCTGAATTCAAGATAGTTAGAATTCAGTAGGTAATGATTAAAGAAACATTGTTTATGCGGCTGGAATAATTGTCCTGACTGGTACATGGATGACTCTGAGGTTCTATGGTAAGCCATTTTTTACCAAAACTTAGAGATGTGTACAAGCATCTCATTGTGTTTCATGGAGCAGTTATCCCATGCTGGAAGTTAATAGTTCCTCAGCACCATTCAGGGTAAGCCCTAGTAAATGAAGTCAAAATTCCAGAGCCATCTCTTGGAGCTCTCTGTTGGAGCCATTCCTTGGAGCACTGGTACACACACTCTCACCTTGTGGTCCACAGGCTATTTCATGGACATCCAGGGGATGTGTAGGGAGAACGGCACAAATTTTGAGTTGCGAGCTCCTTCCTGCTTTTGGAAGGACCTCAGAGTTTGCTTCTCCCCCTCCCTCCCTCCACCCTTTCTGCAACTGAAGGCACAGCCTGCTCTGCGTGATTTGAAATCTCCCTTGCTGCTCCCCATATGCATCTGCAGCAGAAAATAATCTGAAGAGACTAAACAGTTCACTGCTATTATCATATTCTAGTGCCCTCTTTAAGGAGCCTCAAGTGCAATCTTGAAGGCAGATTATTGAAGCCTGCCTGTGCAAAGTTTTTTGGCATGGATGAGTTTTTGTTCCAGTGGGTGCTGGAGAGTTTGAGATTATTCTTGTATAAAGGAATGGATGAATTGGTGAGCAGCTTGTAAACTCTCACAGCTTTAGTTTTCCCCTGGCTGTCCACGAATTCAAGAAAACAGCTGCTAGATTCCTGACAAGTTATTTACATAGTTGATATAAATTAGTTTCCCTGCCAAAATACTCTTACTTCTAGTTTTCTATTTAATTGAATCAGAGAGAGAGTCTGAAGTGTCTATCAGCTGAAAACGGTAGGATGAGTGTTGTAAAAACCATTTTTCAAGACTGTGCATACTTTACCTCACAAGTCTATTAACATGCTGAAATATGTTTTTAAATAGTTTTAAAAGCTTCTGTTAGGCTACATTTCACCTCCTTTATTTTGCAATAAGGCCTAACACAAATGGGCTGTTCTCAAAACCTAGAAGAATAAAGGCAGTTTTGCTTTCAAAGTCACCTAAAATCCTCCCAAGAAAGTATATTTTGGAGTATTCTCCTTTCTATTTTAGAATTACAGGATCACAGGAACAGTTTGGTCATCTCTATTTTTTAATCTAAAAGTGTAAGTTACCAGAACTGGCTCCACTTAAACCTACTCAGTATTCACTAATGGTAAACAGACCTTGAACGTTCCCCTTTTCCTCTGGTGTGACACCATTCATATTCTGAGAATTCTTTCTTCTGTTGACTTCAGGGTATAAATACCTGCTATCCATAAGTAAGCATTATTTGTTGTGGTTTTTTACCTTCCCATAGATTTTTATTTACAACTTCCAGTAATCCAGGTTTTTCAGAGTCTTATCCAGCCTGGCCTTGAACACTTCCAGGGCTGGGGCATCCATGGCTTCTCTGGAAAACCTGTTCCAGTGCAGTAAAACACAAGATATGAACCTGATATTTTCCCCACCAACTTACTCTGGTGACGATTTGAGAATCCTCAGACCAAGAAAAAGTGTGTCAGCAAATAAACATTTTCAGACTTTCCAGCTTCCCCACAACAGTTTTGAAATAGTTGCTGAGAGTGGTGGTTCATTCACAGTTGTGCTTCCTACACTACCTGCCTGAAAGTTAAAAAGTTAAATGGCAGCTATGATAAGTATGGAGCTTGTTTTTAATCCCCCCACCCTCAGTTTTATATTAAATAGAATTAATTCAGGCAACTGGCTAGATTCTTTGACTTGTCATAATTCCAGCCTTCTGGGAATTGCAGAGAATGATTAAAATGTTATTTAGATTAAAATGTAACTTTGGTCACTTATCCAATCACCCAAAGAAACACTCTTTTTTTTTTTTTTTTTTAGGAATTATTTCAAGGAAATGGGATTTCTGGACACAAATCTTTAAAGTAGCAGAAGTAAGCTAAAGGTTACATGAACAAATACATTTCACACACAGTCGCACAATAGAACATCTGTACACCTTTCTCTGTATTTGTGTCCAATAAATTATGCACAGTGCAGGGCTAATACAAATGGCAGCCACCAGGCTATAAATGTTCCTCAGACCTTTCCAGCTATTTCTGAACTTGCAATATGTCCTCTGCTGCCGAGGGAGATCCTTTGCTTCCTACTGCTTCTTTCGCCTCTGGGGGACTCAGTGCAAAACCTATCCAGAAGACAAGGCAAAACATCTGTTTAGCTCAGAGAAACCATTCCCAAAAGAAGCCTTGTCAAAGTTATTCAGCAGGCTTTGGTAAGTCTCAATCAAGTGGATAATTTCAATACTGTGATCAATGGCATTAAAAATAATTTGGTTTTCATAATGAAGAGACACAGGAGTGCATGTTGTCTAAAGCAGACCTATGGAGAAGTGAGGGAAGGTAGCACAGCTGTTGTCTGGGGACGCACTCCCTTTCACTCCCACCACCCAACACCTGCATTTCTATCCAGTGTCTCAGGGTGAGGAGTGTCTCTAAGGGCTGGTAGAACTGTGTAAAACATGTCCATCTGCAAAGTAAAACTTCTTACTGTGCTATTAAGATTGTTTGGGCTACTTGTTAATAAAATAGCTAAGTAACTATAAGAAAACTGCAAGAAAGTTGCAACAGGATTAAGTAGTCTCAACAGTAGACTTTTATTGTAATGTAATGTTTTCCATCAATAGATAATAAGAAGGATAAGAGAAGGGATCCAACACCAATCTGAGAGTTATAAAACCAAAGAATTACCATAGTTCCTGACAAGAGATTAAATGTAAGGAAAGAGCAGACAAAATAAATAGAGGTCCTTGCCCTATTAAAACAGGAACTGACTAAATGAGCTGCTCTTTAAAGTACTAGTACTAATCCGTGGAGAATCAGGACCTGCAAGAAGAATCTGTACAAAAACTATCACATTTTTCAAAGAGCAAAGGATTCAAAGTATAAACCTAGTGTATTTCTCCCTACCAGACTGTAACCGTAACCAAAGAGGGGGGAAATATTTTGAAGAAGGAAAATTAAGAGAAAGAAGGGTGGAGATCAGGGCAATAATTAATGTGTGTAGTTTTTATTTCTGCTTTACTCTGTAGTATGAAGACATCTGATGCAGATCTCCAAACCAAAGCATAATTTATTTGGCACGCTGTATGGAAACGTGACTGCATTTGCCTGTCAGTGAGGAAAGTGTGGCCTAACAAAATTTATTCACAGCCTTTATGGCATTAAATATAGATGTGTTCTTCACCTAAATGATTCACCTGAATAAGATGTGTGGATGGTCCACACTGTTATCAACAGGAACTGGTCTCCAACTAGTACTGACCATCTCAAGTAAACACACCCCAGGGCAGAAACATTAATTAAGAGATCAAAATGGAATTAAATTAACCTGTTTAAGCTGCCTAAGCTTGGACTCAAGGCTTAGTCATTAGAAAGAAATGGGCTTCTCGGAGGAAGGGATTGTAGACCAAGTTGAGCCCACCTGTCTGTAAAGATAAGAAGGAAAGTTTTTGGGCAGTTGTAGTGAATGGATTTACAATATAATGATTTATTCTTTATTTTCTCACTAGAAGAAATAGTTTTCAGAATGAATTAGATCCATCAAGTCATTCTGAGTTGTGCTGCACAAATGTCTCTGGAGGAGTTCCTGTGCAGTCAGAAGACTGAATACATGAAACTCAGATCTGACTTAGTGAAACAGTGCTTTCTTGACTTCCATTTGCAAGAGATTTTTATTTATCATTCCTTTGTGATTGCATAAGTTCTATCCTTAAAAAATAAGGTACCAAGCTCTTGGCATCATCAGATGAATCATGTCCACAGATAGGCTTTCCTCTGTATTCCTTTTCTACCAAAGGATACAAAATGATAAAAATGTATTGTATTGAAAGGTTAATCCTTTCTCCTTCAGGAAGGATATGTGGGATCTGATTAACAGGTTAGAGTCACATGTTATCACATGTGAAAAGTGATAAGGAAAAGTTATAAACTCTTTGGCTGACAGGTCCACCAAAAGCAATGTGAAAGGTTAAAGGAAGATTTTCATAGAATTGGATAGACTGAGGATTTTACATTAAATTGTCATAAATAAAGCAATACAGTAGTGGTTATGGCCAGGCAGGAGTAGAAATATGGCATTTTTTTTCTATCTGTACACTGGGGTGAGTTATATGCCTATCAAACTTAATTCAATTGTCCAAAGGGCTCACCAGTAGGAGGGCAAAGAGGGTAACAGGCATGTCAAATACTAATTCAGTTATTTGATTAATTTAAAAAGAATATTTCATCCCTCTGAGCCCCAGCAGTCATAATTACTTATTTAACACTGGTCCAAGATCATTAATGTAAAGATGTGGCTGTTTGCCAGATGACATTTGATCAACTGAATGCTTTCCTAATAATATGCATTTTACAGTCTCTCAACATACCTCATCAATGCCTGTGAGAGTTATTTTATATTTGTATTTCATTACTATAGCAAGGAATCATGCTGGGTTTGTGGCTTTTCAATGTACTCAGTCAAAGGCTGGACTTGATTTTGGATGTCTTTTCCAATATTAATGATTCTATGACTTTATATGCAAAGGGGAATAAGCATGAGGTATTCATATACCTCATATATATATATATGTACATATAATAAGGCTTCTCACTTAAGAGCAGCACTTGGGGTGAGTGATGGAGGGGAGAGAGGATAAATCCTTTTTTACATGAACACTGATAGTTCAGTAGAAAAGTAGATGCATAAAAATGCAAATCTTACAAGAAGGATCAGCCCCTGATTTTGTTTCTCAGTGTTTGTTCTGTGGAAAAAAAAATATGGATATCTCAATTAAAAAATTTCCTCTAGTATTAAAAATACAGTGCTTATTTGTCTACTCCTACCTGATGCAAATTGCTTTGAGTTTCCTTGACTTTTGTGGAAGAGAAATGCTGATTTACACCACCTATGTAGTCAATGAAATAAAGAATTCTTAGTTACATGCCTGCTACAGACTGCCTATGCAACTCTCTCTGGACAGAAAAGTGACAGGAATCATGTTTTGTCTCTAGCTTGAAGGCTTTTGGTTCAAAAGTTCAAAGCTAAACTATTATTGGATTACCTGTGCATTTAAGGTCACCTGTGGCAAAAAAAGCAGAAAAAAACTAAAAGGGAACAAACCTGGCATGAAGATGTAAGGCAAGGTAAACGGATACAGAGACTAAAAAGAGAACAGGAAAAGATGAAATAAAAACTTTAGTAAACTCCAAACGAAAATAGTGATAGACAAGATACAAACTATTCTTTTCTACCCAGGGCTTAGGAGGAAGTAGGGCTTCATTTGATGACATGTAAAAGTATAGCCCTAGATAAATATTAAAAAATCATTAATTGAAAAAAAATAGATATACCATCACTGAAAGCCTCATCCCATGTAAATTATTTCAACTCTACAAAAGTCAATCTATTCACTAAAGAAATACCACCACTGAAGTTACAGTGTGTCACTTTCTCATTATAAAATGGCTATTACTTGGAAATTGTTTAAGCTGCTAATGTGCAAAATCTTTTATTTTATTCCTCTCCATATCATTGGAAATAAGCCACAAGGAAGTGAAACCCTAAAGAAAATGCTGTTGGAGGACACTTTTTAGTCATAATTTATCATGCACAGAGATCACCAGCAACAATAGAAAGGAAAATCTCTCTTGTCCTCACATGAGTATAAGACTGACAAATCACACCATTTATATTTGCAGCCCTCAGGACCTAAGCCAAAAAGAATGGATACAGAAAAGAAAGCTTGCTTTGCCACAGGGGATTTTCCAGTAAGAGACACAGCTACTGGTTTAGCCTTATTTCTACAGATCTCTTATCCTATACTCTTTGCTAAGCAAGTGTTATGGTCAGATGGAGGACATTGGGTTTCCTGAATCTTTTAGTCCAGCATTGACAGTTTTAGGTTTGAACACCTTAGAAAGGCAAAGTGGGCAGGACATTGTTTTAATACAGTATCGTAGAAAACTTAAAAATAAATAAAAATGTAGCATCCATTGTTTTTCACAGATGTCAGAATTAGGAAATTAACAATCAAAGAAACCAGTAAGATGGTTTGAAACAAAGGACAAGAAACATTTTCATAGGCTGTCTGTAAAGTACCCACAATTTAAATGCTGAAGTGTTTCAAACAATTCAGAGCAGATAAAGGCTTAAACTCACATTCATTTCCCATTCTTTTCTTATTTCAGTCAGGAGAACAGCTATTTGAGAAGCAGGTTCTTCAACAAACTTGCAGGAGAATACTCTCTTTTTGTTTTCCTGTTACTAGTGAGGGCAGAGGCCTCATTTTTGGCATGCAATCTGTTTCATGTTCTTTCCCATTTGGTGCATGGTCAAACACCTATGACATTGACAGACAAAAAGCAAAAATGAATACTTATTCTTGAAAAGGTGTCTTAGAATAATGGAAAGGATCCATCCCTATGGCTGCTCATTATGACACATACTACCACTTAGATACTGTAAAAAGTTTCACAGTTTCATACAAAATAGAAACATAATTTAGAAGCACAATCAGAATCCAGAAAAAGAATGCACACTGAATTGCAACATCTTTAGAATTACGTTTTATGCCAGAAAATAACACACTTTCCACTCAGCTGTAATTTCAAATGCAAATACCAGTGTCCTTAGAATGAAGCAGATGTTGGGCTTTATTTCAGCAGCATGAGCAGTTGTTCATCTCTGAATCCTTGTCTTCTGGGGAAATATTTCAATGCCTTAATGAATAAAAGACAGACATGGCTGGGCTTTGCAACACGTTCCCAAGCAAACCAATTTTAGCTCTGTCTTTGGAGCAATTATTGAAAAGTTGTAGACTGTTACGGTGATAATTCCTTATTAGTGTCATGTTAGGGGAGGGTTTTTATTTTTTTATTGTTCTGGGAGAAGGTTTTGTTACACTTGATTGTAAATTGTTCTGACAGTAAATGGAGGAGAGGCAGATGCTTCCACATATAAGTTGGAAGTTGCTTTGGCAAGGACCTGGAAAATAAAATCCTCTGGGGTAAAAAACCTACCTTATTAACCCAACTGTAAAGGCAGCTACAACCGGTTGCATTTTAGATACTGCTGGATAAAATAATACACAACTGACAGGAAATCCTTCTTTCCTGCAGATCTGGGCTTTGTTTTTCATTCTCCTATACCCTGAAGCACAAACATATGTGTATATATAACTATGTCTAGATCTATAGATATATTTTGTGACCCCAACCACAGGGAAAAAAACAAGTAGGACCAGGTAGATGGTTGTGGCAAGGTTTATATTAATAACAAATGAAAATATTCAGGAGTTCGCATAGCATGGATGGTCTTACATCCTGTTCTCTTTGTGATTATGCAATTTAGTTAGTTTTCCTCCATAATATATGCTATAATTTGTTTTCTAAATGATATTTTGTGGTATGGCACATCCTTTTCACTGTTCCAGCTGACACTTCAGGGTGAACACTGATGGATTTTACTCTAGGAGATGTCACCAGTAGCATCCTGTGATGGATATGGCAGCAAGGGGAGGGAGTGGTCAGTTCCATGCTGGAGATAACTTTGCCCCCTGGGTAGCTTGGAGCAGCTGGAGCAGGTTGCAATTACTGGAATGGAAGAGACACAGAGACAAAAAGAAACAATAAAATCACAAATATTTTTAATATGCACATCCATGCAGTTATTCTTAAGGACTTTTCTTAGGGGCTAATGAGGATAGAGACTGCATGGACTGTGACACAAAACCACAGGAGGTTCAAAGACCATTTGAGCTCTGCAGAGGTGGACCAAGACCTCTTACTCAAGAATGCATGGCAACAACAGTGCAGGTACAGAGCTCCATTTAGGGGCTAATTCTGCTTCATTGAACGACAATGATTTTGTTGTCTAAATTAGAGGTTAGCACGATCAGTCTCTGATATTTGACTGTAATAAAATTGTTTCCCCCTCCCTTTTTGATAATTTAAAAAGTCAACATAGAAAAAAAAAGCTTAATTTCATCTTGCCCAAATTCTCTTCTGAAATAAACTGGCACAGCATCACTTGAAACAGTGATTCTTTGTCTGCTTGAACCATTATAGAAATTGGATTCAGTGTGTTTTAAAAGATTTCAAAGAAAAGTTAAAAATAAAATCATAAATAATGATCGAGACATACACAACAAAAAATCAAGCCAGCAGATTTATGCATAAGGGAAAATATACTGTAAAATTAAGTTTCAAAGCATAATATGTGTCATATAAAATCCTGTTAGATGAAATGAAAGGACACTTTATTCAACTGTTCTTATATAAGTACTAAGAGCTGGACAGATGTACATTTAAGGATTTTTTTTTTAATACAGTGTAAACACTATTTTTGAATTATATGTCAGAATCTAAAGCCAAGTAAATACTAAATGATATGAAACAAGAAAAAATTACTTGTACCTTTTCGCTTTGACTGCTGATTACTCAATATGAACACCCAGATACTTGGCAACCATTTGAGAATGTCCCTTGCACTTCTGTAAAGTGAGAAAAACACTATCTTAAGGCAGGGCCCATAGACTGAACCCTAGACTTGGAAAAAATTTAGAACTAGACTACATATTCTGGGCTTAAAATAAGAATCACATTGAGGCTTCAAGCATTTAAAGAAATCAATTTCCTTTGCAGGTTTACAGGTGTATTGTGTTTTCATTCCAAGGGGCTACAGAGGTGGCTTCTGTGTGAAGCTGACAGAAGCTTTCCCAATGTCTAGCACAGGCAATCTCAGCTGACTCCAGGATCGACTCAACACCTCCCAAAGCTGAACACAGCAGCAACAGTGGTTCTGCCTCTGGGATATCATATTTAAGAAGTGAGGAAAGAAATTTGCAAACTATCAGCAGTCACAGGATTGAGGATATATCAGAAAAACTGTCCTATAGTACAGAAGGAAGGTCAAGAGGTGCTCCAGGAACTGCAGCAGAGATTCTCCTGCAGCCCATGGAGCAAGCAGATGCCTGAAACAGGCTGTGACCCACTGGAAAACCTCCATTGGAGCAGCTTCCTGGCAGAAACAGTGACCCAGAAGAGAGAAAAGACCACATTGAAGCAGAGTTAGGGGCAGGAATTGTAACCCCAAGGGGGATCCATTCTCAGGCAGCCTGTTTCTGAAGAACAGTATCCCATGGAAGCACTGAAGGAGTCTGGGAGAAACTTCAGCTTCTGGAAAGGACTCATATTGGAGAAGTTTGTGGAGGACTGTCTCCCATGGGAGGAAGCCCATGCTGGAGCAGGAGAAGACTGTGAAGAGTCCTCCCACTGAGGAGAAAGGAGCTGCAGAGATGATGTCTTATGAACTGACCTCAGCCCCCATTCTCTGCCCCCTTGGGCAGCTGGTAGAGAGGAAGGCAAGAAAATTGGCAGGAATTAATTTGTGGAAGAAGGGAAGGGTAGGAGAAAGATGCTTTTAATATTTGGTTTTATTTCCTTATTCTGATCTGATAATTTAATTTAAACTAATTCCCAGTAGTCAAGTCAGTTTTGCCCATGATAATACCTGGTGAGAGATCTCTCCCTGCCCTTTTCTTGAACCACAAGCCTTTTGTTGTATTTTCACTTGCCTGCCCAGCTGAGGAGGGGAGTGACAGAATGTTTTTTTGGACACTTAGCATCCAGTCAGGGTCAACCCAACACAACACATTGAACAATGTGCTGTAGTATCTTTCTGGAATGTCTCTTGAAGCTGTACAATGAGAGTGATACTACACCTCTCAGGTTTGCATGCCTGGATAAACTCATGAGTTTTCCCTGCCCAGTTTGTAGGCCAAAATTTTGATAGTCAACCAGTAGAAGATAGAAAAAACTAATTATTAACTCTAATGTTGCGCACTTAAAAAAACCCCCCCAAAACCTAGGGCAAACCTTGGCTTCTGTACAAAAAACCATTTTAAGAAACTGGTGGACAAAAGTTCTGAGCTGAAAATCCACTTTTAAACTTAAATTCACAGTAGCTATTTTGGCCAGCCTTGATATACTGAGAAGAATTTTTTAAATTTTTTTCTTCATTATTTAGCAAAAATACTATCTTTTTCTTCATGGTGTTTTGTAGCTGCATTTTTTTGGTGAGAAATCCTTCAAAATAACCTTATCCTTTCTCATCACACAATGTAAATCTGTGATTGGCAGTCCCCATGGAAAGATAGGATTTTGTTGTCAATAGAGTATAAATAAAATACATGAGTCAAGAATGCATTTCCATCTCATTACAGATAGGATAAGCTTGAATGTACAGAGCAAGAACTTGACATTCTTCATTCATGCAATAGTCCAAGTTCAGACTGGCTAGACATGAAATCTGGGAAGAAGAGTGAAACCAGGGGCCACAACTCAATTTTATCCCTCTGTGCTCTTGTTACTATCATGGCAGGAAATGATGAATATGATGCTGAAATACTTCCTGGGAAAAGATATCATTATTTCATAACCTAAAGGAATTTTATATAGCATGCAGGAATTTTCTCTGCAGCTTATAATTTCCAAAGGGAATGTGTTAGCTGCTTGTGTTGAGTATGTGAACGCACACATGCATGCTTGTTCTGAATGTGTGGCAGGCACTGGATCAGGGCTACGCACTCAGAGTAACCTGATTTTCTTGATTGGATTGGAAAGTGGACCAGAGGTCTCAGAAGAGAAGAAAACTCACCATGCTTAGGGCCGGACCTGCATAATGAGACAGGGCTGTGTTTTTTCCTGTTTGGCTTTTTTTTCTCTTTACTCAGTTTTGACACAATACTGTTCAGCACAGTGCATGGAAAGAATTAAAAAGCAAAAATCCCTCTTCATTAAAAACCTCACAACAACCATCAAAACCGTAGTGGGTTAATGATGCTGGGAAAATCCCTGTTGCCTGTTTGCATAATTAACCAAGTAATTTTAGCACAGTGTGTTTGTACTGCCACTTTCTATTCCCACATACCTCAAAATTTCTTAAGCCAATACTCAATGTGTAGAACAGACAAGGGCACAATCACAGCCTTAAAGACACTGACAGCCAAGTCATTTCACTGTCTTGCAGTAAAAGTAACTTTAACCATTTCTTCCGGAGATGTAACTGCTTTTTATCCCCACATTTATTTTTCAGATCCATCCTACTGATGCCAGAAGTATTTTTGCTTTTATATTTCCTTCATATATATTCATAGCTCTGTAGATTAGTTCTGTACAATTATATAGTTCCTAGCTAGTTCCAGTACTTCCCCCTACCTTTTCCCTACCCTTATATGCAGAAAGACAGAACACATTCCAGAGGGTACAAACCCCAGGGGACCCAAAGCCCCTATCCTATCTTGGTTCTTCCTGGTTAAAGAGCTGGC
This sequence comes from Cinclus cinclus, assembly GCF_963662255.1. Taxonomy (NCBI): domain Eukaryota; kingdom Metazoa; phylum Chordata; class Aves; order Passeriformes; family Cinclidae; genus Cinclus; species Cinclus cinclus. The sequence continues at coordinate 82,779,783 of NC_085046.1, read as the reverse complement.
TGAAAACCAGTACTTTAAGTCACATTTTCATAAAAAAGTTTAGCTCCTATCTAAAGGAGGCGGGGCTATGGGAGAGGTGGAACCAAAGGGGGGAATTACTTCATCATTTGTGCTTCTAATTGATGATTTTTTTCAGTTATGCTAATTTGCTGAACTTACAAAACTGTGTTCACCCATGTGGGGGTGGGCATTTTAGGCATTTTCCATATCTGTCCCTGGAGGCCCCTAATAAAGACCAGCCTTTATATTACCTCCTATACTAATACTGTCTCAAAAGAGTGCTCTTTTATTTCTAGATCTTCAAGGTTTCACTACAGCTGACACCTGCCTTCTTTCATAATTTCAGACAAGCCACACAACTTACCTTTCCTTGGCAGCCCATGCAGTGCCTTTTGCTCCTGCCCTATGTTTCCTTGAGACATAAATACCTGCATTTGCATACAGAGTTCCTGTCTTACATGGCATGATAAGTTCTTTAAGGAATCATGTGTCAGATCAAAAAATGCTGTACTGATGGCAGCAAATAGCTTTTTTTTTTTTTTGCAACCCATATTCTAACTGTATGACTTTCATGCCTTCTAGTGCAATAACCCCACTTGCAGACTTTTGCCTGTAAATTTTAGTGAGTTTTAGAGATGGACCTGAAGATTTCCCATCTTCTTTGAGGTCTTCTGAAACACTGGTAGTACTTGACAGCTCTCATGCTTTTCATAAAATCCCTAGCCCTCCATTATTCCTCATAATGATCTATTTTTGTGACCTGACATCATAGTACAAAATCACTTTTTTTCTGTTGTGGTATTAAACTTCATTTGAATAATATATTCGCTCTGAAGACCCATACATAATTCATCTCTTTCTCTTCCCCAGAGTGGTGATGGCCAGTTCTCTTTGTGGTTTTTGGTTATTTCTTTTCTGTGTCTAGATAGGTGTTATACTGCACTCTTCATCATCATCATCCTTGAACATGCAGATATATCCACCCCACATTTCTGGATCTCAGTCCTCAGCCTGCCTCTCAGGCTTGCCAGACCTGTTCTTGTGTTTCTGTTTCTTTTGCTGCAGTAGCCTTTCATCTCAGCCTGCCAGGCTTTCCCAGGCTCAGTGCACTGTGCAGCTGCCTGTGAACACGTCCACTTTTCTTTCTAGCCAGCTACACATCCCTTTGGCTGCCAAGTTTCAACCTCCCCTTTTATCTTTGCCTCACTCCCCTCTCAGAGTGCAGTCAGCAGTTGTCAGACAAATGGCTACATGAAGCACAAACAGTGAGTTTTCTCATATTGTTCTTTGCTTTAACTAATTGAGAATGCAATTTACCCCCATTGTACTGAACAAGTCCTAACAGGTCCTTGTCCCAGGGACTGAGATTATGATTTTCTCAGTTACTTTAGTTTGTCTCGGGGCTAGGACCAGCAGGAAGTCAGTGTTGATCCCCTTATTCCCTCCTACCTTGTTCTTCTACTCTGTGCTGTTCTGCTAACGCACCAAAAGGACCAGTAATGCAGTTATGCACATCTCATTTTTTAAAAAAATTACTGACCCAGAAGCCAGCAAGTACTTAAAGTCATGAGCCAAACCTTTATTGCTCCTAATGAATTCATTAGATTTCCTGTGTTGTTTAAAAGAATTTTTGCACAGGGGAAAATCTGAGCAGTTCATATAGTTAAACCAAATCAGGATTTAAGTGGTTTATTGGTTTAATAACTGCAGTGAAAGCATTTTGGTTTTTTACAAGTTGTCCAGAGAGGTGGTAGATGGTCCATTCTGGAAACATCAGGTTGGACATGGCTTTAACCAGCCTGGTCTAGCAGAAGATGTCCCTGCTCATTGCAGGGGGGTTGGACTAGATGAGCTTTAAAAGTCCCTTCCAGCCCAACCCAATCTATGATTATTTGATAATTAACTGGAAATCAGTGAATTATAAAATGCTAATAAACACCTACATCTCTTGAAACACCTTTCTAGCATTAATCACAAGAAGCTCTAATCCCATACACATCCAGGTGCTTGAAGTGCCATGGGCACACACCCCACCTGCTCTCACCCTCACCCACTGCAGCTCTGCTGGGAGGTTCTCATTCTTTCTTTGGGGAGGATGGGTTGCCCCATTTTTCCCCTCTCTCTCATGGCTGTTATGGGCTCTCTGGTCCCACGTGTGACCCTGAAGCTCCACACAGTCTGGGTGATGAGAAAGCCCCCCTGAACCCAAGCAACTTGGGGTTGGAGGGGGTCCCACATGCTGTCCATGCTGCCAGCCATCCATGACATTCATAGTGAGGTTCCTCCATCAAGGGTCTGCTGCCACTCTAGGGTTTCTCCCCCTCCACTACTACTTTTCATGCCTCTTTCTTGATTTCTTTTTAGGCTAACTCTACATTTGTTTCAAAAGTTCCTCCTAATGCCCTGCAACTACCTCTGTCATGACGTTGACCCCAAATAATCATGAACATGTGTGTGTGTTTCAACAGACCTTAATCTTTGCTCTACCATGCACCTGATATTTCTTTTTCAGACAGGTATAAAACTGATTTTGCTTCTCTGATGCTTAGAAGCCTTGATTATGGGTGCTCATCAGGTTGCTCAGGAAAGGAGTTTCCATTCTCTATATCAAAACAATTTTCCATATCATTACCAAGAACTTGTCCCTTATGTTTAGCAATCATAACTCCTAATAGTTCCTGCAAGAGCCACAGGTTAAAGCATTTCTGGTTTTGCTTTTCTGTTGATGTCAAGGGACCTACTTTTTTAACACACTGGAAAAAAAATGTGCCAAATACTGAATATCCCCCTTGGCTGCAATTCTTAATAAAATGTAAAGCCCAAAATGATAGGCAATTTGGCTGGACAAAAAGCAGAAACAAGCAAAGTTGCCATCTGCCATTCTGAAAAGCAACAATTTCTCTGTGCCTGGACATTGGCTTATTTCTCCTGGCTGGAGCAAACTTTTTTGTTTTCTCCAATTACTTGTGTCTGTTTATGCTGCTATAGCATGTGTTTAATTATTATATTTAGGAATCTAACTTGAAATATCATGGCAAACTCCATACTTTTTATGCATTGTATTGGCTAAACCTGAAAGACAGATTAAAATGCAATTTGAAAGATACAGAGAATAGTATTTTCCCGGGGTTTTTTTGTTGTTGTTTTGGTTTTTTTTTTGTTGTTGTTTTTTTGTTTTTTTGTTTTTTTGGTTTTTTTTCCCAAGAAAATTTCACCTTTGTTCCTCTGGTAGCAAAATGAGATACCTGAGTATAAATCACGAGTGTTCTCTCTCTCTCTCAGATTTTAATTTGGTATAATATTAGTATTGTAAGTAGACAAAAATGTAGGACAGACACTTTCTTGTTTGGGTAGTTTTATTAAACTTTCAGGCAAAGTTATAGGAAAAACCTAATGCCACTTTGAAAGGTGATAATAAAGTTTCTGATGTCATTAAAAGCTTCTGTCACTTGCGCTTAGATTTCCTAAAGCATGTGTTTTATGTTTTTTACTCCTGACAAGATACACCAATCCAGAACATTATGATTATGGAAAGGTACTGTCTCTTAATAGGTGTTTGATGTCCCACCCCTCTTAGGTCATTTAGTTGTGCTTTTTGCACCTTCTCTTACTATCCTATGCAATGCTTGAGACAGGGTACCTTGAAACTGTATACAGAAGCAAAATGAGTTCACTCCCATTTTTTTTTCCTTATGGTGTCCTAAAGATGTCCACAATTTTTCTGGCCTATTTTTGCACAGTATGCTAAGGCAACCCCAGGAGTCTGAACTGTAAATACCAGTACTGAGTTCAGCTGCAGGAAAGCAGAGTTTGGATTATTCCCTTTGCCTTGCATTTGGCTATGTTGAAGCTCATCTAATTATTCTTTACTGATGGAATCAAGCTTTACTGAAGAGGGATTTCCTGCAGCCCTTTTGAAGGACTTTGATTGTTTGAGAGATCTCTGCATCTTCTCAGATTTTGATATTTCACTGTTGGTTTATTTTCCAGGTCAATGATGATGTTTCAGTAATGGTGATTCAATAAATCCACTTCCATCACTGATTCTTAAGGAATTCCATTTCTTATCCTTCATCTGTGAAGATGGTCTTTAACACCTACAGTTTGCTTCCTACGTACTAATTAACTTCAGTCAAAAAACCATTTTTTCTTCCAGTCTCATGGAATTTTCTTTTTCCTTAATAACCCTTAACAAAAAATGTGTTCAAAAGCTTTTTGAGGAGACAAATATATTAAGTTAATCAGATCATCTTTTGTCTCCATGCTCACTGATGTCTATTGGGATGCTGCATGTGCATGAGGGCTGCTGAATTTCTGGGGAAGAGAAGGAGAAGAGAAGAGAAGAGAAGAGAAGAGAAGAGAAGAGAAGAGAAGAGAAGAGAAGAGAAGAGAAGAGAAGAGAAGAGAAGAGAAGAGAAGAGAAGAGAAGAGAAGAGAAGAGAAGAGAAGAGAAGAGAAGAGAAGAGAAGAGAAGAGAAGAGAAGAGAAGAGAAGAGAAGAGAAGAGAAGAGAAGAGAAGAGAAGAGAAGAGAAGAGAAGAGAAGAGAAGAGAAGAGAAGAGAAGAGAAGAGAAGAGAAGAGAAGAGAAGAGAAAAACCCAGTGCCCTGACAGCATCCTCCTGGGACTCCTGAAGGTTACAGACTTGTGGACTCTTTCCTACCATACTGTGCTTATGTATGATTTTAGTTCTTGGAGATAAACTGTTTCTTATTACCAGGATTGAAAATCTGGCTCATATGCAATGCCTGTCTTCTCTATATCATGTTTAATACTCGACTTTCAAAATGCCCACAAAATAAAATGTCATTTTGGATTCAGCCTGCTCTAATATGCCTTTATCTCTATGACAAGCAATACATATTTTCCCTAAGTATAGGAAAAAGGCAACCCCCTTGGGCAGTTTCTAGAGACAGTGTGACGTGTCTAGGAGACAGTTTCTCAAGCTGTGCTTGAAGCTTGGACTTTTTCCCTCTCTGCTTTTTGCTAATACTACCCTTTTTGATTAGAGGTTGCCAGAAGTGCATCTCTTATCTGATCATTTTAGAATTAACTTCCTTAAGTTTCTATATGTTTAAATACTATGAAGTGTTTTTGACACTCGGTCTGATATCCCTTTTTTACTGGGTTTTATCATTCACCTAAATTTATAGCAAAGGTTTATGACTCACAATCAGGTGAAATAACTATCTTCTGCAACTCAGACTCTCAAATGCTGGGTAAGGAATCCAGATTTAGAATCAGAGATAGTTTTTTTTGAAAGGGACATTTAAGATCATCTCGTTCTAATTCCTCTTCAATGGGCAAGAAAACCTTCCACCAGACCAGGTTGCTCAAAGCCCCATGCAACCTGGCCTTTGTTTTTCTCATGGAGATGCTTTGAAAAAAAGAAGTTTAAAAATTCTGAACACGGATACTCCTGATGACTTTTTACCTCCACCTCTGAAGGGTCTGTTTTCCATGCATGTCACCCACAAACTGCTCCCAGTCCCACAAAAACTTCATGTTTACAGCCTTGTCATATGGCGCTGCTGTATGAAATATCTCTGGATCAAGGCTGACTCCTCTGAACCTAGAAGTTCATTTTCCATTCTTCTCCGGATATATCTCTGACTATATCACAAAATTAAGAAGTGATGTTGGAGGATCAGATATAAAGTAAACTTATTAGAAATTTGTGAGGATAAGCTGAAATCAATGAAAATCTTTGTAACAGCTTAGTATCTAAGTAGGTTATGCTTTCTGGAACAGATTCCTATGCTGCCAGATGTTAAATAGGTCTTGTGACTCTCTGAACTCTGTCACAACTCTGTACCTCGCTGGGTTGTTGAATTTCTTTAAATAACCTCATACCAAAATATATATTTGGGCAGAAAAATCCCATTTGTTGCTCTTGTATTGGTGAGTTCTTTTGAAAGGCTTGATTGGCAGACACATGAAGGGTGACAGTCATTTGTACCCCTCAAATGCCTCTGTCATGGCTTCAGGAATCAAGTCCAGTGTTTCCTGTCAGTATCTGATCTGCAGCTGCATCCTTGCACACCAAACACCAGGCTCCTTACTCACCCATTTAGTGTGTTTGCAGGAAGATTTTTGCTTCTGTTTTGGATCAAGGCTGACTCCTCTGAACCTAGAAGTTCATTTTCTATTCTTCCCCAGATATATCTCTGACTATATCACAAAACCAAGAAGTGATTCCTCCGCACTGAGGAATGTAGATTCTGATCTGTTCAGAACATACCTTGGTGTGTTTGCTCGCATGGAAGAATTGGTTTTAATCAATAATTTTACTTGGCAGCTTTTCCCCTTTTGGACAATCAAAGTCTACACAAAACATCTCTCTTGCCACTTTTTTTTTTTTCTCATTTTAATTTCCAACTTTCTTGACACATTCACAAAATCTTTCATTTCCAACACATTCATAGTTCATTTGCACCTAAAAAAGTTCTGGTTTTATACATCATAAAGAAAATCTCATTGCAAACATACCTGAGGCAAGTAAAGCAATGTAGTGACACATCCTAGTAACTCACACATTCATTCTTCTTCTGCAATAGAGCTGATGGGCAGGGGGGTTCAATTGCTCTACACAGTCTCCGGAGTGGAGTATGAGAAGATAGAAAACTAAAAGAGAATGGAGCAAAATCTGTTTTCAGGAGGCAAAGCAACAAGTTTCAGCTAGTATCAAATGCCACAGACATCCACAGGCACAAATGCACATGCCACAGAATGCGGGGCTATTTCGTTTATTTTTCTTTCTAGACTAAAAATGCTATTATCCATCCCTAGTTCAGTGTCTGTTTTATTGATTGTATTCTTACTGGGCAGGCATTTTATAGGTTTTAAAAAGCAAAGGCAAAGAATTGCCTTCAGGAAAATCTTCTTCTGAACCAAGGAAATCTATTATTCTGACTTTTGAGAATGCTGAGTGAACCAAAGCAAGTAACAGTAATGGACTATAGTGACAAAAAGTCTCATGAAAAAAATAGTGTTTTTTTCCTAAATGGAACTATATCATGGCTTGCCTAAAGTAATTATGAGTGAAATACATGCAAAAATTGGACAGTAAAGGGATATTTAACTTGCATCTTCCTAACATGCACATAAAGTGAGTTATTCTGCAACCCTGTGCAATTGCACATAATTCCCAGGCTAGATTATATTTCCATATAACTGAAATAAAAATTAATATAGTGAATTGCATTAACTGCTCTTCTCTTATCACTTTGATGTATAATTTTACCTCTGGAAATCTGGCAGCAAAGCACAAGCGTCTTTAAAAATGTCTGGAGTTAAAAAAATAATAAAGGATCTTTTCAAATGAGCATTTATCTCACAATGCACTGTCAGCCTTGGGGAAAAAAATCCCACCCTACTCTCACATATTAAACCAGCTCACAGGCCATATTACTACTACCTTGACTGGAATACATGCAACTTGCTGACAACAGCCCAAATCATGGGATTGTTTTTATGTGGTACCTGAAAATTTATCCACCAAAACAGAAGAAAAAAACCCACACAAACAAATAAACAAAAACCCAAACAAACAAAAAAGAAATACATCTCTTCAAGTCCAGTTGCAACGTACCAAGAGGCATTAAAACACATTTCATAGAAGTCTCTCTCGAAAAGCATGTGGTGGACATTGTGGTGACACAGCGTGAATTTTTCCTTGAAAATGTACCAGAAGAATGGGAGTAATTTGTGAAGGGGACAAGGAGCAGACTAAATATCAAAACTGACCATGAAAGGTAATTTAGCTCAGCAGCCAATCCCAGCGTATAAACAAGCCCTGAAATTCTGATGCACTATTAGATTCATCTGTAGCTCATAGCAATCAATGTAGATCTTTCCATCAGCTAAGAGTGAGCTGGATCACATACTGTATGCTTTTATCTGTTCCATACATCTGCTGAGAATAAATCCAGTAGAAAGTTGAGCTTTAGCATGCATACCGGTGATTATATTTTTTAAACATATGTGTATGCTAGCACACAGGTTATTTAGCAGATGCAGTCTGACAGGTTTTTACAGTGATGATCCTCAAGGCTGTGAGAGACCATTCATGACTTGAGTGGAATAGAAGCCAAGAGCCCTTAACTGGAAGACCTGGAGTAGGTTGCATAGGTGTTTGTCTAGTAACTTCTAGAAAACTAGTAAAAACGGAACCAAAGTTTTCTGCCTTCCTTCAGGGAAAGTCTGCCTCTGTCTTCCTGGTCCTGAATTAAGGGGAGATTTGTTGCATTGCAGTCATTCATCATCATTCAGATTCCCCACCCAAACCCTCCAGCTTCTCCTTGACCTATTTTCTTCTCCAAAGGTGAGGCACAGAAATATGCTCCACTTGCTTTATATCCTACATCATTTTCTTACTGTTTCATCAAATTTCTCAGAGCTAGAATTCAGGTGAGGAAGAAAAAGATATTTTTTTCAATATCTCTGGAATATGTGAAGAATAAAAAAAATTATTTTTTTCTTTTTTTTTTTTTTCAATTGCTGATCTTTGCACCAAGAAAGAAAGAAAGAATTAGGGGTCAAGCCGTTTACTTTTTTCTTCAGGAGCTAATGGGTTAACTTGTGCCCCCATATAAAGTACTCACTTCTAAGATAAGGTCTAATTAGTAACTGCAGCATGCATCTGACCAAATGTTAGATATTTGATGGTTATTCAGAACAATTCTGATTATTTGCTTTTGTTCTTTCTCAGTGTTTATAAGAAAGACTTAAAAAATGGTCTCTGTGAATCTCTCATGTATGAGACACATTTCTGACTAAAGGCAAGAGCATTTCTAGAAGCAGAAATAGCTAGGAGCTTTGATTTCTTTTAAAACCACTGAAGGTGGTTTATCTCAAGTTGCACAATCTTTCTGGCTTTAAATATTTTCCAGCTGAGATTCTTCTTATGTCTTTAATGGATGTCAGTAAGTCTTCAATAGCTAACAACTTAGTCCAAAAGTAACACAGAAAGAAGATCAAGTAGCTCAGTAGTGATCATAAAGTTTGGAATGGTGTAGCACAGTGGAAATAACTCAAGCTGTGAACCTCAGTTAAGGAACAGAGCTACCATCAGCTCTGCTGTGCTGCCTTGCATTTGTGTATGTAGGAGGAGAAAAGAAGTAAATGCTTCATAGGATGTCAACTTTTCTGAGTACCTATCAAGCTCTTGTCTATCTTCAAGACTGCTGCCTTTACAACCCATCTTCATTCCTTTCTAAACCACTTCTTCCAAATGAACTAGCAAATGGGATGTTATTCCACAGTCATCTATTGCAGTAAGACCACTTGTAAGGACAAACAAATATATCCTGAATAAGGCTAGCAGAAGCTGGCCAGGAGGTGCAACATCTGTGCAAAACTTTGCAGGCTCCTCTTTGTGCACTTTGACCTTTCTGCCTCAGAAGGCTGTTTCACAGATTCAAGTACCATTGCAATTATCTGCACTCATCTGTACAATAATTTTAAAGAAGAATAAGGAAATTAATCTCATGCTAATCTGATTATTCACTGTATTTGTGTCTTTGTGTCTTTGTTGTTCATCACTGTTACAGCTAAACACTTTAATGCATTTGTCTTCACAAACTCTTTGTATTATTTATATTTCACTTCTAGTGAACCACTTGGAAAATTAATGTACTGCAAAATTAAAGTGTCACATCCTGAAAAATCCTAATGGAAAGCACATTGTGGGACAAAAGACCAAAGAGAACCTCCAGACACTTCCCTTGATAAGCTGACATAAGGCCAGTCAGGGTTTCAGCCCCTACACACAGTGGCAGTTTTCCTGTTACACTTCCTTGCCAGCAGATCTAAAAGAGGAGGGGGCAGGCAGCAGGCATTGGCTCTGCCTTTCCACTCTCTGTGAGTCCTGCCAGGCAGCAGGGCACAAATACCATGTGTGGGGCTCTCCAGGCCTAGACAACTCTGTGTGGGACAAAACTGGGAAGGGTTAATGCAGAAAGGCATTCAAATACTCCCAAAGACATTCAAGATGCACAATGTGCATTCATTCATGCACAGCAGTGGAGCTCAACTCCTCTGTCCAGGGTGTTGGGCATTCAAATTGCTGCAGCTAGGTATTGGCAAAATAAATGATGAAGGAAAGGAAATGATGGCCTTTGGAGATCAGTGGACTTAAGCACCTCACAAAGAACCCTGGTCCTGACTGACCAGAAGCACAGATATGTAATATATAATTTTTGAAGTTTGAGATAAAGACACACCATGCAGTGTGGAGTCAGGCACACTGTATGGAAGTTGACAGATTGGTGTCTCTGAACCACTCCAGGACTGGAAACAGCAGAAGTGATTCTCAAAAACAAATATTCATCTCCATAACAACAAAGAGAAAAACTTGTTCAGGCAAGTCCTCACAAAACAAAACTAGCAGTGAACTCAATAGGATATTGTACAACGAAAACAAATTTTCTGTATGTCTTCTGCTTTTTGTAACTGCTCATCTGTTTGTGTGACATTTCCTACTGCTTCCAAGTGCACTAAGGGTACAGTCTTTCCATGCTCCTTTTCAACTCTTTCTTCAGTAGTTCTAAACAAAACAAACTAGTTCCAAAAAACCTCTCAGAATGAATTAATGTGCAAAAGAAGAACACTTCTTGGAAAAATCATTTCAGTACATGTGAATTAACAAAAGAGCGTGAGAGTCCTTGCTGCCTAGTTCTGTAAAGAACCACACAATCACAAATGATTCTCTCTGATGACTGAAAATAAAAAAATACAAACTCTTGAACAATCAAGACTATCCTCTGTTTTTACAGTGAGACTCCTGGCAAGTCTTTAGTGAATCAGCAACTGGAGTATCTGGATTCATTCTTTATTTCTTCCTTCTCAGTGATCCTTTTTGATTTTCTGTTGCTGATATATTCTCCTTTAAATATTTCCCTAAATTATGTTTAGTACAATTTCTCTGCCTAAACACCCAGATAGTGTGTTTGTGTTTCTTCAAATACCTGGGAAGGAAAATACATTACATCCTGAGACAGACTCAAAAGAGTCTTTGTTGAGAGCCTTTAAGAGCTTTCTTATTGTATCTCTGCCTTCCTCCTCCACATACTCAATATAAAACACTCCAGCTAAAAATCAAAATTATCCCTCTTAATTCTCTGTAAGAAGAGATAATGCGGGCTTCTTATTAATATTTGACACATGGCTACCAAATTCATTAGTACTCTGACTTTTGATTCTTTTTTGGTTCTGAATATTGCATTTGGTATATTCACAAAGCTACATTCATGTGAAATAATCCACAGAAAATGTGATCTAATTTTGTAGAAGTTCCACACTGGGCTTATGTAGTAATTAGAAGTGACTGATCATTACTTGAAAAGCATACTAGATTGCTGTTGCAACATTTGATAAATAAAATCTGAGTAGCTGGTTGAATGATGAAAGAAATGTTAACTAGCACATCTGAGGCACAATGGAATTTTTCCTCCAAATGCATTATTCAAGAAGCAATTTTCCAGTCAGTATTAGAGGTGATATTGGGCAAAGTATAGGAAAAGATGTTGTTCATTGTTAAGGCGTAGTTTGGTATATTTGCTGTTTAGCAAATTTGTCATTCTGCTGTGTATTCAAAAAGTTCTGTGAACATAGCCTGAGGCCGTCAAACTTTGTTCGTTTGGAGCTGATCATTTTTCATCCAGTCTGAAGATGGTTTATAATTCAAAAAATTGCCATGACTATTAGTTTCGAAAAGGTTATTTGCACACAAGCTGCAGAAATACTATGTGTTTTGCTTGTTTCTGAAACAGTTTCAATATCAGGTAAGAAAAAAAACCAACCATGAATGTTCTGTGTTCATCCTAGTGTAAAATGTCAGAACAAAAGTCAAGAAGTGCAAGGTGCTCCCCTAACACATTCTGACATTAAAAAATTTTGATTTTATGAATATGTGTCCTATAGTTTATAGATTTTTTTTTAAATTTATTTGGTTTCTTGTACTTAGTCTTTTCTCTTATTCAGCACTCATCCATGGGAAGCAGATTGCATTTCTAGTCAATTTTGGCAGCTGTTTTCATCAGAGAACTTGATTCTTGGAGCTTCTGGAATTTATCTGGTGGTTGCTTAAAGAGCATTATGTTAGACCACCTAAAGACCAGAGATTTAGAAATCCATTCTAAATGCTGATAACCAGCGTGTTCCTGATTTAGTTGATGGCAAAGCCAACTCTGAGCTTTTCAGCTGACAGTGACATTTTTCTGCTCAAGAACCTGACAACCATAGGATATATGACACGCTGACTTCAAAGAAGGGGTAGAGTATAAATGGAAAAGCATTGCACAAATTCATGTCACTTTGACCACATTTGGGGGTACAGGGAAATAGAGGGAAAAGGGACACTAGATAGGATAGCCCTAGTAGTTACCAATGACTTAATTATTCCTTCCATAACATTTTGGAAATTATAGCCATAGCTTCACTGAACATCCTAGACCTCTATATTTAGGTAGTGGGAGAGCAGATGCCTTTCTTCCCACAGTTGCACATTCCCCATATCAAGAACTAGTGCTGCTCAGTGTTGGGGCTGAATGGCCTGATTTGCAAGCAATGCCTTTCTTCTGTGATACTACTCTGCCTTTGACAGTAACTAGCCAGCATGGATAGTTTTGATCTTCTTCACTGAATCTGCTACACACCATCTTATTCCTGGCAGCCTTTGTTCCTTGATGTATTTTATCAGCTTTCTTGAGATCACTGTTGCAGCAAGCCTCATCTTGTACTAGAAAACCTAAAAAAAGGGTTCCCTTTGAAAACATAATCAAAGTGATTAACTGGATACAAGTGACAGAAGAAGACACAAACATTGAAAATAAGTGATCAGCAGATAACATACTCCATCTTCTCTCCAACAAATTATTTAACATGTTTGTCTGAGTATTCACCAGTTTGAGTCAGCTCCTGCAATTTCCCCTCTCCCAAATTTATTCTCCTTCATATTAAAACAGTAGATGATACTGGACAGGACAGAGGATTTCTCTGCAAGGTCTGAGGCTTTTCACAAGGCGGAGGTATCACTTGGGACTTTTGGACTCCTTTAGATGTCAAGAAATCCATGTATCATTGTTTCCAACACTGCTGCTCTCCCCTTCTTCATTTTTCTGAACTTATTTACTAAATGCAAATTGAGAGGATTTAAGAGATGAGGCCTATTTGTTCTGGCCAGGTTAACAAATTTTATTTTAAAATATCCCTTCTTCTAACATTGGTCAAAATCTTGAGGCTGAAATGCAATGCAGTTGAAAACTGTTCTGTGGCTTTTTACACATACAACCAGAGTAGAATCAGAAATGTCACATTATAAATATCAGGCCACTTTTATAGTCAGTATTATTTTTACTATAATGTATTATATATGTATTATATTATAATCAGAATAATGCAATAATACAACGATTACATAATAATACAGTAATAATGTTATGATCAAATATATTGCCTGAATTGCGAATGGTTGATTTGACAACAGGATAAAGAACAGGTTACACATAATATACACTCAGATTTCATACAAACATTAATAAAATTATAAGTTTTGATAAATTTGTGTTATCTTATATCACCTCTGGCTTTGCCTCATGTGACCATTTAAAAGAACAAAGCAGTTTCCTTATTCATCCCATAAAAAAAGTCATGAGCTATAAACGTCAGCCTTAAATTTGCAGCTAGGTGGTACTACCATTTTGATTTTGCTGATGCTCAGCAAGTCTCTACTTTGTATAAATAAAGCCAAAATAGAGATTATTTACAATGTTCTGACACACTACAATACCTAATGGGAAAATACATTGATTCTCAGTACACCTCCTTTCATATAAATACAAACATTATTACAACCATCAAAATACATGAGAAATTAGTATTCATCTTTCTTTCAATAACCCAGTACATCATTTAATTCTGAATATTAAATATTTAGCACAACTTTTGGGTCTCTGACCCTAGAGTGTTATCACCAACAGTACTTGTTACTATAAACCAAGTTCAGTCCAGAAATATTTAATGTTTGTTTTTTCTTTTCTTCTGCCATATTAAGGGATAAAAGTCTTCATACTTAAAATAAGGTGCTTGCTTAAACTTCAGGTGCTTCAGGTTTTAAATAAAATGCATAAAATGAAAACTAAATAAGTATATGAGTTTGTATATGAAAGTCATACCTTTTTTTAAATACAACTTGATGAGATTTTAGTGCTATGCTTAATGTAAGCTACACGTTTTTCCTATTAACACCATATTCTCATTAAATTTGTATATATTTAACAGTGGTTTTTTTTATTCCATTTTTTTGCACAAAATAGTATCCTTGTTTCAGTATAATTATTTTGTTTCTTTATTCCAGTATGTTTGGTCATTAAAAAAAAATTTTCATTAGAGTATCTGAAGCATCATGTTTGCTTTCCTTTTCCTTCACTTGATCTTCTAAACAGCCCTGTATCATCACTATTTGAAGTAGATTATTAAGAAAGATGAATAAGACTGGATGCTTACCTTGAAAATTGACTCCAGCTTCTTTCCTGTGGTGATAACTTTTGTTATCTCTTTATGCTTGCTTGTTCAAACAACAGAAACAAATTGTTCAAATTCTTTCATTAGTACTTCCACTGCCACTGGCTTCAGAAACAAATGTTTCACACCTGCATGGTAGATTTTTTTATAGCAGCAACCTGCAGGCTTTGTACAGAAATATGAAACTTTAACAATGTAGAATTGTTTGAAGTATTGGAGACAACAGTATCCAAGAAGAATAAGATTACTGCCTTTCTGACCTCTTCTACTGTGTGCTGGCATTACAATACCTAGAAATATTCTTACATTTGAGGTTTGTGAAGTTTGATTCCTGTGTCCGTAAAAGGTCGAAACAAAGCATAGACAAAGCAGGGCAAGACTTTGTGTGTAGCTGCTCTCTAGGTAAAATACCTGAGCGCATGGACCTCACAGCTCTTTGCTGTCTAGCTACAGATTAGAGATGCATCTCCTTCTTTATTTGTAACTCCAAAAGCAGCTGAATAGGACCTGGGTGTATCAGTCCTCTGAAGAAAGTGCAGGAGGTGTGGAGAGAGATCCTTGAAGGGTCAAACATGTTGCCACTTCTGGAACACGCAAGCTGAAGAATGGGTTTGATTCAGCTGTCATCCTAAACCACAGGTACTTACTAATTAGTATGCCATCTGTATAATAACCATGCTGATGTTTCAGGTACTAATTTTGTACTTTTGGTGAGTAAAATTATCATGAGGTGCTCTGGAACAGCTGTCCTATTTGCAGAGATGCTGAGTATCTTGGTATGAAGAAGTCATCAAGATAGCCACGGGTTTTTTATATTATTGTTCTCTTCCTTCCTACACACCTACCCTCCTCCACCCCTCCCAGGTTAAACAAAAGTATTCAGTTTAAAAGATTACACCTGCTCTGGAAAACTGTAAGGGCATTAAATGCCTTTTGTCTTGACACAGTGTACAACAAATTAGCATAACTTTTTTGTCCCATATTTGGGTGTATATATATTTCATTCCCATCTGCTTATATTCTTTGACGCCCCCAGTAATAACTGCCAGTCACTTGGGTCTCTTAGCTATCATCTGCACAAATAAAACCTGACACTGCTTTCATAAAATAATGTCAATACTATATCAAATTCACCAACATATTCCCGGTACAGCTGCTCCAAGTGACAGAAGTAAAATTGCCTTCAAAACATCATTTATAAAATCATAAGAGGAGCTCCTTTAAAAGCAAAGCTTAGCTAACTTGTAAACAAGATGACAAATCATGAGCAGGTTGGTATAGACTTTTTTTTTTCCAGAACACAAAAGGTCATAAGAAACATTTTTTTTCTCATCTTCCTCCTCCTTACCAGAGGCAGCAATATAAAACGTGAGAATAATCAGTGAAAAGACTTATCAAAAACAAAAATAAGTTTTTATGCCTCCCACAGCTTAGAAACAAAAATATAGGAGACAAGGGAAAGAGATTCAAATGCATCACAAATATGACAGGCTTTATTCTCCTTTCCATCTGATATCTGAGTTGCATTTAGGGTCTTCTAATGCTTAACCTACGCACCCTATAGGTAGAGACCTGGCATATCAGTGTAGACTTCTTTCATAACTGCTTTGCCAAGCATAAGATCCTGTTTTAGCAACCAAAAAGAAAAAAAAATAGGAAAAAAACAAACAAACAAAAAAAAAAAACCCAAACAAGTCTAACAAAAAACCCCAAACCCCAGTAAATCATTGGCTTTACTCACTTTTATTTTAGACAAAATACTATCATGTAGCTGTTTCTAGCAGATATTTTAGAATCAGCCTGACTTTTGTCAGTAAAATGTCTTTTCTAAAACAAGTTATCTTTTATATAAAAAAGATAAAAAATTTCTATACTTAACCCTTCTGAAGAAAACATCATTACAGAGGCCTTTATCAGAAACCAGCAATTATTTAAAGATCAATTACTTATTCCAAATTACTAGACTGCAAACTAACTATTTTGAAGCCTAAGACATATTTTGATGTATGTAAACTGAAGTAATTCTAAGCCATGAACAAATGACCTCATTAGCTCACTGGAAAGCATTAAATGCTTGGAAAATTTAGAAAATGACACACTTTCATCAAAGATGTTGCAGTAAAGATAAGCAACACAAGATCATAAGGGTGATGGCCATTTAATTCCTCTCAAACTTAAATTGTCACCTATCGATAGGCATATTTTAAAGGAATATGAGAAAACAAACCTTTCAAACACTTATTATTGCCAAATATCAAAATCCACAGCTTAGTACCAAGTACTCACATACAGACCAGCATCATTATCCGTTTTAGAAGCAGAGATAAGGGAGCAGATGCATCTTTACAACACTGCTTGTAATGTGAAGAAGCATTATGATATTTGGGGGAAACTATTGGAAATGTCAATGCTTTTTGAAAGTTAACTAGGCATGTTTATCTTGGAAAATATATTTAGCTATGTAGTAATACAAATTATTAAAAAGATGTTGATCAGGACTCTTAAAAAGACTGCTGAACAGCTACTCAAAGCAGTCTTGACAGTGGACCCATGCTACAGCTATACCTAAATACTATTTATAATTTTTAACAGAAAATTAAATTGCAGTTTTCTTTATGAGACAGCATTTCCTGAAAGACTAAGAAAGGATGTAGGACAACTAGAAGAATGTAGAACAAATCCTGCCTGTGG
The DNA here is from genome assembly GCF_963662255.1 of Cinclus cinclus. NCBI lineage: Eukaryota > Metazoa > Chordata > Aves > Passeriformes > Cinclidae > Cinclus > Cinclus cinclus. The sequence goes on along the minus strand of NC_085046.1, from coordinate 82,762,571 downwards.
TCTCCTCACTGGCTTACAAAACTAGCAAGGTGCTGAGGAGTCTTGCCCTCTCCTAGGGATCCAAAGATGTGGTGAAAATAACATCTTGGACAGGTCGTAATATTCCTGGAATCTCCTAAAACATCCAAGATGTGAAACAGTTCTGATCTCCCTCTTACACTATGATTTCACCAGTCATAATGAGACCCTGATCTTTGTTTGCAGTTTCCATAATTCACTGAAGAAATAGATAGTAAAAAAAAAAAAAATAATAATAATAGTAAATAAATGTGCTTACTGCTACTCATGAGAAAGAGAGAATTTGAATTTAGTTGAAAAAATAATATGCCAGCAGCCCATATGAGAGCAATATGCATCTCACTTTTGATTTGTAAATCATGATTAGTTACGCTGCAATGTTCCAGATTTGTAAAGTCAGCGGTTAAGTGGTATTTAGATTGTTTAATATGGAAGCATAGAAAGAATGCTGTTTGTAGAAGTGTCTTTCAATGTTAGGATTTGCCAACAATTCAGAATGGTGAACACAAAGAAAATTAGTGAGCAGCCATAAAGAACTATTTCTGTGTGGACTGATAATTACACAGAAGTTTCAGCAGATGTTCCTTAGGTCCTAAAAAATACTTAATGAAGTAGCATAACTGGGTTTGGTTTTTTTGTTGCTTTCTTTCTCCAAAACTGGGTATAACACTGTTCATAAACTCCATATTTCAACTATAAACACGGCCTGTTCTCAGTATGAATTGGTGGAATTACAATAATCAATTACCTTGGAGTAATCTACATCCTGAAACCCAGAAGATAACATTAATCTTGATTGGTTGGCTCAGTTAGGGGCTGTGACTCCAAAACTTATTACCTCCCCTCCCTTCAAGGGATGAAGTAATTTTACATCAATTTTGAGCTGATGGCATAATTTTTCTATATAGCCTATGAAATTTGGCAGTCATTCTACACTTCTTTTTTTCTCCTCTTGAGGAAGAAGAGGTATAAGTACTTTTATTAATTTAGAATATACCAAGGAAGCTGGAGAGGAAATCTGTGAACTGAGAAGACAAAAAAATACTTCTATAAAACGGCTTAAAATGCTGCAGCTGGGGCTTTAAAATCTTTCTCTCTGAGGTGTGCCTCGTTTAGATCTTCAAAACTGAAGAAATCTATGGTTACATTTTCCTCATTTTTATTGCACTGAATTGCAGAACACTGATACTGCGGCATGGTGGGTAAACAACACCAAGATATTTCTTCATTTCCACAGTTCCTTAACAGCTTCAGCATCCTGTGGTCCATGAGAAAATATCTCACTAAAGATTGGTAGAATAGGATCTTTCTAAATTCTAGGACCTCTACGGATAGGGCAGACATGCTCCTGTCAAGTGTGGCACAAGCTAGGAATAGCACATTCTGTATATGGGCAGAGGATGAGGACTTGATGACTCTCATTTCCAAGAGTCTCTGGCTAGTATGATGTGTCTTCACTGTTTATTCCTCAGGCTTTTAATAATCATAAATACCAGTAGAATTTCCTAAGTGATAGTTATTATGCCTACCTTCCTCGAGATAGCGATAGTAGTTCTCATGCATTAACAATGTAAGGAAAATAAGGGGAGCCTGAAAATGTATACTAGGTGAACTGCTGCCATGACACATTAGATGGTTCATGAGAGCTCAGTTTAGACAAAGTTTAGACCTCAGAAAAATTGAAAAGCACGTGAGTACTACAGATTCACAGGTCAAAGAGTAACTGGAGTGTACTTAATTAATACCTAGGTGCTGGAACTGGACATGGCTAGATGAATTAAACACCATGGCATTAAAACTATCTTTTTAAGCTCTCAACATCTTTTAGTACAATCATTCTTTCAGTTGCGGATATTCCTATCACAATGTTCCTCTGTATTATGTGAACTCTGTGGCTAGTCTTGAAAGGTTTTTTTTTTAATAATTGCCATTTTAACACATTTTGTTATTATTATTTCCATCATTGTAAGTTCTAGAATAAAAGTCCCATGCAGAGCTGCTATTATTATTTTCGAGCTTTATTTTCCCCCTTAACTTGTCAGACGTGACCTGATTGCAAAACAGCTGAATGTCATGCACAGCCTCTGAGGGTTGAAAGCTCCTTTCTAGACATCCAGTTGCATCCTACAGAATATGGTTTAGCCAGAAGCAGATTGACCTAGAAGCAAATTACTATAAATCACAGCATACCCACTGAAAATGTTCATTGATAGGCTTATTGAAAACAGAATCTAAGATGAAATACAGACTTAAAGATAACTTGAATAGTCTCCCAGAAAATAAAAGGGGGTGGGGGGGGGTGGGGAAGTGAGAGACAGAAAAAGAACAGGGATTCATGACATCCTGACTAAACATTGAGAATATCTACTATACATTTATAAAGCAAATTCTTTATACCCCATATAAAACAATTAAGGCATCCGGGATGAATTATAGTACATCTCATACTCATATTTAGCTCTACCGTGTCTTACCCCCTTCCTAAAAATAATGTAGACTTTTTAGAATGTTTTGTTTTGCCTTATACTTGTATGCTATCATTCCTGCATGTTTTTTCTTTTTTTTTTCATTGCAACAAACTTCTTGCAGACTAAGCATCAAGTCCTAACTGAGGAAGTTTCCTCTGCTACCAGGTTCTGTGGCTGCTCTCATATAAACTTCCGTATTGTGTGCAACCCAGATAATTTCTCAGAGTTTCAATTATTTACGTAAATAAGACAGATATTAAAATTAACCACCATTCATGTATTATTCTTTACATACATATGAATATATATATATTCAATATATATTAATATATGAATATATAAATATATATTCATATATATATTATTTGCATGTATTATTCTTTACATAAATACATATTCTTACACTTAAAATAAATACATCAGTTACTTCATTAATATAACTGATGACATAACAGAGACCCATCACTCATTTTGAGTTCATTGATTTAGTACATCTCAATTTAAAGTAATTATTTTTGCCCTTTCCATTCTCTAGTATTCTCTAGTAATACTCTAGTATTATCTATTCATTGGAGACACCTTGTACATTTGTCAGTATTGGAAATCTGTTCTTTTCCCATGTATTTATATTTGCTGCATACATCTACAGAAAAAAAAAAAGACCTTCTCTTCTCTTTCTTTTTCCTTTCTTCCTCTACTGTGATTTGACCCTGACTCCTTCCCTGCCACAGTCCTAGGATTTAGTGGAGTCTGCATCACTGAAAACCAGACTAGATAAAAGCCCTAAGTAACCAAGTGTGATATGACCCCTGATCCTGCTTTGAACAGGTGTTTAAATGAGATGACTTCAAGAGATCCTTTCCAACCTGAGTTTTCCTATGATGCTATGATCTGAGTCACTTTAATCCTTCATGCAAAGGAAGCCATCCTTTTCTAATTGTAACATTAAAGACCACAAGAACTAAATGACAGTAGCAGCAGTGCTGGAGGAGGCCTCCCCTATGGGATCTGCCCAATGGACTGTCTGCACCTTCTGGAAGTGCAGTGTGATGTGCAATTAGTCTGGGGCACAGGATGTCATTCTTGATCTCTCTTTGACAGAACTCCTGTCTCATTCAGGGCCTTACACAAAGGGGTTTTCTGCACTCTTTTTGTCTACCTGTTATGCTGCATGTGACACTATCCACAGGTCAAAGCTTCCTTTGGAGACAAAAAATACTGTCTAAGCTTTAAGCTCTCCTATGGTGCTCACAAGTACACTAGGTGATAGAGACTGTGACGTAGCCTAAGAATAAGTCCTATATTTGCATTTCTAGGACATTCAACTACAACACAGCATGGTCAAGGCAATCCTCAGGAATAAACATGTGCAGCTTTCAACACCACATTGTGCTTTAACTCCTTCATAAGAGAACCCTTTGGAATAAATTTGTCTCCTGTCTAGGAAGAGAATACAAAGGTGCATTTTTGAATGAGCATAGACACAAATTGTGCCTCCCACCATCCTCTGAGGCTCTGATCTGTGCCACCTACACTGAGGAAGAGATGTTCCCTCCAGCTCTTCAACCCATACCACAGGCCTCTTGTGTTCCTCAGTGTTTGCCAGGAGACTGGCATGTCTTTTTCTCCTTGTCATCTTCTCATGCTACTGGACAGCCATATGATCCTGGCACCACGCTCGTTTGTCCCTTAGAAGACCCACCTCTTCATACACCACACAGGCAAGATGGTAGCTTTTTTTTTTCCTCAGATGTGAGCAGAAAAGCAGATGGGAAAAGGGAACCTTAACGAGGGAACCAATGCATCCAATACCCTGTTGTTACATGATGCTAAGGATTTTATATGTATCCTAGTGACTGCAGCTACTTTATCATATAACACAATGCCCAAAAGTACTCTTTTTAACTATCACAGTTCAATTTCATTAGTTATCAGTACTCAGAAGTATCTAAGTAAATTTCTTTGCTACAAAGCTGAAAATATATTGCAGCATACTATTTTACAATTCCAAGGCAATAACTTTAAAATATTGGCCTAAAAGTCTTCAACATGGACATTTTTAAGAACTTCTAGAAAGTCTGAAGAAAAAACAATTTCACAAGTAAAAAGGATGAAAACAAAAGGTTGTATTTTTATAATACTTTTAACCAGCTTAAGAGTTGACTGTGCTGGAAGAACTATGCACCATAGTATCTCTCTTGCCTTTGGCCAGAGAACTGGAACTTCTACATCAAAGACCAGATCCTCAAAAGATTTAGTGATGCTTACATAATGATCACCTTAGCAATTCAAGGGCTGTCTACTTCAAGGATGACCATACATCTTGATTCCTCTGTTCTATCCTTTTACCTTTTCAGGTGAGTTGAAAGGACCACTCCCTCCACCCTTAGGAAGTTCCACTGTTTGGGCTGAGGGTTGTTTGTATTTTGCAAGGATTTTTTTTGGGGGGGTGGGGGTTGCCTTTTTTTTTGTTTTTTAGAATGAAAGATCAAGCTGATTAGTGATCTATTGACTTTCAGATAAAACTTTATGAGATATATTTCCCAGAGCAGTTCTGTTGGAATTTGCTTCAGGTAAGTTGAACATCTGCACATCACAAAGCAAGTAAACCCAGAGCTAACATTTTCTTGTGAAAAGCAAGCAAGCATTACAAAGCAGCACTCATTGCCTTTCTCTACTTGTAAACACAATTTAATTTTGAAAAGACCATCCTGGGAGGAAGCAGATCTTCAAATATGCATTCATACCTACTTCACACAGTTATTTTTTAGCTAAGGTTAGTCTAACACAGAAGTTTCAGCCTATTGTTAATTATTAGTTCTATAAAATGACATAAAACATATTTCAGAGCTATTGCTTTTATTGTGTTATTAATACAGTTCAGCTTTGCAGGTCCTGTGTAAAGACACATAGTTTCCAGTCTGTACACATGCCAGCTCAGCCAAGAAATTGTATGTTCTTTTCACAAACTAGCACAAAGCAATGTGTTTTTTGTCTTTGATTAGCACAATATTATTAACATCTTCTAGTCAAAGAAAAACTACTATATATCTTACACGTGTGTCCTGGTTTACAATACAACATATATATTCTATTACCATCTGAGAAGGGTGATCATCCTTATCTCTGTGGGAAATGTCTTCTGTTGATGTGCCATAACTGATAAGGGTGATCATCCTTATCTCTGTGGGAAGTATCTTCTGTTAATGGGCCATTGAGTCCTACTGTATAACTGATAAGATTACATCATCCCACTGGGAGATGCTCCAGCCAGGAGGACGAGCCAAGCCTTTCCTACCTAGATAAAAACTGAGGTTTAGAACGCCAAAGGCAGCATTTTTCCACTGGATTCCAGAGGAAGAACCAGGTTTTTATCCACATCATCGCTGGACCCTTTGGAGGAAAACTGCACCAGCACCCTGACTGACAGGGTATCAGGTTGTATTCTGACTCTGTCAGTGGTTTTATTTTTATTATTGCATGTATTTTGGTCTTTTTTTCTCTTTTTTTTCCTCTTCCCTATTAAAAATTGTATTACTGACTTGAAGTCTCGCTGGTTTTGCTGTTCAAACCAGTACAACGTGCTTAATAAACATTGTACAGTACATGTATTGCACATGAACTATGTAGTATGCATGACTTCAGACATGACTGTGTATTCTGCTTGTTAAAGTGATTCAGGCAATAGACTGGAAAATACGTTAAACACCTTTTTTGTCATGCGTTCATTTTTGTTTAATAAAAACTGTAAGTGCTTCTATGTGAAGAGATGAGAAGATTCACCAGTGTGCATCCCTAGAATCTCCTTCCAGGAAGACCAAGAATATTGTCAGAAAGTTAGGAATCTGGGAAAAGTCTCTGGGTGCATGATGTGAAATGTAGTCTCCTGTCCTCCCTCTGGCCAAAAATTTAAAAGCGGGAAAGGTTTTCTACATAGTCTCTTGTTTTTCCTGTCTTCTGGTTGTATGGCTTAAAAAGAAATCAAAATAATCGCCTAAGGATGGGGAGTGGGAGTGTGGCTGTAAATCTTAATTGGATTTGATCCCATCCCCAAACTGAAATGATGACCTCAGTTTGAAATCAGATGAAAGATGAGATTTTTCTGCTTAACCAGCATAAATTTTTGAAAAGTGTTTCCTGGGGATATTTCCTTAGAAACTCAATCAGATGTACTTAATCACCAAATCAGATGTACTAAATAAGGCTGAGGGAATTGGATTTGTTCAGCCTGGAAAGGAGAATGTTTAAGGTGACCTACTTGTGGCCTTCTAGTACCTGAGAAGAAACTACAAGAAAGACAAAGAGGGACTTTTTTTTTTTTTTTTACAAGAGCTTGTAGTGACTGGACAAAGGGGAATGAATCCACACTAAAAGAGTGTACACTTAGATTAGATATCCAATCTAATATATAATCTAATTTGGATTAGCTATTAGGAGGAAGTTTTTTGTTGTGAGGGTGGTGAGGGACTTGAACCCAGAGAAATTGTGGGTGCCCCATCCCTGTAGGTGTTCAAGGCCAAGCCTGGAGGAAGCTCTGAGCAACTGGGTCCAGTGGAAGGTGTCCCTGCCCATGGCAGGGGGGAAGGAACTACATAATCTTTAAAGTCCCTTCCAATCCAAACCAGTCTATGATCCATGAAAGAATTATTTATTAATAAATATTGTTTAATTATTTGTAGATATGTTTTACAAAAAAAGAGCAACCTCCAGGTTTTTGCTTTCTTTCAAAGACTGAAATGCAGAATTATAAGAACTGTGAGTGATGAAATCTTACTAGGGATGCTAATGAACTTGTGTCCAGATACAGAAAATAATATGAAAAAAATCTTTTATTTTCATATTGCAGCAAATAGTCCAAGGGTTAGGAAACATTTACAGAACCCAATAACCTTGTAAGGACACAAAACCGTAATACAATTGAACAAAAAGTTCAATAATGTTGAAGATCCCTTTCCCTGGGTTATCAGATTTAATGAGCCAATAAATGTTAAAGTCTAGCTGGGCCTGAAAAGCCTAAGAAATTTCCACAATGAAACAAGAGATATCTCTACACTTACACTACAGTTGCTGTTGATGTATCTAGCTCAAAATTTCAGCCAAATTCCACGTATAAGACAACCCCATGAAAAAAGCTGAACTATGAAGTTAATAGCAGTTAAAATTTAATAAATGCAGATCATTTAGGGTAACTGTATTTGATTTGTAGGGCTAAACTTTGGTAGCAGGGGGGACTACAGGGATGTGAGAAGATGCCAGAAACTTCCTCCACTGGCAGAGCCAATCCCTGGCAGCTCTAAAGACAGATATGCTGCTGGTCAAGTCTTGGCCAATTAGAAATTACGGGAACAACTCTGTGATAACATGTTAAGAGGAAGAAAATGAAAAAAAAATGTTGCACAATTGAAATTGCAGAGAGAGAAGAGCAGAGCGAGAGCATGTGAGATAAATAATTCTGCAGGCACCAAGGTCAGTGAAGAAGGAGGGGCAGGAGGTGCTTCAGGTACCAGAGCTGAGATTCCCCTCCAGCTGGAGGTGCAGACCATGGTGAAGCAGCTGTGCCCCTGCAGCCCACGGAGTTCCACAGGGATGCAGAGATCCCCCTGCAGCCTATGGACGAGCCCCATGCCAGAGCAGGTGGATGACTGCTGAGAGGAGGCTGCGATCCTGTGGGAGGCCTGTAGAGAGGGAAGCCCTGCTCCTATGCTGGAGCAGCCTGTCCTTGGAGGACTGCAGTCCATGGAAGAGTGGCCCACGTGCAGAAGTTCTGGGAGGAATGTTGCCCTGGGAATGGACTCATATTGCAGCTGACCACAGAGAGCTGCTGCTTGTGAGCTGGACTCATGGTTGAGAAGTTCATGTGGAGTAGTTCCAAAGTCCCTCCTGTGGGAGGGATCCCAGGGTGTGGCAGGGGCATGACCCCTCTCCCTAAGCAGTGGGAGAAACAACCCATGAAGAACTGACCATAAACCCCCATTCCCTGTCTCCTTGTGCTGGGGGAGAAGGTAGAGCTGGGAAGGAGGAAGGAGTGAGTGGAAGGCATTTTTAAGGTTTTGCTTTAGTTCACATGATCCTGCTCTGATTTTGTAAGTAGTAAATTTAATCAATATCTCTAATTCAAGCCTGTGATGGTATTTGGTGAGTGATCTTTCCTGGTCCTTAGCTCACAAACCCTTCATTATCCTTTCTGTCACCTGTCCAGCTGCCGAGGGGAATGATAGGCTTTGATGAGTGCCTGTAATCCAGCCAGGGTTAATATCCTACAGTAACACACAAACAAGCTCATAAGAAGAAACTAATTAACTTTTTTCTGCCTTGACTGTGTGTGGGCTGTTAATTCCATGAGACTTCTCATTGTGATTCACATGACAAGTTAGATTCCATGGAGCAATGCCTTCTAATCTTATGCTTTTAAATTTGTAGGTTAACTTTTCATCAACCTTCTCAAGATGTTCTTATCCCCTACCCATATGCAGAAGGTAGGGATTGAAATCCATGTGTCTGGTCAAACCCACAGGATGCTTCACACTCCTACATTATACTCTGTTTTCTCCAATACATGTCCTGGTGGCTGTATTGATATGCACAGGAGGATTGGTAGGAGTGACAGAAAAGATCATTCTCTCTTTCACACTCTCTCCTTTCAGCCCAAGAACTAAAGCAGTGCTGCTTACTGCAGGCTGCCTCCACAGGGACTTCTGCATCTTCCCCCTACCCCAGGAACTGCAGTAGTTCTGACACACCATCTTGCAAAATAGTTACTTAATATACTTGTCAAGGTAAATCAAGAGCAAGCAGATGGATCACAGAAGGAATAGCAGTTAAATCTCTCATAACACTTATTTCTGTTCAGTACTCATTGATATTCTGCTCCTTGCATAACAAAATTAAAGTTCGTCCTTATTTAGGTATACAGCTATATTTTATTTCAAGACATGATAGACTCATTTGAATCAGTTGCCTAAAATTATTTTCCTATTTCCCAGGTGGAAGTAATTCAAGAAGTTCTCCTACTTGTTTTTAGCATGCACAATGTATATTTATTTAGCTCTTCTTGAAGAAGGGAACTGAAAAATATCTTACAACCACTGGAATCCCTTACTTGATATAATTGAGCACTGTTTCACATGAATGACATATTCAATTTTTGCTCATTTTTTGGAATACATCACCAAAAATATTCATGTGCTTAACAAACGTTAGGTGCTGCTGTCATCCAATTTCTTACAGATATGAAAAGCAGAATCAGAAAAAAAAAACCCAAAACAACAACACAAACCTCCCCCACTTTAAAGTATACTTTAAATTCTTGCCTCCTAATCTGAAGGTTTAAAGTCTCTCAAGACTGCCACACTAGGGGTAAAACATTTCTTCTATTAAATCTGATACAAGGAGCAAACAAACAAAGACCTCTTCAGAATTCACTGGTACCCCAAACTGAAATTTTAATAAATATGCATAAACAAAAATTATCCTGAGAATGTGAACAGTAATATTTACACATGCTAAGAAGTGAAACCTTTCTCTCATGTGCCCCTTTTTATTGAAAGGCAGCTCATAGTCATTAGCCCTTGAAAATTACAAATGCCAATCATTTGTTTTCAGCCTAAATTATTTTGGTAGGTAAGGTTATTCTAGTCCTATGGGTTCAACAACAGCAGGTGAAAATAATTTATTGAAAGTACATCCTGTCTCCTATCCCTGAAGAAAAACCTAAGGGGAAAAAAAAAGCAACATCAAAAATGTAGGCACCAAATGCAATGAGAATGACAGTTTTCCCTTATAAATTAATGTTTCTGGGACTTTTGAATGCAAGCATGCTGAAGAAATAATTATTAAGGAAAATCTGGTAAACAACTTTTTTTACTTATGTATTTAAGAAAGCTATTGCTATCTTTTTGTTACTAGTCAGCACAGGGGAGTGCCATTGACAGTTTCAGATGGCTGCTGCTCCTTGACTTGTATTCTACTGCATGAAGCTGAAGCAGGTCAGGAAAGAAAGGAAAGGGGAAAAAAAGGTAATTGAAGAAGGAAGTAATTTTAGTATCTCTAAAGTAATTTTCCATTGTGAAAATTTAAACTTGTCCCAATCAACCTGTCACTCCTTTGAAAGGAAGCTGGTGTTGTCAGACATGAATGAAAGGTCAACAGTTTCTTCTATAGTCCAAAGTAAGAAATAACTTTACTCATTGTGTCACTATACTCTGTGCCACTGATTGTACCACTAGATATTGCTACTTTATCTCCACTGATTCAACTGCAAAGCACCACTCTCACCTGCTTAAAAGAGGAAAAACATCCTCATTCAACCATTTTATTGCAAAATCTAATGATCAGTAGGTCTAAATATATGGGGAATGATGACAATCGTACATCTCAGTAGGCCTGAAAGAACAATCTGGAGGATTAAATCAGGCACAAAACAGGAGAGCTTCTAAAATCAGCCATAAGAAGTACTAGTCAGAGACCTAAATTGAATTTTTGTGAACTGAGTAGCCCAAATTATCCTTTGCCATATCATATCGCAATAGATCACTTTTTCAAAACTGACTTTGTCTCTTGTGTGCTCTTCTTAGACTCATGCATCTGTGACTATTTAGATTATTTAAGTAAAAGTTTAAGAGTTTGAGTTTCTGTTTCAAATATTTTCTTGATTAGTAAGTTTTAATATACAAGTGGTTGAAATGAATTTTTCATGACATCATTTCTGTATCTCCAAGACAGACAGGACTTATTTGAAGTTGAAAAGACTGCTATTTCACTTGGGGAAAGATAAATACCCAAGAAAGTGCTGAGCTATCAAAACAATTCTGAGATACAAATTACATCCTGAGCTAATCATTCTCATTCACTACCAAAAGCATCTTCCTTCCTTGCTTGCTTACAGTAGTAGAAATAGCAGCTGCTGTTGAAATCTCCCCTGGAGATTGTTAGGATCTCCATGAGGAAAAGCTTTGCACTGGAGGCCAATTTCAATAAACAACAGCAAGTTTACTGCATGCGATATTTTTTTACAATGATGCAAAAAGTTGACATTTATTTTCATATTAGTGGCACCACATGTCAGCTGATGAATATTTTTCTAAATATACTGTAACTACCCACCTATGGAGTCAAATCCTTGTGTCTTGTGCTTCTGCATTAATGGGAGGCTCCACATGCCCTGCTCTTACAGGGGTACATTTGGTGCTCAGTGCAAGACATAAGGTATTGACTGTAAGACATTATCCTTAAAGCAATATTACTGAGGCCAAATATACATCTAGATGACTTTCAGAGACCTTTGGTTCCTAGCAAAGTAAATGAGGAACTTTAAAATTCTGATCCATTTATGTGATTGTTTATAAATACACATTTCCTTTCCTGAGGCCATGAAACTTGTGAAAATAGATTGCATATAATCCTTGGATTTCGGGGGTTGAAGAAAAGATTTTTCTTGCTGTAAGATTTTGAAACCAATTTTCATTTGCTGAATTATATGGGAAATGCATTTTAGGTGGATTAATAGCACAGAAAAATAAAGGAAGTTCTGAGGTTTCTACTGCAGGCTGTTTTATGGTGTCACAGTTGATCTAAAATCAGACACTTGATCAACAGTTTTGGAAAATGCTGCTCCTGTTTATTTTAGTGCAACTAACGTCAGAGCTATTCTAATCATTGTTTGCTTTAAACAGAACCTCCAAATAAATTTCTCTAGGGTAAATTAAATATTGACCAAGATTAAAGTAATTCTGAGCAGGCATCAGTAACAATAAGAAAAGTCTGCTTAAACAATAAAATAAAAGTTGCCCAACAGAAGAGCTTGAAGAAGTGTGTTGTCTTTTAAAGCATGCTATTTATGAAAGTTCCTTTCCCTTCTTTATTGACTCCTCTTATCTTGTTTTGGCAGGTTTAATGAAGACTAATGACCAGTTTAACATTTCTTACACTACTGATCTAAGATTCAAAAAAGACACAAAAAATTAGTGTCTCCAAATTGTTCTCTATGGAAACCACACTGTATTCTAAGAACAGTTTATAGCTTCATCAATTTTTAATGAAGTTAGTAGTTATTAATATATTGTTTTATTCCCTTACTTGTACCTTGATTATCATATGTTCTACATGGTCATCAATTCTTAAATTAGTGTATTGACAAGAGGTACTAAGAATCTCTGAATTATGGAATACATAGGCAAATGTAGCATACTAATACCACAATAAAAAGGGAAAATATTCATTACTGGAAGTTTGTTGTATTCAACACATGGAGAAATAAACAATTTTTCACTTCTGTATTTATTCCTCAATACCATATTTTCTAATAAAAAAAAGAAAAAAATATATCAATGTGAATACAATTATAGTGAAGAATTTAAAAAAAAAATAACAAACCAAATATAAGCAATTACCTATACCTTTATACTTTTATATTAAAGCACTGGAGAATCTATCACAGGTAAGAGATGGAAAAAAAAGAACTTTTCCTTCTCCCATTACTATATACTTTCTCTTACACAAGTCCAAATGTTTGGATGAGATGTTGAGCATCTGAACCTTCTCTTAAAAGTATGATTTCAGTACAACTCAGTGTTGCCCTCTTATGCCATGCATCTCATGAAGGGAAAACAGAAGTGTTCTTCTGGGAATTAAGTTGTTCAGATCTCTGTCCATTGGCACTGAAAATTATCTACTCCACTTTAACTCTCCAAGAATGGTATTTGAAAAATATAGTCACAGGAGTCAGGATTTGCTGAAGAACAACCTAAGGGTTTTGCCTGGGTACTCTGCTTATACTGTCTTACTAATATTCACTTTCCATCAAGCCCAATCCCTGCTTAGTTGTTAGCATAGTCTTCCCCATATTAATAACATCTTGTTTGAGTCTGCTGCTCATTCACATTAGTCAAAACCTGGATCAAAGCCAGATGAAGTTAACAGATTTACTCTGGTGTAAGCCCAGTGTAAAAGAAATTACTTTTCATGCAGATTGACTTGTCTTGCTTTTAAGATTTCTTTGCCCATGCATGTAAAGCAAACCACTTTATATGCTACTCAAGGATAAAAACCTATCATGCAGAAATTGAAATTTGCATCCAATTTCTTTTTTTCCTAGCAGATGCTGTGTCAAAGAAAGTAAAACATAAACAGCTGATATTTCTTCCCAGGCAGATCTTTTGAGCTCTATACCCTTCTATGAAATTGTTTTTGTGTCTACTCCTCCAAATGTCACCTTACTTGAAATTTTAGCTGTAGCTTTGTTACAAGTATAATTCCTTATCATACAGAGTAATAGGTAAACTTCTGTGGTTTTTTAAGTTGTGCTTTCACAGCAAGAATTGTCACCTGATATAAGAAATTAAATGAAAATAAGTGATACAAAGTTACACAAATACTGTAGTTTAATGTTCCTACAAAAATTGTAGTCACATTTTCTGGACCTGTTCAAACTACTTGAATTTATTCACTAAAATTTTAAGGCAACAGAATAAGCAGTTGGGGGAAAAAAATAAAAAAAAACATGGGGAATGAGGATTGACTTTTTTTTTTTTACTTTTCCAGTAGGTACTACAGACTTTCTAATCTCCTGAATAACTGATTCACAAGAATTGGACCTTTGAAATCGTGGGATTCAAGAAACTTGAAAGAGTGTCTCTTTTTACGTTCCACTTCATGACAGTCTATATATTTCTCTTGTTAGTTATTTTGAAGGCAAGTATGTTACAGAGCATACAGTTTCCACAGGCATTTTACCTTATTGTACATGACACAATATGAAAAGAAAAAAAAAAGTGGAATAAAACAAGAAGACAGAGAAAAATAGAATTTTATATTTGATTAAATAAAAATATCCTTTATTTTCTGCCTGGAGCAGATCTAGTGAAAATTGAAAATCAGAGATCATATATTATAAAATATAGAGGAAATTTTAGATTGCAAAAAACATTGGATGTTGTAAAAATAAAGAAACAAAAAAGAGAAAGAAGGGGAGGAAGAAGTGAAGCTGACAATCATTGCAATGTGAAGCTCAGAACCGAAAAATCCAAGAATTTCTATACAAGTGCCAATTTCCACTAGCAGATTTTAGAAACTTACCTGTATAAGACGGGTGATGCAACACTTAAGTAGTTTGTACAGTTGTTTAAACAATTTAAAGAGAAGGTTATTGATACCAAATGATACTTCTGCAGATCATTTCCCTGATGGTAATGCTTGTTTATGCTATTGCACTGATTGTTCAATGCTACGTTTCCTCCCTTCTATAAGACTCTCAACATTTTGGTAGCTCTTTCATATTGCCATGGAAGATCATCAACAGTGCTGTGCAACACTGTGCTGCTAATGAGGCTTGCTTCACATGAAATGAAATGAAGTTGTTTGTAGTCCAGATCAGTTCCTCTATTGAACTTCTGGTGCATCACCATGAAACAAACAAACCGAAAAAACCAACTGGGCTGAGAAGAACAGAGCTATCAGGGGAAGGGTAGTAACAGATGACTGACAAAGAGGAGGAGACAGGTGTGAATTGCTTCAATCCAGAATCACTTCAAAGAAAATGGTTCTGTTCTCCCAGACTGCAAGAAGTGGTAAATGACACAAAACCTCTGAAGCATAAGAGAAAGTCGAGACTGGGGAGATCAGAGTGGATTTGTAAACAGAACTGGTAAATTTTGTGAGGAGGAGAAGCAATCTTATGAGTACAGAGCACTGTTCTTTCACAGTTCATCTGCTGCTTGTGACTCTGGGAGTGGAGCAAAGTCTGCAGCAAATCTGCAGGAGTGTGGGATGAGTAAGCAGCTTATACAACTCACGGGAGCAGATGCAAATTAGTAGGTCGGCAGGACAAATAAAGAAATAACCAGTCAAAGACCATAACCATAAATCACAGGGCAGGCTAAGGATTATGGGGTTAGTGGCTAGAATTAAATTCAGCACAATGAATAAAGGCAATAAGGCAAGGAAAACATAATTCCAGGAAGTGAAAAGAGAAATGCTGAGCAACATGCTGGATATTTATTCTTGACACTAAACAAGGGCACTAATGAGGCCATATTTGAAATGTCGCATTGATTTTCTGTCTGATTCATTATCCTATAGATGAATATGACTTTATAGAAAGGGTAAAGCTTTGGCAGACAGCTGGCTACATACATATCTATGAAATAAACAATAACAAGAAAGGGGCTTTAGCCTATCATGTGAATATCCACACTTTAACCCTTTGCTTGCTTTCTGGGCATGGTACTGTCCAGGAGTTTGGCTCACTAATTAAGGCCCAGCTTGAAATATCATGTCTGTGGGACTTTGTTTCACTTTGTTTTGTTTTCACAGACAAAACTGGTACAGAGAATCCTGTGGGAGAATCCATAAATTAAAACAATCCAGAACAGAAAAGCAAAATTGTGGAAGTGAAATTGTTCAGTTTGTGATGCTAATTTCCCATTCTGAGGATACATTTCAGCTTCCACCTATGCCAAATTATTCACTTCATCGTAGCCTACATCCTGGGCAGTCTTCTAATTATGTACAGGTTCCTTTTTGGGATCCCAGATTCTTGTGAGGCCTTTACAAACCTTGTAAACCTCTCCATAGGAAGCAAGGAATTAGCCTTCATGAAGCAAAAGTGAAGTATTGCCTGACACTCGTGCTGTGAATACATGTAGTGGCATAAATTCCTGAACTATTAGTTCCATAATCAACAATAAATGACTGCAAAATGTGTGGATAGGCTTTCAGAGTCAGAAGTGGTTTTGTACCAATACCTTTTATAGAATGTGTCATGGTCTTTTTGAGGCAGTTCTATGTTGGGACCAGGTATAAGAAGCTTGACAAGAACTAACTAGGGAAACTTCACAATTGTATTAAATGAAAATATTTGCTTTATGATGCAGACACATAAAGAAAGGACACATAAAAGATTATAAATGGACCTATTATAATATCAGTTCTCCCTTCAATATATATACATGAGTAATATTTCACATACATCATTATTCTGAGAAAAAAGAAAAAAAAACAAACTATATTTTTAAAAAGTGAGCATCTGTCTGATGGCACTGTAATATAGATATTGAGTGACATAGACTAGCTGTAGTAAAACTGAAGTACACAAAATATTTCTCCATAAACCATTCAACTGTGAGAAGGTGTTTTTAAATGCCTTGTGACACTGAGGGTAGGAATAATATGGAGGCAGGGGAAATTGGAAAATAAGCCTGAAATCACACTCTGGAAAATCTGCTTAGAAATTTCTTGAGCACAAAATAAAGACCAATGACATTTCCACTTATGAAAACTGCTTTCATTAAGGAAATTACATATTCCAGGTAAATTATCATTAAATTCTCCTTGTACATGCATGAACTAATGCTCTGTACCAGATAAATATTATCCAAGGATGAATATAAGGACAATATATTCTGATTTTCCAATACCTGAAATGGTGGATTTTCTATGACTTTCCCTGAATTCAAACACATCTGAGAGATCCATATGCAAATGGCATATAAATTTTGTGAGAGATGAATTGATTCTCTTTAATAAGAACATCAGTGATTTCCAGAAAAGAAAAGCTAATGAAAAAAAAAAATCTTTAAAAAGGAGAGATTTCCATCTTTTACTACATGACAGTCCCTCTAGTAATTTAATGTCAGTCCTGTTAATTCTTGACAAGCTGACAAACCATGAAATTCAGCATTATTAGCGTGGTAAAGCTGTGAAATCCTTCATCTGCTACCATGATCTGTACAAGCCAATATAAGGAAGAGTATTGAGTAGTAGAGAGTTACTTGAATCTCTGCCAGATTAGTTCCTGCCTGCATAAATAAGAGAAGACCAAGTTTATTCATATCACCTGCCCAAATGTTGGTCACAAGGTCCCTGCACACAGCTTCTAGCAGATTTCTTCATGGCCCTCACAGATGATGGTAGGCAAATGTATTGTTTCAGTCAAAACTACTGGCTTTTGGGGTTCCTGGATCAAATAAACCATTTGAAGCTGCTGTCTACCTCCTTGTCGCTAGTGTGGTCTTTAACATAGAAACAGATCTGGAATATATCCATGCTTTTTGTGGGTGCAGGTCATAAATAATCTATTAAATAATTTCTGATAATCAGGTAAAATAAAACCTGTGGTCAACACTTTTTTGAGGAGAACTTCAGTTTCCAGCTTCCTGCTTCAACCTCCACAGCATCAGAGGCACGCGAATGGTGTGGGCTATGTGATAGCTCACTCCCACCACTTGTGCTTTTAAACAGGGCCACTTGATAGAAGTAAAAAGGAATACAAGAGTCTAATGTAGCACAAACTCACAATTTTAATTCCCTTCAAATTTTTACCACACTAAAATTTGGTGGGAAAGGGAAAGAACCTCCTAAAGGAAAAGAAAAAAACCTCTGTTAAAAAATATGTGATTCTACTGAGGAGATTTATATAGAAACACAATTCTAAAATAAAATGTTTCAGCCAGTTTTCCTTAAGAATGAAAAACCTTACTCAACTTTTTTAGTTCTTTCTTCTTCACACGAGAAATCTTACATGTGGTCTAGTTTTTATACAAGATTTTCTTTGAGACTAACAAATTCTGAAAGCTTTGTGACCTTTCTGCAGAAGTTTGACTTTTCACCTATGACATTCATAAACAAACGCAGGCTTCTGTTCTGAAAGAGATATAATTAAAGATGACTGTTTTGGTTTAACCCCAGCCAGCAACCAAGTACCACATAGCCTCTCACTCACTCCCCCACCAGCAGCATCAGAATCAGAAAAGTGTTAAAACTTGTGGGTAGAGATAAAGACAGTTTAATGGTGGGGCGAAAGCCACACACACAAGCAAAACAAAACAAGGAATTAATTCACTACTTCCCATGGGCAGGCAAGTGTTCAGCCACCTCCAGGAAAACAGGGCTCTGTTACATGGAATGGTGTGGAGTTGGGAAAATAAATGCCATAACTCTGAATGTCCCTCCTGCATCCCTACTTTATATACTGAATATGATGTCATATGGTATGGAATATCCTTTGGATCAGTTGGGGTCAGCAGTCCCAGTGTGGGGAGTCCCAGCTCCCCACACACTCCCCGACTCCCTCAGCAGCGTGGCCATACGAAAAGAAGAAAATACTTTGTCTCTGTGTAAGCCCTGCTCAGCAATAACAAAAACATCCCTGAATTATCAACACTGTTTCCAGAACAAATCCAAAACACAGCCCCAAATTAGCCACTGAGAAGAAAATTCTCCCCCAGCCAAGCCCAGCACAATGGCCCATGGGGTTTATTTATCTTTTAAAATAGTAAGTATTTTCTTTTTCAGGAAGCATGTAGTGGTTCTTTGTCAGGTAGGGGTGGTTTAACCTTTAATTCATTAATGTCTGTAAGAGGGTTTATATCCTCACTTGCAATATGCTGCAGGGCTATGAAGCAATATTGCTAAGCATATTACAAAAGCCACAAGTCATGTAAATATATTTAAGACCACAAACTAAACCAGCTGGGCATAAGTTTTATCTGGTAGAACTAAAAACACCACCTGGCTCTTCCTCACTGTTAAATGCATTGCAGGAATAGACATATCATAAGATATCTGACAAACTAATTTTTACAGTGTTTGAATTTATTGCTTGGTGCCCTTTATTCCATTAAGAAATGGTTTAAATGGATATGATTAACATAAAGGAACATCTGAAATATCAGTTCAATCACAAACAATCCAGAGTTTTACCATTTCCTGGTCTAAATTGAAACAGTGATTTAATACTGAAATCCTGCCTCAGTTTAAGACTGGGTAACAATCAGGGTAACTTGTGATTCTCTGCCTGCCTGCAACCACCTTCCCCATTCTTTCATGAGCTACCAGAAGCCTCTCTCATTTATCTAATCCCCAGGAGAGGTCATTGGTCCAAAACACTGCCACCCTTTGGGCCCCAGATAGTACGCTCCAGCTCCCCTAAGACCATTAGAATGGGTAGTGTTAGAGATGAGGAATCCACTATCTACAGCAGGAACAATTCCCTGCTTGCTGGGGAAATAAACAGGAGGCACGGTCTGTTCAGTGTGAGTGACCTGCAACAATAAAAGGCCCATAACTAACAGGCTTCTCCCCACAAAAAAAAAAAAAAAAAAAAAAAAAAAAAAAAAAAAAAAAAGTCACTAAATTAGAGAAAAGGAGGTGGAGGGGATGTAATCCTAACTGTTGCTCTTCCTTTATTCATATCAGACTAAATGGGCAAAACTAATGCCATATTCCTGAAATCAAGATACTACACAAATGTACCTCTTTATTTAACTCTTGTTGAAAAAGTTGCTATGACATTTTATAACTATAAACTAGGTGATTTCAGTATCTACTTGCTAGCATCCTATTTATCCTGTTTATTTCTGAGCCCAAGATTCTGGTGGTGTTGAGAAGGTGAGCTTTAACAGGAAAACACTAAATATATATATATATATGTATATGTATATATATATTTCTTTTTTAATGACTGATATTTTATAAATATGGACAGATACTTGGATTATTTTTTTTTTAATTTAATTGAAGAATAATAGCCCAAATTCTAAACCAAGCACATCTCCACAGCTCCAAGTGATTAAAACTAGTCATAGAATGCCAGAAAGACAAATTTATCAGTACAAGTACTTTAGCTGTACTAGAAGAGCTAATGTGTTTTTTTAATATGCTATTGATGTTATAAAAATGCAAGCTACTCATTAACTGTCTGTAAAAAATTTTATGGATTTATTGCTTAATTAGGTTTGTACCTTTATTTGACAGGGGTTATTAAATACAGCATATAATCCTCTCAATTCCATGTAAAAGTCCAACTCAGTTTTTATGAGAGCCTGCATTAAAGCAGAGTTCAAGGAAAAATAAAATCTCTTTATTCTCTTCAAGGACTCTATTTTTTATGGCATATTGTAACAAATAGCCATTTATTTACATTCTTTCAATTTTTTTTGGCATTTTTTTTCTGATTAAAAGAAGGTATGTCTCCAGACACTGATGATTTTTCTCCCTCAAACACCCATCTGTTCCTTCTCTGTGATGTTGTGCTAAGTATCAATGTTGAGTTTATGGTACCTTCCACAGAGGAAGACAGTGGGCACCATAAATGTAAAAATCCCATTTCTCTTATGCCCAGGGAATCTGTGGATGGCCCATCCCTGGACGTGTTCAAGGCCAGGTTGGACAGGGCTTTGAGCAACCTGGTCATGTGAAAGGTCCTGCCCACGGCAGGTAAATTGGAACTAGATGATCTTTAAGAGCCCTTCCAACTCAAATCATTCTGTAATTCCACTGTTCTTCAGGGACAAGCAGA
Source organism: Cinclus cinclus (assembly GCF_963662255.1). Taxonomy (NCBI): domain Eukaryota; kingdom Metazoa; phylum Chordata; class Aves; order Passeriformes; family Cinclidae; genus Cinclus; species Cinclus cinclus. The sequence continues at coordinate 82,741,793 of NC_085046.1, read as the reverse complement.
AAGGAATACTCTTTATCAACTGATGTCTAATCCAACCTCTGACTTCAGAGACTTATGGCCCAATATAAATAATTTTTTCAAATACATTCAAAGACGAGAAACAATCATCCAGACAAATATCTGGAGAAGAGCAAATCTCTCACTGATTAGTTGTGGTTTCTTTTTCTTGTGTGGAATTTAACTATGTCTTGATACTTGAACATCAAGCAGAATTAATAGTTAGACATTGAGCCCAAATCTACTTGTCACACTCAACATATATTGCTACACTGAAGTAAATGGTGCAGATTTGACTCCAGTGATGGCAGTCCTGTCCCACCTGGGCAAATTACCACTTGCCATGTGGGACAAGACCCTGTTATTTAATCTGTCCAAAAAGCCTGCAGCTAGTTTAGTGTCAGCCCAGTGTATTGTCATAGGAGAATCACTGGCATTTCTCACTCAGCAGACATGCCAGCAATATTAGCAGGCACGAGACAGGGGTTTCACAAACATTTCCAAGTCTCAGAGAATTATCCTAGCCAATATGATATTTCTGGCTGGTAAAAAAGTGTACTTGTCACATGAATTTTATTGACCCTGGCATGTAGAAGGAGAAACACGGATAATAAAGTTACTCAGGATATGAAAACTATGAGGCAGAAACACAAGGTCTGATGACAAACTGGCAAGTCTTCAAAGTGCTCTGAGGTCTCTGGTGCTTGGAATGAAATCCAGTCCTGCTGAAGGCAAAACAAAATGCTTATGCCTTGCTGCAACTTTGGTTAGAAAGCTTAAGACAGTTTCTTATGCTTCCCTTAGCATGGGCATGAAGTTCCAACTTCAATGCACAGTCTGAAAAGAACTTTTTTTAAAAGATGAGTGAGAAAAAAGAACTAAAGAAACAAATTTAAATAATTTTGCACTTTAAAAAACCCACTCAAAGTGCTTTGAAATTTCCAGCCTAAAAGAAAAGGCTTACGTAAAGCCAACAGAAGTAGTGAGCAGTTTCAGGGCAAAACAAATATGCATAGTTTTCAACACAGATCTAATATTTAGGAACTGGAATAGCTGAAAAGAGGAATGAATTGTCATTCAACAACTGAACATTGAACAAATGTTTGTGTGCCTACAAAGTAAGATAGTAGGGATAAGAAAGAACTCATCAAATTTCAAACAGAATTTTTAAAATAATTTTAGTTAGAGAGGGGTCCTTGGGAAGCAGAAACATTAAGAAAATTTCTATTGGTGTGCAAACACTGGGGCTTGCAAAGCACTAAGGAAGCAAAAATGAAAGAAGTCATACAATTTACCTCAGAAACTGCAAGCAAATGGAAAGATTGATGAAAACTTACAGGTAACAATAATTTCAGAAGAGCCCTGCAAATGGCTAACAATAAGCAAACTCATCTACAACAGGATGAAAATATTTCCATTATCATCCTACTGGACTGGGTATTATAAATTGGTATTTGACTAAAATTGTGACACTAGGCTATAATTTCTCCCCTTGGAAACCAGGTTGAGAGCAATATTTTCCATAATCTGTTGGTAACATTTTTCCAAATATAATCCAGAGCAATATGATAACAGCCTGTTAGGACCTATGCTATATTTCTGTCTTCACATTGAAAGGAACCTGGAATTACAAATGCAAAGGCCTGGCTGTTTCACTCCCTTGTAAGATCCCCTCCTAAATGCTTCTAGTTTTCTTCTACAAGAAGATATTTTCCTCCCCCCATCACAGCCACTTCTTCCTCCATACCTGCCATACTCTGTTTTCTCTTATTCACCTCTGACATAGACAAGAAAGCATGAAGAAAGGAGGGATGTTGGCCAGCACATGGACAGCAGTGTCCCTGTGTGTACATGGGCTTTAGGGACAGAGATTACCACCTGTCATCTCTCCTTTGGCATGACATCTGCTGTAACATAAACTCTTACTTGCATTTGGTGACGTTGCTCTAGCATTAGTAGCATGAATTTACTGCTATGATCTTTGGTGATGAAAATATGAAGGTGCTGCTGAAAAAATAAGGCATGTTAGTATAAAGATGGTACAAACCAGGAAAATCCTAGAGTTGCTACTTCAAAAGGAGACTAACTGACACTGATTTTATCTGTATTTTTTCTTACTTTTTTATAATTTTGTGTGGAGCCCTTTCAAGATACAATAGATGTCAGAGCCTAAAAATCCACCTTGTCAGCTATGGTTACATGTCTGAAAATAAATTTACAAATGCATTTTTTTCTTAATATTTTGGTATCATTAGAAATCTTGAATTTGGCAATGTTGTTTGATAATTATAAATACTTCTACCACAGGGGTGATTAAGCCTTGGCCTATATAAGGACACTAGAAAGAAATCATACCTGCAGCATACCTCTGTCAGAAGTGTCTGCTGGTAGGGTATGCACTTGTAAGTCTGTATGCATAGGATAGGATCACATCAAGACTGGCATCCAAATAAAATAAGATTTTAAATTTTAAATGGCAAAGACCTTTAAAGAGATAAGGGTATAATTTTTTTTTGATAGATGGAGATTTCTTAGTACACATTCAAACACAGAAACTCTGAACAATTTTCAAACCACATCTTAGTTGCTTATGAAGACATTCCTCATGTTATTTGCAGCACAGAAAAGAATATATTTGGCAATAATTGGTGGAATTAGCATATCCATTAGCAATGTCCATATTATTCTTTAGAAACTTCATTTTTATTTTTAATTTGCAGAAGGACAGTTTTATATGGCATCTGCCCATCACAATTCCTTGTGTAGATGTAATAATACTTCTAGTTCTTGACTAGACAAAGGACTTGACAAATGTAATTATAAACCTGATGAAACAGTGATTCTTTTAAATGAAAAAAACATCTGACAAATGGCAGTAGAAACTAAAAAATAAAAGAAAATATATGCCTCTTTCCCATTCTACTCATGGCTAAAGGCAAGATTCCTTGAAAAATAAGACAATTGCAAAATTTATTGACTGAGTGTTTTAAATTTAATTCTGTCTCATCATTTTCATACAAAGTAATTCTTTACGTCTTGACACTGACAATGAAACTTGATGCTTGTATGAATTATCTGGCTCTAGAGATAATCTGAGATTATCAGATTTCAGAGATATCTGTCTCAACTCTGGTTTAGAGAACAAGGTCTTTGGAGCTCTTGTAGTCCACATATTTTATTTTTTTTCAGCATACATTTAAAATAATGTTTAAAATAAAATGTCAGTTGCACATGAAAGTTTAAAATGTATCCTCTATGATCATGCAATTGTTCAAAATTTATTGGACGGCATATATAAATTTGGAGTAAATATACCTAAAGCACAAGGAACTTTTTCATGAATCCTCCCAGAACAGTTTTTATGTTAGGAGCTCAACACTGATTTATTCTTTCAAAGACACCCTTTCTGACCTGCCAGACCCCAGCATTCTGCTTTCAAAACTCCCTCAGGATCTATTCTCCACACTTGACCCAGCTTATTTGGGAAGCCATAATCTTTTACTCTCAACTCCTAGAGCTCTTAAAGCCAGAAGGGGCCTCTCTGGCTGTTTCACCTGTCTGCCCACATAACACAAGCACAGAAGCCTCCACCCATAATTGCTGCCTTAAGCCCATCACTTTCATCTGAATGGTATCTTCTCTTTTATAGAAGTCACATAATCCTGAAAGCCAAAATAGACTGTAAAATGGGCATTTGTCAGTGATGGTTATAGTTCCCGGCTCCCAAAGGCCTCGGGCAAATTATTTAATCAGAGGATCCCAGCACTGCAGCTGTTGTCTAGGAACAGCTTTATTTCCTGTCACATACTACAAAATATGGATTTTCCTGCTCCTTGTATCACCCTGCTTGAATACTTCCTACTGGGTGCATTTTAATTCCTCTCACAGCAGGCAATAAACACCTCTGTACCCCTTTGTAGCTTTTGAACCCAACTCTCATGGTGGATTCTCCCTTTTGTGGTAGAAATTAATGTATAAAAAGAATCTTCTTTTCACAACACCCAGCACTTCCCTACAGGACAGAAAGCTTCTCCTTATCTTCAAACACTCCTTTTGGATTCAAGGTGGACAGGGGTGGGTAACTAGCAGGGGTGACCAGTGTATTTATATCGGATATCTCCACTTAGTATGATTATGGGGCTACTTTTTCTTTTGCTGGCTGCCAGCAGTCTTTGTTTTGCCTTATGAAACATCTCAGAATGATTGGAAAAAGCAACACCATCAGGGAAAAGGGCTGGAACTGCAGTAAGGCAAGTGTAACTGGTTCATCTACACTGTCAAGTAGCTCCTGCTGCTTCAGGAGAAGAGAGGCTTTACCTTGTTACTTTTAGACATGTTAAACATTGCCAGAGCCTTCAAAAGATAATGACTGTCCTAAAACTTCACCTTCCTCTTTTTTTGATGCATGAAGTTATTTATGCAATTATGCCATTCAGTGTTTGACCCATTTAAAAACTAAGGGTACACATCTTTGCTGTGTAGTAGGAACAGAGAGAACACAGAGCAGTCTAGAGAAGATTTTATACTTACAAGAATGTGAGCACATGCAAACCTGGCCATGGGAATCTTACCTACCCCACAGGCTGGGATTGTCTCACGCTTTTCTACAGTGTACTTCAGCCACACCTGTGACCCCACACCTTCCCCATAGACTTTTAAAATTTTTTAAATTTTCCTCCTAGAAAGGACAATTGTTGTCTATTTAGACAATTGTATCATAAACCACCTAATGTGTCATGTACTAAGGTCATCCAGAATTCATAACACTGTACAAGATTCAACTTGTAACAAGACTTTCCTTTACTATGTTCCTTAAACGTATCTAACAAGCTCCTATCTCCAAAGAGTTCATGGATAAAATAAGTTCTAAATCTAAAGACAGCAAGAATAAGGACACATATGAAGTAGAGGACCATCAGGCAAAACAGTTAAGTGTACTTGAAATATGTTCACAAGTAGATATGATGTTAGCTGCCACTAATTATTACTTCATTTCAAAATAATTCCAGGGTTTTTTTTATTAATTGGGCTATATTTTTAAAGAATGTTCATTGCTGGGTGTTGAGAACTTATAAAAAGCAAAAAATAATTTAATCTACAAGATAAACATTTTTATGCCTCATTAAAGGAAGGGTAGGTGGACATATAAGTGTAGAACACACATCTATCCTATTCTATGCCTTAGAAAAATTATTTAGCAAATGATACTTAGTGTTTACACTTCCTGTTACAAGTACAGCATGGATATTATCATTCTTTGCTTACAGTTGTTGTTTGCACAGTTCACTGTGATATTCTGAAATCTCAAAAGGCAAACTGAAGATCTTAAACAAAAATACATCAGAGTCAAGGAAATCATGAGAACAGTTCCTGGTTGTGTTTTGGGGGCTTGAGTGTTACTTTTCTGCAGGAGAAATCATCTGCTTCTTGTCAGGTATGTAATGAGTAGATTCACAGTAAGAATAAGATAAAAATCTTTATAATCTAACAACTAAAGAATACCCTTGATAATAACTGAACAACTGTTAATGAATTCATTAGCATAGAACAAAAGGAAATAATAGCCTTATTTAGCAATTTCGCACATTATTTCTATGCAGTATCAGCAACCTTTTAAAATGTGTGAAAATGAAAATAAATCTTGGATTTTAAGTAATATATTAGTAATCCCCATTACAATAAAAAGTATTAAAATATAACTTTTCAAGGATGCGTCCAGATAGTTTCCGGGTGTGTTACAGAATAAATCAATAGTGATGGAAGGCAAGTCCCAAAGACACCAACAATAGAATTTGGAATGCATTTTTCAAAATCCAATTTTCTATTTGAAATGTTTTTATAGGTCACTACATGGACAGTATCAAAGGGGGTTTTTAGATGTAAGAATAATGCCCTCTTGAACTTAGAATAGAGAATAGTGTAATGCTATTTCTCTGAAGGAATCAGGCAGTCTAGGCCAAATAATGCTGTGTCATCTGGATACCCATCATTTATGCAGGTTTGTCTAAGCATAGAAGTACAGAACTACCATTTCTGTCATTTCACATAGTGTTGCAGCTTATTTCCTTTTTTCAGGGTTGGGATTAAATGAGTGAGATGTTATTTCTTGTTTGGACTCAGATGTTTATTAGTTCTTATTTATATTACAGTCTTACAAACCATGAGTTTTACAGCACTTCAAGCTAACAAACTAAAAATAGAGTTTTATCTTTCTTTCTTTCTACAAGACCTTTTAAGGGTAAACTGCTGATTATGAAATGCTCCTTAAATTATTTTTACTTTTAATCTAATAGCCAACTACTCATGGCTCGCAATGCAAACTTTTTACTTAATCATATAATAACAACCAAACCCATGAAGAAAGTGAAGAAGGACAAGTCTTCACCCCAGAACCTCCATCCTGTTCTATATATATTACTAAATTCTACAACCTTAAACATTAAGTCTTCTACCATGTGATATTACACACTTTTATTTAAGGTACACATTCCTAATCTTAGTTCTATAATTTAATTTCAGAAGCCTTCTCTATGTTCTCAGGTCAAATGCAGTGTTCTCCTGGGGGTTAGTGCCTGTCAGCACAGAAAGTCTAAAATTGTCAGTGACCAGGGTTCCAACAACATAACAATGAAGTATGAGTGGAAAGTTCTGCCATTTGTATGACACAGCAAATGTATTTCACCTCCACTTACTTTGTTTATTTTACTCAAATTCTGTCACACATTCCATTTTTGCTTTTAATGGAGTATTTATGAGAAGTAGGACCCCAGTTACCTTGAGTAGCACATGAAAGTACTTTTAAGTGTTGTGAGATGTTCCATTTCCTTGATGTTATTAAGGAAGTTCCAGTTTGCTCCTGATGATCTTATTAGCAGCATCCCATCACTAGACACAATTATTTGTGATCTTTCCTCAGCCCTCAAGCAGGAAGCATCAATGTCAGGACTTTCCTAAATGCAGAAGCCAGCCACTCAAATCAATAAAGAAACCCGAAATATCGACTGCTGGTGAATGGCACATCTGAGCAATCCATGCCAAGATTTAGAAGGTAAATAGAAGACAAAATAGAAGGATTATGATAAAGAAGACCAGAAAATGTTTACATTCCACTTTTTACTCTGCTTCATGAACTAAAAAAGCCGGCAGCCTGTTTACACAAGGGAAGCGCTGTTTCCTGGGTATCTATGGAATGTTGTAGACACTTAAAGTTCCTTTTTCCTATCAGTAAGCTGCTATTTTCCTATTTTCCTTCTCCAATAAAGTAAAAAAAAAAAAAAGTCTGAAATTTTAGATTTAATTAGAATTTAAACTCTAGGGGAAAACATGTTTCTCCTTTTGAATGTCTGCTAATTAGGGTTGACATTTCAGTAGAAATTGGAAATGTTTCTGTATATGCACACATTTATACATATAAAATATACACATATGCACTCCAGACACAGGCACTGTGCAAATCAAATTATGTTGTCACATAAGTATTCACAGATGTAAACGACTTTGCTTTGCCCAATAGAGAATACTGCAGAAAGAGAGGTTTAAAGAGTGAGTGCACATAGTCGTCTGGCAGCCACCAGACTTTCATTGTTCCAACAATACAAAGTCAAAAAAATACCAAAAAATTATTTTTTCCTCCAGAAGTAGCAGTATCATCATTGGCCTGTCTTGAATACAGAAGTTTTGCAACACAGGGAAGCTGTAAAGGGTGTATTCACTCTTCCAGGGGGTTACAGAGGTCAAAGAGATAGCAACTTCATCTGAATCAGCCAGTAGCTAGGAAATGTGATCTCAGATTTGCCTGAAGTGAAGCAACTTGCAATTTATAAAACTACCTATGGTCCACTGTGGTGTGTGCTTGTATGCAGCAAGTGAAGCATAGAATTAAGTAACAAACATGATTTTTTTCCTAGTAGCATAACTACTGTCTTCTCTTCTACGTGGCAACCCGCTGGTTGACAAGATCCAAAGGAATGACATATGGCTATGTCAGTGGAGGTTCAGATTGTATATCAGAGAAATGGTTTCTCACCCAGAGGGTGTTTGGGCAGTGGAACAGGCTCCCCAGGGAAGTGGGCACAACACCAGCCTAACAGAGGTCAAGAGATGTTTCAACAACACTCTCAGGCACAGCGTGTGATTCTTTGGGTATCCTGTGCAGGGCTAGGAGTTGTTCGTTGATGATCCTTTGATGAGCCAGTCCCTTCCAACTCAGGATGTTCCATTATTCTATGGTTCCATGAACTGTGTCCTTTTTATGAACCCCTGTTTTTTTCCTACACTGGACTGGCATATGAAAGATTTTAATGAAGAAAGATTTCCATGGAAAAGTATTAGTCTTTTGTAACCTTTCATAATTTTAAATTGTGTTTCAGAAGTGATTATTCTGCAAGGCAAGTTTCTATGAGAGAACCAAATTTTTACGACATTTGACCTTAGGATAAGGAATGTGAAAGTAAGAAACAAGAAAAAATTACTATGTTGTACTGCTCCCACAGAAATGACCTCTGGTTTTACCTTTGACAGTGCAAGAGGAAATTCAGACTACTTCCACTGGCTTTGGAAAACCCCACTCAATGTGTAGATTCTTGTTAAAAAAAAACAAACAAACCAGCAGTCAAATAAGTGAGAAGATATCAATTCTCTTTTACCACTGAAAGACTTCAGTACAATTTTGAAGGAAAATGCTACTGATGAATCAGGCAGTTTGAATTAGCACACATTTATATGTGTGTGTACACACTGAATTTATTGGCTGGAGTAAAAGAACAAAAAAATGACTTGAAACACATTCATTTGCTTTGTATCTGTGTGAAATACCAGTCTTTATGTAACTAAAATTTTGGATGTAGATTGTCAGAATTATTCACATAAATTAATTCACAGTTGTTAATTTCACTGGCTCCAATACTAAGAATAAATGACACACTTGAAATACCTTGCAACATAATATGATCCAAAAGTGTGACCCTTCCAGCAACAGAATCACCGATGTTCTTCTAAATATTGTCTGGCTACACCCTAGATGCCGTTCCTACCAGTACATCCTCTGAGAGGGGATGATGCCAACTTTGACTGGACAGGTCACCTGGCTGGTGACAAATCATGGCAGTTCAGCCCAATCTGTGGATTTGTATTCAACTGCATTTTTAGTACCCTTGTCCAGAAGGCCAGTGCTGACATCCAATATGTGCAATGAAGCAAAGGACAAATGGATGGTATGACCGGACCGAGTGACGAGTAAAGGTCAGTTTGTCCTGATGGACAGTATTTGTGCAGCCACTGGAAGCTTGTCTCTGTCTCTCAGGGAATGGCAAGAGATGGCTGGAGGAACACAATTTGAATCTCTAAATAACGTCCCTAGAAACAGTGAAAAGGTCAGTCTTTTCCTCCACTAGCTAGCTTTTTTCTGTTTCCTACAGTACTTAAGATTTCTGTTCAGAGTGTACTTCCAAACATTCCCATAAGCAATATTTCTGATTGGGTTTTATCTCCTGCTATCATTAGAAAGGACTGCCACCATGTCTTAGCAGACTCCAAAAATGGGGATTTTCCCAGTGAAAGGCAATTTTTATTATTATTTACTAATGCAAGGTATACTTCAGGTCAAGAACAGAAGCCTGTCTTAGCCTGTCATCTCTTCAGGACTGTCTTCTGGTGAAGGAAAATCTTGAAGTCAGTAATAAAATGGCACTTATTCTAATGGGACTGTGATTTCACTAACTATGAATGCTGAAAGTAACATAAGTAAATACCTTTCTAAATCTTTCTAAGGTTACCCATCAACTCATCTGTGCAAAGGGTTAATCAGCACACCTAAGTACTCAAAAGGAACTGGCTCCCCAGCTGGATGAAATATGAATGTTAATACTCTGCAGTAAAAAATATGTAATAAGATTATACTCTTGTCTCTAGATTAAATGAGATAAAATATTATGATGTGGTGCACTACAGAAATTGAAACTCCATTCCTATGGGGTGAAAGGATAACAAAGATACAGATGCAAGTGGTAAAGAAATTCAGGCGGAACATATTTATTCCTCATTAGACCACACGTTAATTCCTATATTTTTTGGAGGATGGAAAATACTAACATGTGGATGTCAAAAAACTAACTAAATGAAAATTAACTGGAAGCAACTGCTCAGCGAACTTTCAGAGGCTGCTTTGCACAGTATTTATGTTTGGCAGATTGCCGGAGAACTACAGCCATCAACAAATACTGAGAAACTGCCAACATCAAGCTTAAAGAATTAAACAGCACAAAAGCACCAAACTCTGCTTTTGAAGGTTTTTTAATCTTTAAATAAGTTCACTGGAAATTAGAAATCCCATTTGTTCTGAGCCTTTTTGTGTCATGATCCCAGGTAAATGCAACACTACATCTTTTAAATGGAGGTTTATTAAACAACCCAGCTTAACAAATTTTTGCTCAAATTTCACTCTACCAAGTGTCCTTGCAGGAGTTGTGACTGCATTTGGTCTTGAAGAGCCCACCTACTCTTAAATGTAGCTCCATATCAGGGAGGTTGAACGTGCTCTGTATATCACTGCACCAGTCCTTCTGCAGCCGTCTCAATAACCTGACCATGTCTAGACCCGGGTAAGCTCACACAGTGAAGTGGATAGCCTCCAACAAGAATTAATGTCCTCTGTTGCATCTGTTCCTGTTTATTTATCATGTGTTCTTCCATGTTACACTTCAGGGGAAAATAAAACAACTCTGAAAACCATGTACCATCATTAGTACACGAATCTAACCTGCTATTAAGAAAGCCCATCACAGCAGGACTCATCAAGGAATGCCGATCCCACTGAAGTGAGAAAGAGTATCCTGAACTGCAACAACAAAATCATAAGGAGTGTTTTAGGCCTGTGCAGGAAACCCGCTTTCTTCTGAGTTAGGGCTGGGCTTGCCTTAAGGCAGGGCTTTCTGTAGATAACCTGTATGCAGTTTGATACAGCACAGTGCTAAAGGCTGCTCCTTGTCCTGTGAACTGTCAGACTGCAGTTGCAGGGTACTTGTGCTGTATTTCATGGATGAAAAGAGAGTGCACAGAACTAAACCTGGAAATGCTAGAAGGTGGCATGTTGCTTCCTACTGATCAGACTTCAGTAAAATTACCAGATCTCAAATAAAGCACTAAGTAAGTTAATTGCAAACCCTTGTCAAAGAATGCAGCTCCAACTTCAATGCTATCACAATGGACTTGTACTGGCATTTAAAATTAATGATAATATATCATGTTCAGTGCCAAAAAATTTAATATTACCATGGTAACAGTTAGAGGCCTTCTCAGAACCACTAATTGTTACATCTGCAGGGTTTATTATTTATTCTCTTGAATTTCTTTCAGCATCTCCTAAACAGATCCTGAGATCTGACTGAACTGCAAAATATTCTTTTCTGCATGTTCAGTTATTGAGAAGTCCCTCCCTTTACTCCAGATGAAATCTTGTCTCTGTATAAGCCAGTGTCATAATTAATGTTAAATTCATTATGACTTTGTGCTGGTCTAATTATGCACAGAATGCATTCATAAAATACGACGTAAACTACAGAGCTAACAGTGGTGAGTGAAAAGATTTTGCATGGCAGAAAGGAAAAATCTAAACTATCAGAAAGCAAATTAGTGCTTTGGAAGTTTGTTTGTCACCATCATCAAGAATTTATTTAATCCCTTGAACCTATATATAAGTTGGTTATGTTAAAAAATTAAGACTTTTGGCTGCTTCTCAAATGAAAGAGGAATGTTCCAACATCCATTTTCAGCCAGTCTGGTCTGGGTCTTTTGTTGGTATAGAGGTTATCCAGGATTGTAAAATCTGTTTCACTGATGTAATATTCGTGTTAATGAGAATCAGTTGAATGTGACTGAAGAAAATAATTTTAAAAGTATGCATATTTTGGTACTATGAATTTCAGTAATGGCAAAGTAATAATGAAATATTTTCCTTCAGAAAAAAAAATACGTTAAATCTCATTAGCAAAGTTAAAACTTTGTTAAGAAGTGTCTGCATACTGTAACCGACATTTAATCTGTATTACCACATGTCTGAACAACTTCACCTACAAAAATTACCCTGTAAGGTACTGCTCCTCCAAGCAGTTCAGAAGTATGAATGTATTAGAAATTTTAGATGTGTTGGCTTCAGGCAATCTATTGTTTTCAATAAACTGGATAGAAACAACAGTTTCCTCTTTTACCAACCTCCTACAGTATTTCTTGCCCTCTCTTGCAACATCAGATGAGCCTTCTGCTGGTTGCTGCAAATCATGCAGCTTTCTGTGTAAATTTTCATTATAATTCTTGCATATTAAACCTTTCACCAACTAGTGCATCACCATGTATTATTTCAGTTATTATTACAGTTATTACCTAGGACATGCAACTAAAGGCTACCAGAGCATTTAGAAAGTGAGTAATTTGAAGGAAATCTGTAGAAAGGGAGATAAAGGCTTTTACTCATTTAATTATGAAATTCCCTTATTTTGCATAAAATTGGGGTGCAGAAACCAGATTCGGTTTGAAAACAAGTAAGTAATAATGTAAGTAAAATGACAAGGTAGTAATGGAAACAAAGCATTTCTAGTCACAGCATGCAAGAGTATTTTATTGGGTTGTTAGACCTATGGCTCTTATTACAGGCTGTATTTCTAACCACCACTTGTCTTTATAGTGAGATGGGCTTGTTCCATTGTTCTATACTCTGGCTATAATGGTATGCTATTTTCTTTTTAAATTCAATCTCAGATTTTATCAACATGAACAATGAATATGGTTGTTCTCCTGAATTCATACTCTTATCCTAAGACCTTCCAGGACAGTCCTTACAGTTTTCTATGAATCTCAAACATCTTAATGAGATTTATACATAGAAAAAACTTTTTTTGCTTCTTCACCTTTGCAACATGGTTGTGATTTGATAAAAAAGGAATATGATGATACAGAAACAGGAGATGGAAATTAGCCCATTAGATGCTGATACTGGCAAGGGGAACGTACCTTTTATGGATATCAAATATTTAGATTCTCCTCTTATTCTCATTAGATGGCTGACATCTTCTTATGTTAAAATTTTTATAAATAAAATGGAAAATATGTAACTTCCATGTTTGATAGCTCTGGAGTACCACAAATTATTAATTTTATACCCTATTAAATCAATAAATTATTAACAAAAGTAACTACTGTGAAATGGTGTCAGTACTTCAACAGATGAGATGGAAAGTGAGAGAAGATACGAAATTAAATGGAACCTATGAAGCATCCCTTAGAGTACACATGGGATCAAAAAGCATGGTAAATAAAATCTTGTGGAAAAATTTAAAAACTTAAAGGTAGTCAGGCAAAGCTAAGAACAGACTGTTTTACATATGAAAACAAGAAGGACATAAAATACAACTAGAAAAAGACAGTTTTTGAAGGGACTTGTTTTGATGCCTAGAAGGTACTGCTGAAGGGCTAGTACTTTTCTGTCATTGAAAATATGTTTGACAAACTACAAATTGACATTAGCCTCTCCACTCCACCTCATATATTTCTGCCTGTTGGCTCATATATCTGCACCAGATTTCCTTTTGGCCTTGGAAACAGTAACAAATGCAAATGCCTCAAAAAGGAGCACCCAGCACTAGACACTTCAGCGAGATCACTCCTTAATAGAAGTAAGTTTTTTCATTTTTCTCCTCTCAAAATCATACTGAACATCCTTGCCCTTAAGCAATCTAGACCGCCTCAATAGTGTGCACAGAGATTATATATTATAGTATATTAACTCTGTATTTAATTTGTTGTAAAAAAACCACAAAATTATATTATTAAGTTGACTTATGTGAAGCATCAGCATCACCTGTCAGCTCTGCTGGTCCCCTGCCCTGTGGAAGAGTGAGTTTTTTCTGCTTGGTGCATAAATTTACAGGGAGATGTAAGATTTCTGACCTTTCTTCAAATTTGATAAAAAATAGCAAATAGGTCCCAAGGTTTTTGGAAAGAGAGGAAACATTCATGGAACAGGCTAATGGACATCCTGTCAGCATGACCACAATAAATATTACTTCTTTAGGAAACAAGGTCAAAAGTACAAAAAAGACAAAAATTTTACAGAGAGACATCTCCTCAGTATTTTTCTGTGCCTAGTTTAAGGCTGTATTGCTTACTTTGTTTAATGGTTATGGAATGTGGAGCTGAAGAGAAAAACTCCTCACACACACAGTTATCAGTCAGAATAACCTTAATGCTGAGTATGGCAATTTTTTTCTTTACAGCTGCAATTTCTATTCCTGTTGGGTTAATTTGTTGTTTGGAAATGTCTTTTGCATGAATGAGCATTTTGCTAGTAGAGAATGATTGTGCCCTAGAGCTCTGCCTCTATGCATTTCATCATATTATGTAACTACTTCATGTCTATAAAAGCTGTCTTCCTGTGCACTGTGTACATCCCTCACACCCCACAGACACAACTCCCTTCTTTGCTGACAGCTTTTTACTATTTGCACATGCTTCCTTCTCTTTTTTCCATTTCAGATGAAAATTAAACCTACATTATCCTTCTAGTTTTTCCATCCCTTCAGAAGGTGAGCAGGCCTACTTGGAAATTTCCTTGAATTCATTTAATAGTTCAGTTGCTTCTTCTTTATTTTGAGAAAGAGATGTTTTTGGCAAGACAAGTATTTTGAGGACTAAAGATCGTGCAATTTATGAGCAAAGACAGCATTAAGCACTTGTTTTAGGGCATTACATATAAAACAATTATCATCCTTCAAAACTTCAGGAAAATAGAGATAAAAATTATTTTTCTTTCTCTCAAATTTAGAAGTCATGATGTGAGTAAAATTAATGCAAGAAGTCAATAAAATCTACCATTCAAAACAAGTGGAGATGCATATTCATTAAGAAAATGGCATTGCCTGAAACAATCTAGGAACTAAATTATGGTTCTCTTGACATTGTTGTCTCAGAAATACATAAATATAGTTAATGAATGGATTTAGCTGTCTGGTTTCAGGACATTTTTAACCACTAACTGTTTGCTAATAACTCAGTGCTGGATAAGATAACATTGCCAGTGGCATAAATCAAAGTCTAGTTAGGAAGAATACTTCAAATATGCTGCCCTTTATATGAAAACAAAATTATTACTCTGGTTTCCTTAGACTAAACTTTGGTACTCGGCCACAACATTATAACGCAACCCATAATAAAATATTAAATGCATTGGACTGACAACTTCCTATTTAAAAAGATAGCTTTGACCAACAGAGTGAAAGGGAACAGCACCTAGGACTTTTGTCACAGTTAGATTTCTTTTCAGCCAAGGGAGAAGAAGGTGGAAGAGAAGACAATATTCTTTAATTCCTATGAGATTATTTTGTTCCCTTCACAAACAGGGGTTGTGTTTGGATGAGGAAGGCAGTTGTCAGTAACAGACTAGTAATATATGGCTGATGCACTATCTCCTTTGGGATGCTGAAGGCAGAATGCAATTTTAAGAGATTCTTACAGGTGGACTTAGGAAGAAAGCTGTTCTTCCCTTCTGGGATTTGAACAATTTTAGACACAAATCTAAGTCCTTCATTTGAGCTCTTTTCAGGGGACAGAGCAGATGTACACGTTGATGTTTTTCCATGCCTCTTTTCCAAGCTGATCATTAAGACAACAAATTTACTAATTTCCCTCCTTCCCTTCTGAAGCCATAGATAGCTCACTGTCTGAGGAAAATGTCTGAGAGTGTGAAGACAGCCACTTAAAAAAGATTTTGCCTGTGCAGGACAAAAAGTCTGAGCTTTATGTAATACATACAAGGAGCAAAAGTCTTTGCTTTATGAATAATATTTGTCAAGAACTTCAGTCTCCTGAAATAACTGGCAATTTTAAGTCTCTGCAGGAAAGCTTCATCATGAAAATTCTGAAAGCACAACCTGTGCGAAACACAAGTTGAGAAGGAAGAGGTTGATTGAAATGGAGACAGGCCCACCTCAGCTGTCAAACTAGATTAGGACTGTAGCTAGTCCAAGAACATGCCTGCAGGAATAATCAACACTTGGTGGCCTCCCATAACCCCCCCTTCAACTATCCCTAGGAGACACCTCTTGGCAATGTGCAGCATTTCCTGTTTGTCCTAGAGTTCAGCTGTCATTATTTTTGAAGGTGCTCACTGGCAAAGAATCCCAACAGGCTCCTTGTGTCATGTTGAAAAGGCAGCCCAAGTGCTGGCCTTCAGCATCAGGGTCGCTCCTAGCTGCATCATTAGGACTTCTTTTCATAATTACACAATGAATAATTTCAAAGACCGGAAAATGAGAAAAAAGTGTAGAAAAAAAAATGTTTTCCTCTTATCTAGCACTTTGATGACTGTATCTTGCCTTCCTTCTCCCCTCCCTGTCTCTCCAGTCCAGGATGGACACTGATGGGTGGAGTGTGGCCCTGGTCCAGTGTTTTTGGGATGGTGAGGAGCCAGGGCACAGAAGTACCAGAGACCAGGCTGAGTAAGCTGCCTTTGGTCATGAGGGGAGAGAAACAGGTTTCTCAGAGAAGTTGTGGCTACCCCATCCTGGAAGTGGTCAAGGCCAGGCTGGATGGAGGTTTGAGCAACACAGTCTAGTGGGAGGTGTCCCTAAATGACCTTTAGGGTTCATTTCTACCCAAACCATTCTATGATGCTGTGATTTTATGACAATCAGAGATATTTTTTTCCAACCCCATTTGTAATATCAGGAAGTGAATTCTGATGCTAACAATCATATAATACCAATCTTTGCCTTATGACAATATTTCTACATGAAGTTAAGAAGGTCATTAGCCCCTTTACAAAGCCCTCCTGTGAAAAAAAGGTTTTGAGGCAGTAGATTTGGACTGATGCATAATCTAATGCGATTAATGCGCTGCACTCTGGATGCATTAGTGAATGTGGCACAAAGGGCAATACATGCTGAAATCTTGCGAACTATCAGTCAGATTTGTTCAAGTTTCTCACTTCTATTGCACTGCCTGAAATTGTCACGCTTCACTCAGGCATGGTAAAGGCTAAGAGGGTTGTGCTGTAATGTTTTGAACAGCTGACATGAGTAATGGCCTTCAATATAATGGCATGAGATAAAGGACTTGCAGTTCCCTGTGATGGGATGTTATGGCGTTTCTCTGCATCTCATCTATCCACAGCTAGCCAGGCTCTTTGCAGGGAACACTGCACTGCTGGCCCTTGAGTAGAGCACCTCACAAGAACCCATTTGCACGTCTATAAACTTTTGCTATACATTAGCATGGATTATGTAAAGTATTGGTCAGAGGTTTGCACACAGAGCCTTTGTAATGAAAGCCCAGAATTGCATTGTTATTTCTCTTTTTATTTTATTAAATTAAACAAAGAGAAGACCATCTTCATGAACTCAAATGAGCTGAAACTGCATTTTTCTCATAGTACAAGAAATAAATAGCATCCTAATAAAGATCCTTTCATCTTACATAAGTAATGCTTAGCTCATCTGATCATTGTATTTCACAGGAATAATTCAAAATACAAGAGTCTTGGTGGAAAATCAACTTTCAGTGTAAATTTAAATCTCCTGCAAAATCAGTGAGTTTGAAAAAGTTTTAACAGTGAAGTCAAATTATATTTCTACCAAAAAAAATCCAAGAGTGACTATAAAACTTATGATGAAACTAAGATTTTGATATTAGGGTTAAATGTCATATAGCTTTGGTTTTGACTATTATGACTCATGCCTCTATGCCTCTATTTGTAATTCACACATTAAATCTGATTCCTCTTTTTTTTAACCAACTCCTCTGTAGTGATCACAGATTACCACACAATTTATGCTTAAAAGTCTTGTTTGATTTATTTGCTAATGGTCTTTATGCATTCAGTTAAAGTATAATAAAATAAACATAATAGATAAATAAATAAATACCATAGAACAGAAGTGATCTCTTCTATTGTTCATGCTGGCACCATGTTGATTTTATTTCTAAAGAAGTTATAGTACAATGAATAAATGTCCTTTCTGTTCTTTTAAATTTCTTACATCTTTAAATATTGGTATTCTTAGTAAGGCACA
The DNA here is from genome assembly GCF_963662255.1 of Cinclus cinclus. Classification (NCBI taxonomy): domain Eukaryota; kingdom Metazoa; phylum Chordata; class Aves; order Passeriformes; family Cinclidae; genus Cinclus; species Cinclus cinclus. The sequence goes on along the minus strand of NC_085046.1, from coordinate 82,723,740 downwards.
TTATTTAAATAGTAATAACCTCTTTTGTCTAAAAATATTACTGACCCAATGGTGCTTGGATAGAATTTTGCAGCTTTAAGCAGTACATAGCAAAATGAAAACAATAACTTAATCCAGAAAATTATTATTAAATATTTATTATGCCATAAAAGAGCTGGAACAAAAGGTGAATATAAGGAAAATGTGATGAATTAAATGGAGAATATACCTCAAGATTTTCTGGTGGAAGGAGGTTGATATTTTTGTACCTTTTTAAAATTTTTTCCCTCATTTGGCATTACAATCAAACTGACTCCTTAATAAAAATATTTCTACCTTCTCACCATGTCAAAACTACCTTTTTCCAAAACTTATTTTTTTAAAAAGACTAATACTTAAATTCTTAAATATCTAATAAAGAGGGTAGCAGTTTCATCTATGAGATGTACTTATGAAATAAGAGTCACAGTTTTAATTCCTTCCTTTACTAAGAGCAGATACCACAGATTCAAACTTGGTTATTCCATATACCAAGAAGGTGTTCATATAATTAATCTACTTTTCTCCTTAAATTTTCACCCTAGACAGTATCTTAAATCCAGAAACCTTTATCTGTGAAATGGCTAAGTTCTTGCGGAATTTGTTGTGACTGAAATACTTCAGCATTCACAAGAAAAAGTGGTTAAAATTTCAAAATAGAAGATCTTTAGTAGTGTAAGTAGTCAGGGTTTGTTTTTTGTTTTTTGTTTTTTTTTGTTTCTGTTGTGTTTTTTGTTTTTTTTTTTTTTTTGTTTTTGTCTTTTGTTGTTGTTGTTTTTATGTTTGCTTTTTTTTTTTTTTTCCTGTTCCTTGATCAAATTCTGTGGTCATATGCATAGTATCCTATAATGATATGCTGGGTTTTGTTCTCAATAATGATCAAAATAAATGTCACCTAATACATAATTTATATTTTGTTTTACCCTGGATCTATTTTGGAAATATTTCATTCCTGGGGTGAATGCATATATCAGACATTGATTTTCAGTATCTGAAATGCAATATGACCATACCTAGGGCAGTCACAGGAGTTGTAAAGCATCCTTTGAAGGTGAAAGGATTTTCCAGCTCAAGAATGGATCAGATATTTTCTTAACAAACTTGAAGATTACATTCCTGTTAGTGGTTCGACTGCTATTATCAAATCTGCCTCTTAAAATATGTTACAGAACATGCCTCATGACATGCCTGTCATCTGGGCCCATTAAATTTAAATAAATGATTGAATTTACAAACACACATGTACATCTTCGAAAATATGAAGGAAATTTTTTTTTTCTGAATTTTTATCCAGATTACAGCTAGTAGGACTTATCTGAAGGAAGCTTTTTGAGGCATGTTGCTCATTTCTTGTTTTAGACATTACTGTTTGAAACAGAAATTTTTTACTGAACTTGCATCACATTATTTCCTTGGTTGGAGAGTGAAATTTCTGGTCAATTGAGAGGAGAGTGTTTGTTGTATCTGTGTCATGGTAAGAAATCTCAGTTCCCAAAAATCCTAGGAAAGACCTGTGGTTATTGTGCTGTAGAACTGGCTTTGTACAGTGTTCTCTGTTGAGATAGCTCCTCTTTATGCTAACATTTAAGTATGAATTGATGGAAGTATTAGTCTTAGAAGAAAAACTTCACCGGATTCTCACTCAACACATTTGAGCACCCTAATTTCTTGGTGCTTAGTTATTCCATAGTTTGGAAGAGGCTCTGTCTATGCAGTTTGGTGATACAGATTAATTGGAAAAGTCTCCTTTAAAGATTGACGTGGAATCAAAAAGTAACAAAGAAACACTAAGACCCCTTCAAGCAGAATTCAGAGAAATGTTTGGCTTTGTTTGGCTTGTGTGGAGTAGAAAATAATGATGATAGAAAATAAACAAACAAAACTAACCCAGCTTTTCCTCCAGCAAAAGGAAAAATAACTTCTAGTTTATGTGTCCAAATTTTGCACCTTGTCATACAAAGGGTACTTCTTACTATAAAAAATGCTCCCCCAACAAACAAATTACATACTGTTGTTCTTTTGCTTTTTATTAACATTCTCAAAACAATGTAGACACAGATAATTTTCTTTCCCTGCAGCTTTTATTTCTACATGCCATTTGTTGGTGAATGTTTACTAAATCTTTCTGAGAAGATAAAAAAAATCCCAAGAACAATATAGTGTTTCAACATATTTTTAGACATCCTAGTTTCAAATGCCACAAAATTCCCCTATAGTCAGTATTCATATATCATTGCCTCTGTTAATATTCCTTGATGACCTGATGTCCTGACCTTGCAGTGTTTTTTTCTGATAATTTTCAACTTTTCTCTCTTTTGGTCTTAACTGCCTCTGCTTTGTAAGTTTTCTTGCATACCACTTCTTATAGCACTCGAGGCAGAACTGGCAGAGATGTCACTGCTACACAATAGGGGTTTCAGCTGCTTCTAATTTGCTTCCTCATATACAGAAGTGTTTTCCAGAGGCACTATTTCTTGCAATTATGTATGAAATATGACTTGCCTAGTGGAAATAAGGGAATGACAAAAATTATTTTGCAACACTACAGTGGATAACTTCTAACAGTGAAATAATTAATCCCTTCATACTATGTAACATCTTATTTGTGTGTTCCAATTATTATGCTAAAAGTGATCAAGGTTCAGCAGTTATTTTACATTTAAAATGAAATTATAAAGTAACACTTGGTGTTCTCTATAGCTGAGCTTTGGGATACATGGACACTGTTGCATGACTGTCTTATCTCCCAGTTATTACACTTGCAGATCCAAATGGAACAACTGTGCCACTGAATTATAAAAAACTCCTTTTAAGGAAATGCAGAATCTGCTGGAGAAAAAAATCTTATGAAACTGTTAAATTGGAGTAATGCTCAATTCTTAGTTGAATGATCTTACCATGTCTATTAACAGTAGAGTGTCTTATTTTTTGGAATATTTTAATTGCATTTGCTTGACATGAAAATCATTATTGTTCAATGCCTGCAACAACTTGAAAATCAGCAGAAAACATTGATTTTTTTCCTCCTGTTTGTATTTACATGACAGAAATGGGTATTTTTTCCCACACCACTATTAATTCTAAAAAAGGAAAACCAGGTTCCCTGTTCCAAAGCTGTGTACCAAACATAGCAATACAACCTTCCATAATTATTATTTGCTTCTTTAATCTATACAATATAGCCATCAAAACTATTATTACCATCAATAATAACACTGTTATTTACAATATATTGGATTTAAGAACTTTGTTGAAATCTCATAAATAAATCAGATTTCCAGGAAAGCTCCAAAGAGAAAATCAGAACAAAACTCTCAAGAGTAGCTGCCAGTTTAATGTTAAAATGTGGATGCAGTATGAAAATCTTAGGCCAGAGAGATGAGATCAGGACAACCCAGAAATCATAGTCAGAATATTGTTCTGTCAAACAAATGGTTTGTTAGGAATGTAATCAGATCTGGACTCGGAAAACTGAGAAAGTCTACATGAAATACTGAGAGGATTAGTTCAAGGCAAAGGTCATGTTAGTCTAAAGGTTGGAGAGCCAGAGGAACTAAGCAGTAGAGAATATTTTTGGAAGAAAAATAAGGCCACAAACAAGAGCCAGTGCAGGGCCCTTGGACAGGTGGAAGGAATTGTAATAAGGTCAGAGCTGGCATCCAAGCTAAGACCAGACTGGAAAAACCACAAGGAACAGGAATCTGACAAGACAACAACACTTGAAAGGTAGTGATCCTTAAATTCTAGCTAAGAAGTGAAGGGAGTGTATATTAAAAAAGAGATTGGTAGACCATTGCCAAGGTGTGCCTGACACAAGCTGACAATCATGGCTCTGGAGTCTTTACTTTCAAAAAACTAGAGAGCAGCCATTCTGTTTTACTTTGGAGTTCCAATCTGTTGCTCAACTTCTTGTAAAAGGATGCAGATATTCCTTGCCACTCAGCCAGCAAATATCCTTCTAATTACATCTAGTTACTAAGACACATAAACTTTCTTCCATGCACAGGCATTCTTTATGATGAAAATTATCTCAGATTTTTAACAGCACTTAAAAGAGTTCCAACTTTGAGAAACCATCAAAAAGGGCAAGTAATAAAATGGATGATAAATATATGGTCCCCATTAACACTTGTAGCCCAGCTCCTTCCAAGAAATTCTGAAAATAGTATTAAATCAACAGAAAGTAACAAGCAGCAAAACAATAGAAGCTTGCTTGCATGCTGATTTTAAGATTTTGCTTTATCTATGAGCACCACTGGCAAATCCAACTGTGATTACTTACTAAGCCCTTCTATTTGGTTAGCCCCTCCCTGGAAGTGGCATGTGCTTGTCATGTAGTAACCAGCTGGGGAAGAGGTTGAATGTGTTGTGATCATGCCAGAGGGTTGAAATGATGCTAATGTCTCTCTCTTATCCTCCACCAGTTTTCAGTGATCTTAAGGAATTCAGTGTCTTTTGATCGTGGTTGAACTCAGCCAGCAGGCATAAGCATCCCTGCAGGAGACGTGGAAGACTGAAAAACTAGCAGATGGACAGTGCAATTCCATGTCACATTTCCTTAGAAAAGCAGGCCAAAAAATATTCCAAATCCACACCCTCAGTGTTAATTGTACGAACAAAATCTACTTTTCACAGGCTTAATGTAGCTTTCTGTATTATTAAAAACACACACAAAAAAATTCCAAATTATTACTTCTTGCCTGCTTCCCTTTATTCTACTTTAGCTCTCATAACCCACACTCCATGGGATAACATTTTATACAGATCAAAAGAAAAGCTGGAAGTTTCACTTCCGTTACGTCTTGGGCCAGCAGCTATAACATATCTAACAGTATTTGCTCTAAAGGAAAACAGCAATTGACTGCAAGAAAACAGATGCAACTGCAGAATATCCATGTATTTGTTTTCAACATCTTATTCAAGACTCATGAAATATACAGAACGATTTGCACACAGCCTTCTATTTCTAGATTCATGATGGTAAACTTGAAATTTCTTTCAATGCTGAACTGTTATATTTGTCCTATTCTATGATTATCAGTGTTGCTATGCACATCTTCTTTCAGACAGAGGCTGATCTGGGCAGAGAAGTTTTGTCATGAACATGCAAAAAGTTATATTTGTTCATATATATGATAATGGTATATTTTTTATGCTATTCATAATGATAGGTCATTTTCTAGATCAAGAGGAGAGTGAAAAGAAAATATTTCAGAGCTTATTCCTTAAATTAGCAGAAAGGTTACACTATGCTGTTAATCCATTTAAGTGGTATTCTAAATGACTATCTGTCTGCAGCACCAGATAATTTCTCTAATTGTAAAAAGAGACCTGTGGTTCTATCCTAGATGGTGGAAAAATCATCTGAAATGGGCATTATTTGCCCTGATATCATTGCTATCTGTTATTTGCTCAAATATCACTTTAGATAGAGGAATATGAGTTAATCTGCCAGATTGATAGAGAAAATTGTTGCCACAACAATTAAAAAATTTCAAAGATTCTATTTTTCCAACTGGTAAGTTCCCTACTTTCCTTCAGAGAAGAAATAATACTGTTTTCATGATGGAGGAAAGTTAAATATATAGACTGATGAATATGCTGAATATATAATATAATGAATAATATGATAAGTATGCTGAAAATGAAGTTTCAAAGAAGTTTGTAAAAAAACACAAATCAACAGAAAAGTTATCCTCCTCCAAACACTCCTTTTTCCAGATGGGAGATACATTTTTCTAGAAGTCGTGATCTAAGAAAGAGGTAAAACCCACAGATATCTAGTGTGGCTATCTGCAGAAATGCAGCTGTAATAACATTCCAGGTCAATGCTATAACTTGCTTACTTCTAGTTTTTTGATTTCAGAATCAGCCTGAGTCTATTCTTGTTTATGCCTCCTATGCACAGGAGCTAAAGGAAAGCACAAACATCCAACATGCTTTTTACTTTCTGTAGGACGAACCTGCACACTCAGTGTGCAAACTACACTTCTCTGCTAAGCAGCACCAGTGTGATTTGAGAAGTAGAACCCCAGCTGTGCTATAAAGTTCATGACCTGTTGACAGAGTCTTAACCACCTATGGAAGAAAGGTGGGTATGCAGATGCTGCTTTGCAACCAGAACATTGGATAGAGGTCATGCAACCACTGTTTATCAGGACACAAGGGAAATATACCTAAACAGGCAGTGTTAGTGGAGAAAAGCAAAGGGGGACCAAAGTGGGTTACAGTCTCTTTTGTGCCTTTTAGTAATATCTGAATCTAGAGATACATGCTCATGAAATCTGTCTTTAAATACTTTATTATAAGATATTTATCTAATACTTGGCACTAATATCCCTGTCAGATCCTACTATTTCATAAATTGTGAAGGCAGCAAAAGAACTTTTAAGTAGTGTCCATGTATTTGCATAATATATTTTGCATGTGAGGAATGGCAGACTGTTTGGAGTGCTGGCTGGGATTTGGCCCTTTCCAGGGAGTGCTCTTTCAGAATGCAAATAACCCTGCCCTATCGTCCGTGATTGCCACAGATAGACAACTTTATAAACTGTGACAGGAATTCTTTCTCTTGTCTTGGACATAGGAGAGTTGACTAAGCTGGGGTCTGCCCAAAGGTGTGATACCATCTATTAAGCAACAACAAGAAGTAATTTTACTGGACAGTAGCATCCTAGCACTTTCAGGAAAGGCTTACTTATGCTTGCTATAATCATAAATGCATTGATTATTTCCCCACATTATGAGCCCTGATTGGTGAAGCATGTTTACTACCAACTGGCTTCCAAAATCTCAGCCCCTCATGGCCAAAAAAATGGTTCTCCTTAGTGTTCATACAGTTGCATATCTCAGTATATTTTTCCACTTCAGGGCAGATGATCCCATAGATTTTTTGGAAATACTGGTGCCTAGAATCTCTGAGATCAATTTTTCTTTTTAAAAAATGTAGGTTAAGGTGGTATATGATAACAATAAAGACTGTTTTGTCAAGATTGCCTCCCCTCAAAATTTTCCAAGTGACTGCACACTCATCCCAAAGAAGCCACCCTGAAAAGAAGCCACCTTGTCTATGTCAGGAATTTAATCTGCAGGGATAAAAAATGTAGAGTTAGTCCTTCAGTGTCTCAGAATCTTTAATATTCCTGGATAAACTTTACAAGTAGCTTTGTTAAATTATAGTATTACACTCTCTTTTATTCAAAGTGATTAAATGTCAATAACATAGAGACAGAATATTATAAAGGAGCAGATTGAAAGGGCCTTTAATTGGACAGAGACTGTCACCTATCATACAAAATCAGTTGCTCAGTTGCAGTAGTTTTCTATCTAGCAACTGTCTCTGTGATTAGAGAGATTACTTCTGTCAACTGGGATAAACTTCATAGCACTGAGATGCATCTCTTTTCCTTGTTCTGCTCGCATTCTTATCTGTTATTAAGTTACCAAAGGTTCCAGATAAAATAGATATACTAGCAAACTAAGAATATGTATAAGCTATCCTTCCATTTTGAAAACTGTCCCCTCATACTGTCAATGCTTCCATGTTTGAGCTTTCCACCATTTTCTTCACTCTGCTGTCCAGTCCTTCATCCACCTACTCTTTCCCTTGCAGTTCCTTACAGATGGTAGCTTCTAGCTGACAAGTGCTTCATTCCTCTCCCAGAAGAAAGGGAAAACAAGAAACATGTAGTTATCATTTAGCACATGTATAATCTAGAAATTATTGGCAAATATCATTACAAAATTTAGACTGATGAAAAGTCTAAATCATACCATGAAAACAGTTTTAGGACACCTATCAGTAGGTTGTTGGCAATGTGTTTCTGTTAAGCACATGTTAATGGAGAATGGTAGACACCCAGTCCTTTGAAAACAGATGTATTTATTTGCAAATACCTAGAAGGCATCCACCAAGCTTAGATAAGTGCTAGTAATAAATGACATTAATTCTCCAATTCCTGCAGCAGTCCTCAGAAATTAGGAATCACTAAACTGAGCTTTTAGAAATGCACATTTATGAAGTGCCTGCACATTCTTGGACCAAACTAGCCTAGTCATGCAAATATCTCAGTAAAACTCTGGCCTTATGAAGTTACACCTGAGCCCTAATGATAGTGATTTTTCATTTGTTATACTCACTTTTCATCAAGCTAGACAATCTTTAGGAAACAATATATTTTCAGGAAAAAATATATTTGTTGAATCAGACTCCTGAACTTCCATTGACTCTAAGTCATTAACGACTAAACTAACTTTGGCATCATAGCCAGTTTTACTGTGTCTATCATTATCACTCTGTAACTGAGTGTAAATAGCTGTCTTGTGATCCCAGGAATCACAAAAAAGAAAAATAAAATTCATACAGAATACAAAAATAATTGGGACCAGTGCTTTAATGACCTTTAAAGTTTAACATCACCATACACAATATAATAGATGACTTTTTTGCTGACTTGATTCTTAAACTGCGTGATAAGAAAATAATAAAATAGGAACTCATCAAGAACACTCTCAGTAAATTTGCAATTCTTCTTTACAGATCTCTGAGCAGCAGTGTGATGCAGAAGGTGTTAGGTTACAAATCAAGTTGCAAAATAGAAACGCCACTGTGGTGGGTTGAACTCAGCTGGACACCCAGTGCCCGCCAAGCTGACTCTATCACTCCCCTTCGCAGCTGGACAGGGGACAGAAAATGAGATGGAAAACATCTCGTAGGTTGAGATAAGGCAGTTTACTAAAGCAAAAGCAAAGGGTGCACAAGCAAAGAGAAAAAGCCAATAATTTTATTCCTTACTTCCTATCAGCAGGCTATGTCTGCCACTTCCAGGCAGCAGGGCTTCAGCAGATGAGGTTGCTTCAGAAGGTAAATATTGTAAATATAAAATGCTCCTTCTTTTTTCGGATTTACATCTAAGATGGCATCATAGGATATGAAATATCCTTTTGGTTAATTTGGGTTAGCTGACCTCATTGTGTCCCCTCCCAGGAACTTGCTTGCCCGCAGCCCTTGGATGGAAGTGGAATGTTGAGAGACAGCAATAAAGCTGTGCCAGCACTGCTCTGCAATGCCCAAAACACTGGTGTGTTATCAACACCTTTTTACAGCTACCAATGTCAAGCACAGAACTGTGAGGGCTGCAGTGGGAAAATGAACTCCATCCCAGCCAGACCTTTTACATAATATCTAGAAAATTTTAAATGCCTATCAGTTTTATCTTCATTATTTGCAATAAAGTTATTCTGTCTGAGACATCACAGTCAAAACTATCCTGCCAATTTATCACCTACTGAAACAGGATCAAGAAACCATACGACTGTCTGCCTCTGTTCCTCGTGTAGCTCACTCCATACAGTACAAACACACAAGCACATACAAAATCAAAATTTAGTAAAAAAAATGTTGCAGGCTCCACTTAATTTCAAAATACTAGAGTAGGATTTCCCCCACTCTCCTTAAGGGTACTCATTAAGGAAGACTGAGACTGGTTTCAGTCTTCCCAAAGAAATCAACTTCTTGGTTCTTTTCTCTACCTGCAAAGAGGCAAACTAGTACCTCCTTCAGCCCAGAAGAGTGAAATAATAATCTATTTGGACATTATATTAGATTTTATGGTATTTTTTATCCAAAAAGTACTCTTCAAGATGTAGCAAAGAACTGAAAATTGAACTAGAAAAACAATGTAACAGAGGACATAGATCTTCTGAGATAGAGAAATCCTCTTGCCAAAACATAGTGTCTTCAGGTTTTTCCATGACCTTATTTGTTCACAATATCTTCTTGAAGAAGAAGGGTGAAACATTTTTTACTGTTTTGTATTCAGTGCTGTAAATTGCAGACTACAGCATACTAACAGAAATGCAGATAAGATTCCTACTCCAGTGGCCATTCTTCCTACTCCAGTAAGATTAATTCAAGCCACAAAAAAAACAAAAACCAAAAAATAATAAAAAAATACACATAAATCTCCAGCCTTGGCATACAGGTGCTGCTCTACTAATATGTTGCCTTTTGGAGATCCTATTAGAGGTGTCCAAGTCTCCTGTTATATGAGGTCTAGGAGATAACTTGGATTCTTCCACTTGAGTCAGACATTTGAAAGAATGGCTGTGATATCTTTGACATTTAGCAATGTCCTCCAAGCCTGAGCCAAATGCCATAGGATGCTCCTTCTTTCAACAGGTGCAAAGACAAGACAGTTATGCTATAACTTTACTTCATCCCATAAAATCTTCCTAGAATTCAGTCAGACTATAACACCCAGAATTTTTGATCAAAGTGATAAAATTAATCATTGTTTTTCAGGTACACAAGCTTATGAAGTGATTCTGATTCTATTTAGACAGAAGAGGGAAAGGAAACAGGTTTTTAAAATCATTACTATCTATTACATATCTATTACTACTACTGATTGCTATCTATCCTATCATATGAAAACAAAAAGGGTTAATAACTTCTTCTAAGATGCAATATTTGTATTGATTACCAGTTTCTGTATGGGTTATTGCACTCCACTGACAATAAACTGTGCAGCAGCAACACAGAGTTAGGAAAGTAGGATTCATGAGTGTTAGAAACTGTTCTGATGTAACTCATCATGCTTACAGCAAATACAGTTTTGCGTATAGTTGGAGAGATTTTGACAATCCCATTCTCTTGGTAGTCATCAGTGAAACTGAGGACAGGCCCTCAATAGGACAGAATTTTCTGTCTAAATAAAAAAAAAAAGAATTTTTTTGTTACAAGTTGCATTACTGACCATTTCTGAAGTGCGCTAGCTCTGGAGAGACTACCAGAAACAAGAAATTATGATGCCAAAGAGAGCTCTTTGAGAGTTCAGGGAGGCAAAAGAGCAAAAATTTAATCACAAGGATTAAATATGCAAATATCTCCAAATGACACCATTTTGACGGTGCAATCTAAATGAGTAAACAACAGCCATTAAAATTGGAACAAACTGATAAACCTGCTCCCATTGTGTGTGAGTGTGTCTGTGTGTGTGTGTGTGTGTGTGTATCTGTGTGTGTGCTTGTGTGTATGTCCTTCTGGTTGAATTAGTAGGACTTTATTCTCTTTTCCTTGCAAGAAAATGGTAGCTGGGAAAAAGCATTACATGGGTGGTGGGGAGCTGTGTTTTCAACAACCCTTACCTAGCTAGAGAGAGGCTCCATACTTCCTAAAGCTAGTCAAAGACTTTTTCTTTACTAGCAACCTCCTGGATTCTGGGCCCCCAAGAAAGATAGTAGTGAGTAAAAATGAAAAGACTTTCCATTCAAATCCCAGAGCTAACCTTAGATAAATCCAGAGGATTTAGAGAACAGCCCTGTGCTTCTACAATATATTTTTCCCCAAAAGGAGAAATGATACAGACCATATGAAGGTTTAGAAATATTAGGCTGGACATGCATAATAGAAAATCCCATAAGGATGCCAGCTGTGAATTTATGGATGGATGGAAAGTATAGGCTGTGAGCTGTGCAGTCATTTTCTTAGAGATATTAAGATGTGCTGCTAAAGAGGAGGAAAATGCAGTCACAGAACCCACAGCTGAAAAGCTTTACTGATGAAGGGTGGTTTTTTTTGGTTTTGTTTTTTTTGTTTGTTTGTTTGTTTGGGGTTTTTTGTTTGTTTTGTTGGGTTTGTTTTGTTTTGTTTTGTTTTGCTCATAAGCTTGTTTTCTACACATCTGAAGAAGCAGAAAGGAGGGGAGAGATTGACGTGATGGGTGAGTTGGAGTGGAACAAATTCGTATCAGGGGTTTTGTTTTAGAGGGGGTGGGTGGCAGTGAAGAAACAGCCAAGTTTGTGATCATGAGGAGAGCACGAGTCACTGAGCTTTTTCTGGGTCAGTGTGGGGGCCAGAGCAGGCTGCATGTCAGGAAGCAAAAGGATCCACAGGGAGCTGGGAGTTATAACTGATGAAAGATAAAATTGTGATAGATACGTCAATGTAATAAAATTATATCATTCTAGTTCTTTTGAGCAAAAACAGAGGGGAGGGAGGAAAATATTTCAATGCAGTCCCTCCTTGCATTCACACAAGCTCTTAGGGCAATTACATGGCACATAGCAGCTGGCATTCCCTCTGCCATTCCCTCTGCTGGCTGAGACACTGGATACACTCCTTTGGGAAAGTACAGCAGCACATTCTGTGGTAAACAGGGTGTCAAAAACAAGACCTAGGAGAACTGAAGGAAAGCTCCACTGATCTGTCAGACCTGTTCTCTTCCTGTCAATTTTTTTTTCCTTTGATACTTCAAAAACTCAGGAGAGCAGAAACCAGCTGGTTAGATACCAGTCAAGTGCAACTCTGTATGTACTAGTAGAAGGACAGGAAGAACCTTAAACTGGGAGGGCCTCACATCTCCTGAACAAAAACTACTCAGTCTATGCCTCATATTTTTTCCACTTCAAAGTGAACTTACTTTGCTTTCCTGCTCAGTGTCTGTCAGAACTTAAGATTTAATTTAGCCTATAATATGTCAAGGAAGGCTTAAAAATATTTGTGGAGAATTCATTGATTAACCTGAAACCAAAATGTCACACTCTTTAATTCATAATCTTAGGACAGACCTGTCTGTTACTGGTGTAATTTAAATTTTCATTTAGTGTGACAACACTTGGTCATACTCTTGTTTAATTTACCTTCAATTAGAATGCTTTTATAATTAAATTCCATCAGAAGTATTGAAATGCAGTAAGGGATTTCTACAGCTTTATTTTTCCAATATCAGAAGAAAAAAAAAAAGTAAATAATTCACTTATTTGCTTAGAAAAACAGCAAGTAAATAGCTTTGGCACAGGCACACATCACATCTCTAGGGAAGTACATGGACACACAGAATCACCATTGACTAAGGCTCCTGACAGTTCAGAAAGTGCTGTCTGAATCTCATTTGACATTTCCACATCCATATTTGCTTCCTTCTCAGGTTTAACCACCTAGGGTAGATTTTCAGCAGAAAGGTAAGCTGAGAAAATTAGTTAATATACTACTGATGGCCCATGTGTATTTTGCCTGGAGAACAATTTGTAGGATAACTGAAGTATGTCTAAGTGGGCTGTCACTCACGTACAGAGTAATTACTTCATCTTTTACTGTTCCATTTGGAGTATGATATACTTTCTGTGTACATTTTTTTAATCATAAATGGTCTGCTACAACATATTCTGCTCATTGATACCTAGCAAGTTCTGCAATGAATATAATCAGCTGGCTCTTACAGGGACAGGTGACGTGATTAGCTGGAGAGAATCTCACTGCTGCAGAATCATCAGAGATTATAAAATTCCTTGTTAATTTAGCATGGATTTTTAATTATTCCTTTATATTGTTGGCTATATTAAATGAATACAGAAAATTTTCCCTCTATGGGATTCAAACAAAGGTGTTTGTTAAGCACCAGGATATGCAACTGAAGTGAAGCCTATTTAATTTGTTATAACTTCCTAAAAATGAATGTAATTCAAGAAAAATTGAAATTTTTAAGTAAGTACCAGTATTTCAGCATGGTGTTCTCATATGTCCATATGCAAGATTCACAGCTTCTTCTCATATATTTATCTTCCAGAATCATGTGGGACTGATTTTTAAAGGTATAATGGGAACAGTACAGTAAAATTAACCACATCCATTTTTTTCTGCTATAATGCACTGCCAGTAAAAAACACAAGTGAATTGCAATGGCAGAATTACTAAAAGAACAGATTTCTGACTCCCTACAGGATGAAACATGGAAGATCTTTTCAGAAAATCATATAAATTATATGTATGGCATCTTTGAATTGATTAATTTGGGAAAAAAACACCAGAAATAAGGAACTGAAGTCATGAAGCAACAAGCTAGTGCTAATGACATATAGCATACCTTAAACTGGAATGGTATTTTCATGACCTATTGAAAACTTTTAGGGTTAGATTTTTATGTGAAGGAAGTAGAAGTATTTTTCCCCTCAATCTCATCCTGCTATGTTCAATAATTTATTTAATTTTGTGAATTTGTCCAGCACATCAAAATAATTTCCACCAAGTTTTTTTAAATGCAGGTTTTCCAGATGATGGCTCTAATAATGTGTTGATGGTATTCTATAAGTCAAAAAGTTTTTATATTGCTCTTTTCTACTGTGTAGAATCAAAGACAATGCATATGTTAAGATAAAACATTCTCTTTGCTTGCAAAAATTTCTATATTAATAACCTATCTGTAAGACTAATTTGTACTCTTTTTATGGTAGATTGTATAAATTTGATGGAGATTCAATACTTCATAAGAAATTTATTCCAGATTCCAAAGGTCTGGTGAAGAAATGTTTCATGTCTGAAAATTTACAGCAGATTAAGTCTAGAAAGTATATTCAAGTTTATGGTTCTTTAGAGGTTTTCCTAGAGAGAGAAACTCCTAGAGAGAATGTCTCAGTCACCTGACCACAAGAAAATGTATAGCAGGTAGTAACAAAGAAAACAAGCGCTTTCTCTACTTTTTTCTGGTTTTTTTCTCTACTTTTCTAGTGGCCATAAATATCACATTTACTCTTGGCAATCCTTCTTATATATTCTGCTGTTATTTCTTTAATGGGAAAGTGATAACTATTTTGGTCTACTTTATCATTTGGACTTTCCCCTAGAGACTAGCTCTAAGTAATAGCAGATTTGGCAGATTCTTTTCACTACTTGTTGAAAAATGTGGATATTTGATCAGATAAAAAAACTTCTCTTTCTCGATCCAAAGAATTTGTACTGGGACTTACAGTGTGCCAAAGATAATTTGACAGCATTCATATTTGATTGTTTGTTAGCTATAATGTGAAAGGAAACCAACATCTGCCTGTTGCCAAAATCCATTCCCTCTGAACCATGCTTGCATAAAACTCACAGCTGAAGCAGTTTACATAATGAAAAAAAATAAAAATCAGTATTGTCTTGCTCACAGAACATTTTTTGTGCCTTTCATAGTTTGCACTCTTCTTAAAACAGTAAAGTAGATATTGGATTTCTGTTCTTAGTATCAAGCTCTTCCTGTTTTAAAACTAACTTTTAAATTGTAGGTTATTATAATGCTAGCATGGGACACCAACACTGGTGCCTGAACACTGTGTATGGCCCAACACCACAGGAAGGTCAAACCTCTCCAAATGAAAAAAAAACAAACCCTAACCACAGCACAAGCCTGTCTGTGGGGCAGTCTTTCAGTAAGCACTGAAGACCATGGAAGCTTGGGACGATTTATCTTCTCGGTTAACAAATTCAGGACCTTCATTACTGTGCACTACTTGTGTCACATTATGACCGCTATTTTCCCATCTCAAACCTGTCTGCACTCATACTGTACCTGCCTGACCCAAACCTTGATGACTGTAACACCCTAAAAGATCAGCCCATAGCCCTCAAGTGCTTCAGAGTGAAGCAACACAGACCACCACAGTGCTTATAGCTGTTCTTATAGAAAGGGACTAGAAAGAACAAGTGATCAAGAGGTCACACCAAATGAGAAAATTACATTCCAGGACTCACCATTCGAGATCCCCTATGATAAATAATTAATGGTATGAACTGATATCAAAGTATCTTGTTTTGTGAAATCAGCGTTATCCATTGTGAATTAAATATATTTGGATTCTACTGGCATTTGGCATTTCCATCTATGAATGAAAGAGATCCATGTGTTAATATTGAATTGAAACTGTGTAACTTGTCTTGTAACTGTGATCAACATAGTCTTGTAACTGTGATCGACATAGGTGATACTACCTCTATCATAAGTTAAAAAATGAATCTTTTTTTAAACTTAATTGAAAAGTTAAATCATTAGGTAGACTAAAAAAGTATGGCTTCTTACAAAACCTCTCTGAGTAGTGGATTTTAAAAATTTATTTCACATGTGAGCTTACAAAGATTTATGCCATTTCTTTATGAATTATGTCTTGAATATTTCTTAAAGATCACTACCATTATTCATGCTAATGTGCAGACACGGTAGGATAGCAATGGGGAAATGTACACCCTCTCCTTCAGTCTTATCCACTTTGTCTATTAGTTTTGTCCCAACTCACCAGCACAGTAAGAGAAATCTCACAGTTTCATCTTTTTTACAATACTGCTTCTTACATAGAACTGGAGATAAAGGGAAAGGCTGAATCTACTTTTAGAAAAGTGCTAATGGCACCATTTTCTCCCCAAAATGTACACATGCCATTCTCACTCATAAACTGAAAGAACAAAAGCATTCCTATAAGAGTTGGTAAGGGAAAAGAAATTTCATGCATTTTCAACTGACTTCCTTTGCTCTTTTTCTTCATGACTTTCGATGTAGACACTGAAGCCCAGTGTCCTAGATTTTGACAATGGCATTGGGTTTTTTAGATGCAGACAGGACAGATTAATTAATTACTCCCTCCTTTGTACGTTTTTTCATGCAGAAGTGAGTGACCTTCTGAACCTATTATTCATAAATGGTAAAGGCGCATGGTCTTTATGGGAGGAATTATCCTGCTATTACAGGTCAGGTCTACACTCTGCTCCTGTTAGTGAGCACTCTTTAGTATCCTCACTTACACTGGGTTACTTCCTTGAATGATATCTCATTGCTTTTTCTCCAAAAATATAGAAACCAGAGAAGACAGGGGGTTTTTTTGGTTGTTTTTTTTTTTTTTTTTTTTAATGTCAGTAGTCCTCCTTGTAAGAAAAATAAGGAAGCAACAATGGAGCTTTAACTAGCAAAGTTTATACTTCTAAAACATCTTAAAATCAATTCCAGCTAATAGAAATAAATTGATTTCCCTAGATCTACCTTGTTTTTGGGTTATTTTCCTTATAAATGGGGTATCCCTTATTAGTTATCGGTGGTAATATTCTACAAGTTTAGTCAGAAGCATTTACTCCATTCCCTGAAATACTAATGGGACTTAGTCATATTAAACTTGATGTTATTTTATATGTTTCATCAAGTAGTGCCTTTAGACTATGTGGTTTGGTCTCTTCTCTACTCTTACATTTTCTTCCATTATGTTGCCAATAAAGATGGCTACAGACAGCAGCAAAATTATACAAAATAGAGCCACTGTACAATACAGAGCTTCTTACCTTTGAATAATTCAGGTACTGCTGACTGTGAACAAAATTCATAGCCATCTGTCAGCAAGTAAATTTAATTTAGATAAACATGGCAATCCCTTCCTACTAGACAGCTGGCCACATAAAGCATACCACCACACTTTGGAAAATCTCAGCAGAAAGATCAGTAAGTGAATGAATATGGAGCTTTATCCCTACTCAGAACTAAACAACAATACATATATTTCAATTTTTATGTTTATATATTTACATACATGTACTTAATATATATGTATACTGAAGAAAAATACTTTCTCATAATTTAGGAGCATATACTTCATGGAAAATACAGCTCAATAATAATTACTTAGTTTCTTCTTATATCAGTATCTCAAACTGCACACTTCACACGTAGATAAATCAATAAAAACCTCAAAGCTCTATATCCCCTTAAAATTACCAGAACTTTTGTATTTTCCATTAAAATCAAGTTTTTTTGAATAGTACGTGAGACCTTCACAAAGCTGTTGGTGGAATTACTGCATAGTAACACCACATTCAGTTTCTGCTTCCTTTTGGCAGTTTCTTAGCAGGAGGAGGATGACCCTTGATCTGCAGTTAGGAGGAGTTGATCATAATTGTTTGAACCTATGTAAGCTGAACTGGAATAACAGGACACAAATATTGACTAAACAAAACATTTCTTTATCCTATCAAACTTTCAAGATACCTTTTAAATTCATGACAAGTTTGTTATCTCCCTTGTGACTTGAAATCTTGGATCTGCAGAAGCAGAGCAATCTGTACCCAGAGGATGAAATAGGGTACTGTCCTGAGTGCATAAAAGTAATGAATGCATAAAATGTACTGAATGCATAAAATACATTTAGAACAGAGAGCAGAAAAGCTGTTGTTACTAGTAGAGGAGAAGAGGAGCTCATGTCACTACTGTAAATCACAATGATCACCCAAGCGACCTCTTCTCTTTAACAATATCTGCTTCATCTACATACTAAGGGATTAGGTAAGTACCCGTGTTCAACTGGCAGAAAATGTCCTTTGTCTAGCAGCTAAAAGCCCTGAAGTTCATGGAGTCATAGAACCACAGGATGGTTTGTGTTGGAAAGGACCTTAGAGATTATCTAGTTCCAAGCCACCTGCCTTAGGCAGGGACATCCTCCACTAGACCGGTTGTTAAATTCCCCATCCAATCTGACATTGAACACTTACAACAGCACTTCCAGGGATGGAGCAAAGTTTTTGTGGCAGACTAAACATTCTTGTCATTAAATCAGTTTCTGATCTTGCACATAGCCTGATGAAATTCATTACTCATGCCACTTGTTTTGGAGTAACCCATAAAATATTCAAAGATAAGGGCGTAAATTTTAACCAGCCAATTCTTTCTCAGGTGCAGTTAAAGGAAGACAGACAGATCAGCCTGGCAGGCTTTTACATGAAAGTACCAAAGAAGGGAGAAAAAGGACACACTGAAATGGGATTTCTTATTTCCTTCGACTTCTCAGGTTATTGTTAATGAGCATCTGTGGTTGGCCTTGGTCCTTACAAGGAAACAGACAGAATGCACAGAATATTCTTAGTTGGAATGGACCCACAAGGATCATCGAGTCCAACTCCTAAGTAAATGGCTCACACAGGGATTGAACCCACAACATTAGTGATTTTAGCACCATGCTCTAACCAACTGAACTAATCTCAGGGTCTGAACTGAATAGCAGCATAAAATAAAACATGATAAGATCATTATAATGAGGAGGTGTTTTAAGTTGAAAGATGTTTAAGTTGGTTATGCTGACAGCTAACAGATTATTTAACGTGTGTGGGTGGATGAGGAAAGACAAGTGCCATGACCCCACGTGCTGGTTTGTGCATTGAAGGCATCTGTGGGGAGGGCATGCTCGGAAGTTTTTCTCCCTGAGAACTTCCTCTGGTAGTTGATGAGACCAATTGGAGGTAGGTTTGGTTGTTTGCAGCCTGAGAAACCAATTGGAGAAGTTAGTTCGCCTCCGTGAATTCACATTTTGAAACAGGAAAAACGCTGGGAAAGCCTCTTTAATCTCCAGCCTCTCGCAGGGTAACACTGACCAGAGTGGGCCCCCCTCCCATGCGGCCCGGGTCAGGCAGGGGTGGCTCGGGAGGCTGCTGGGCCCGGTTTCCAACCTGCAGCCCCGATAGCCAGGGGGAGGAGAGGCACACTGCTAAGATCCCAGCCCCCTTCTTCCCCCAGCGTGGCCGCGGCTCTGCAGAGCCCTGCCCTGTCCCCGCCCCGGAGCAGCCTGGGCTGGCCGGGCCCGCCCCGCCACCCTCACGGCCCGGGAGGGGTGAGACAGCGGGGCCAGGCTCTTCGAAGCCCTTCCATGGCCGGGATTGCTGGGCAGGGTGGAGGGAGCACGGGTGCCCAGGGCAGCCCTCACCCAGCTCCCGGTGTGAGCCGAGTGTCCTGAGATCCCGGCACAGCTCCAGCACGGCCACAGCCCCTGCATCTTCTTTCTGTGCGAGACTGTAACCCTTGCAGTGCTCGGATCAGACTCGCGGACCTTCGATCTCCCTTGAGGGAGAGGAAGAGCAGACAAGACACACCAAAGTCACTGAAGCAGGAGCCAAGTTCCAGATGGAAGGAGAATGGGGAGACACCCTGAATTAAGGCTGAAAAATCCTTTTGTAAGCTATAAGGATGGACTGTACTACACTAAAAAATCCTATGTGGAAAAAGACATGAGGGTTGGGGTTGGAGTGTTCAGAAGATCCTTTGCCCAGAGGGAAAAAAGGGGATCTCTGTCCTGGGGATGAAGTATGAACAGATAAAAAGAGAGATTAAGAGATCTTTTGCTTTTGAATAGTTAATTCTTAAAAGAAAATACCCCGTGAGTTTAGCATGGCCCATAAACACCGTTTGGGAAAACTGTGAATATGGGAGGAGTTAGTGAAAAGTGAAGCCAGGAAAGAACTGGTTTTTTTCTTCTTGTGGAAAAAACTCTATAACTGAAGAAGGAGGAGATTTCTCTCTCTAAAGTGAACTAAAAAGATTATTTAATTTGGTAACTGACTGAAGTGTTTCTGTATGTTGTTGTTAAGAAGGTGTGGGAGAGGGGAGGAGGGGGTGGTCTAAAGGTTTTATTCTGAATTTATTTTCTTTGTGTTGTTAATAAAGGGGTTTTTTTACACCTTTTTAAGTTTTAGGACTGCCTTGCTTTTGCTCCTAATTCTATCTCACAACAGAAAATGACTGTATTGAAATTGGCAAATCTAAACTATAACATTTATTAATGTGTTGGCTGGGAAATCAAACTAAACCAAGAAACCTCAGTCTGCCAATTGATAAGAGAAGAACCACCAAACATGGAGCTGGTCAAACATTCTGCTTCTGAACAGGGACTATTTAGATTGGGAAATCAGGGGGTTGAATTCTGGAAAGAAGAGCAGGTATGAAAAATAAGGGTTCCTAAAAAGACGAAACAATCTTGGAAAGATGAAGATGCATAACCTGCAGATCCTGGAGATCAGATTTTTGGTGGAAATCTGATTTTTGGTCAGCACCCAGGACCTTGCCCAGTAACACCCAGAACTGGTGACTGAACAGTGGCAGAGTAAGAACTGATATGACTTGTTGCCCATCTTTTCTGGGCTGACCTTCACTCACCCGTGGGGAAGGAAATTCAAGACCTGGGAAAAAAGCCCAGAGTAAGGTGGGGGAATTAGTGTATCATGAAGAAGTAGGGTAAAAGATGTGGTTCTGCTGGCTCTTAAATAAACACCAGCATACAGTCCACTAGGGGGTTGTAATTTTACTTTGTTTCACTTGCAACAGAAGAAAAATAATTTCTATAATTTATTCTGGAAATGGCTTTTTATTATCCAAGACAGTGTAATTTTCTGGTGTATGGTGGAAAAAATCAATTGCAGATATAACTTGTTAGAAAATGCAATGCTTTGAAACTGACCCTCTCCTTCCTCACTCCTAAATGGTAAATTAATTAAATTAACAAGAAAATACCTTGGAATAGAGGTGCAGAAAGTCTAAAAAATAAGTTTGCACTGGGTTACTTTTTAAAAATTTTTGTTACACATTTTATTTAATAAATTCAATTTATTGTTTTGGGATATTGTTTTGACTGACTGTGCATCAATTGCTTTGGGGAATAAGACAGATTTCTCAGCAGAAAAATAATCAAGTGCTTAACCATAAAGTCACTTGGTAGCAACCAATGTTGGCATTGCTTCTGGAGCAGCCCCCACGACCCAGAACAGCTCTCTGAGCAGCAGCAGCATACTGCCTGCATGTAGTCACCAAACTCAGGGCTCTGAGACATCTCTGAGAGACACCTGTCCCCACCACTTGGTCTGTAGGTAGCTAACACCACCAAAGTTAGATACTTAATAAACCTTACACGGATAGCTTGGAAAACTGTGCTTGCTTCCTGGCCCTTAGAGACAGTTAGACATGGTTCACCTTTTCTCCCAAACACTGCTGTGAACTGTGACCGAGGTCTAAACCACAGGTACTCCATCAGAATAAGGAAGGGAAGTTCCCTTCTCCAGTCTGACTCCCACATACATATAACAGTTCAAGAACTAACCCCCTCCACAGAAAGAGGATGTGAAAGGGGTTATTTAGCTATCTTGGCCCATCTATGCTGATTTTTGAGCTTGTGTAGGAGACTTAAACATCATAATTGCCTCAAACACTGTTGAGGCCACAGAACAGCAGAAACTTGAGATAAGCAAAGAAGACAGGAATTGGCAACAAGAAGGTGCTAATTCCAGACCAAGTAGAGTTGAGATTTGGTTAGCACACCCTAGTTAATGCATCCTGACAAAAAATCTCACTGTGGCAAACTCTGAGAAATGTAGCAACTGCATACACACATGGCACCCCAAATTATGGCAACATCTGTGACCACCCTGTGGATACCCAGAACTTGGGATCTTGATATAAAGGTGGTACCTCCAGAGGAATGACTCTTGAGAGCCCCACCACAAAGAAGAGCAGCAGAAGAAAGACCACTTGGATGCCATCTGCATCCACAGGTGGTGACATCTTTTTATTTAATCTGCCTCTCTGTGTCTCTCCCCTGCCCCCCTTTATTTTCTGTTTCTTTCTATCTCTCTCTACCTTGCATTTACTGTTGAATAAAGTCTGTACTATTGACTTCAGCATATGGTCTCCTTTTTACCTTAGTTCAGGCAGACATCTCTCGATAATCAGTTCATAACAGCTTGGGGCATCAGCAGCATGCCCCATATAAATATTTTTGATACAGAAATATACCAAGTGGACACAGTTTATAACTTTGCACCTCCTAACATATGCAAGGTATAAAATTAGGATCTGTAACTGCAACTGCTATATTACCAAACCGAGTAAAATTAAATAAGGAAAAAGCCATGTTTTTCCTCAGCATTTTTCCCTCAGAAGAGGAGAGAACATGAACTTGAATTTCTTCCTGAGGATACCGAATCTTGACGGTCAAGTTTTACTGAGGATATTTCTTTATGTTGTTAAAATAATGTGAATTCTTTCCCTGATAAGTAGAAAAGCATTATTTCCTTTGTTTAACTATTTTGATCAAGCTTTTAGCTCAATTAATTCCCTGTGTCTTGCAAACATAAGAAAGCAGTTGCTACATGAGTTGTTGCTTGAGAGGCAAAGATTGCTGTGTCCTTTTGTCAGCCATCCAGGTAGCTCAGGGCAGTCTTACACTCATCAACAAACAGCTAAAAATGTACTTGCCTGCCCACACTCTGTAAAACTAGGCCATAGACGTTTGGAGCCAAGACATGTGATTATCATTTAGAAACTCTGCTTTTAGAGTATAGAGAGCAGAGGAAGTTTAGTCCTTTGTGGAAATTTCACTTGGATAAGAGTACCACATCCAAAAATCCTAGGTAACCCTTTGGAGCTGGCTGAATCTCCTCTCAACATATTGATGGGCAGATACGAACCTGAGTGTTGGATGGGGTTGCTGCTGAAGTCCTTCCTGCAGGAGCAGCACAGACAAGAAAACCAGCTAATGCTCCCAGAGAGCCTGGTGATCTCTAAAGTGACTATAGAGTAGGAAAGGGCTGGAATAGTGTAAGTTTCTAGAAGTACTGTTTAAGCATCACAGCAATAAATCGTTTATAAAAGGGCAGCGAGGGGAAGAAGATAAAGAGGGACTTATATTTAGCATGCAGCTATATCTGAGACCACTGCTGCCTTGTTGTGCTACAGTGACATTCTCACTCAGGGAGAGTGGTTTGCTTTGATTTAACACACACCGTGTGTACCTTTTCCTGGTAAGTCCACTTCATCTTTTTTCTAAATTATCAAGGGTAAGCCTGTAGTGCATACAGAAAATCAGTGGGCAACAAAAACGTGTACAACTTTCAGTGTAAGACAGAAATTTTTTTTTCGGAAAATTTTATCAGAAATGTAATATAATATATATTATATATCAGAAAATTCTAGATAAGCCACCATGTCTTTCCTTAGGTTTTCCTTGGAAGCAGAGGAATCTAGCAAAATATTTATTAAAAAAGAATCAACAAACCCATGACATTTAATGCTTTTTAAGGAGCAGTTCCTGACAGCCTTTTATCTTAAGCTCTTTCAGCTCTCAGTATGCAAAGCCAGTCATGGACTCAGGACATAAATATCTGTGTGCATACAAGCTCTTTGTATAAAATGCAGATAGGTATTTTTGCAGCTGTATGTCTATGCTTGTTTAAAAAAAAATACCTTCAAACTGCTTTAGGGTTCACTAATCACCTCATATAAGAATATAAGTATACATGAGATTGTGTGTATTTAAAAAAAAAAAGATTACTTATAATGTTGGTACTAAAATAGACATAGAAAAACTATATAGTGATG
The DNA here is from genome assembly GCF_963662255.1 of Cinclus cinclus. Classification (NCBI taxonomy): domain Eukaryota; kingdom Metazoa; phylum Chordata; class Aves; order Passeriformes; family Cinclidae; genus Cinclus; species Cinclus cinclus. Next base: position 82,699,801 of record NC_085046.1, on the reverse strand, counting down.
ACACACTAAATTGAGAGCCTTAAATGTGTTTTTCATTTAACATTAGAGATGGAAAAATTAGCATTCTTAAAGCTTTTGCAGGAATATTTGATAACAGGTACAAATAAATTACCTCTGTAGCATTGCTTACCAAGAATAAGTAGTTTTATACAAAACCAAAAAAAAATCCTCCCCTCCCTTTTGATTAACCTAAGCAACAATAAAAGTATTTATGCAGCTGCACTGATCTTGAACAGAGCTTCCCTGGGCTGGGGCCTTAATGAATTCAAGTTTCAAAACAAAATGCTTAATTTTTTGGTAAAAACAGATGAAAAATTTTCAAACACAATTAAGAATTTTCAGAAAAACATCATTTACCAAAAGCTTGATGTGCCTTTCCTATCTTTGCTATGGCCTTTGGAACAATGACCAGTCTTGGGAAACATCAGAGGAGGAGGTAGACCACAGGTGTTTTCAAAATTATGAAGCAATCCATGGAACTTTCATATCTCTGGACATTGCTGTTACTTTAAGCTGTAAATCAGAAAAATGTGGTGGAAAACTTCTCTACAGGACAAGAACAAATAGGATGCCTACTATGGAAAAGATCTAGTACTTTCAAAGAGATCATGAACAATGGGCATCAGACTGAAAGGACTTTGAGCCTTGCTCCTCTAGAGCAGCATTGCCATCACTTCCTCATCCTGCTAGTTTAGAAATAACACATGACCCTCTTACTCCTAGCTCTGGACTTATTATGCAGCCAGGCAGGTCTATATTTTTTAAAAAACAACGAAAACCAACCAAACAGACAGAAAAAAAAAAAAAAGTTACAACAGTCCTTTGTGCTGTAAGATGTGGAGCTCTGAGCCAAACCAAGGTACAGGTCAAGCAGTCAGTTTTTCAGTAAAAATCCTCATGCACAGCTCTATGGTTTCCTATAGAAAGAAAAAAAAAATCAATTCTTAACAGTAGCCCAAGATTCTAACCCGAATAACAGGTACGGTAACCTGAGACATTATTACTAAGAAAATGTGACTGCTGCTTTCACAGGTTGCGGATCCCTGAGAGAAAAAGTTAGATAAAGGGCAGAGAGATAAAAAATAACAAAATAATAATTTTAAAAAAGCATCAGGCTTCTATAATTTTGACTAAGAATTTAGCAGGTATGTGACGGGTATAAATTCACAAAATTGTGCTTGTGATGTTGGGCTTGACATCAGCTGAGTTGAAGTTGTCTCAAGGAGAGATTTTTTTTCCAGTATTGTGGACTGCTGAAATAGCATTCCCACTGTGTCTATCTGGTTTTGTGACACTATAATGTCCATGCCCTGATACTACAGCATAAAAATTGAATGACTGTTTAACTACAAAATTATTTGGACTTTAATCTCACATATTACATCTCTTTATTAATACTAAACAGGTCAATTATTATAAAAATATTGCCATAAATAATATAAGGATTAATAATTTAACACCTATACAAGAATTGCCATTTTTCATAAAATCTTACCTAAATACCATTTGGACTGACCAGAAAATTCCATGCACAGTAGCCTAAGGTTTGTGCTGTCCTTGTTTTGCACATTGAAAACTCCTGTTACGCTAATTTAGGTCTTAAGACGGTGACCAGCTTTTCCTGTCATAGCCCTGTGCCTGGGAATTGCACAAGCATTGAGGAGTTCCCACTTTAGGAACTGACTCTAGAGTCGGCTCCTTGTCTTTAAGTAAATGCTACAGTTGCAAGTCAGAATGCAGGTTTCAATCCTGAATCTAGTCCAAGTCTAACAGTATGCATGATTTTATGAATAACAAAATATTTTTTCACGTAAGGATCAGGTATTTTCTGACAGTGATATCTTACTGCTTATTGGGAAAGGCCTAAGACAAATTAATTCAGTTATTGGTTTGGATGCCTGGGTGAAATTTTCCATCCATTTATTCCTAATCTTGCAATTGCCTGTGAAAAAATGGCAATTAATTTTTCTTCCAGTCATCATCTACCTTCAGTATTTGGAATATGAAATGAAAGACGAGAAGGTAATGGGGACGGATCTAGATGTGTCCTGTTCTCATACTCTTCCCTCAGCATCCTCTTCCGTCTGCTATCATAGGGTGCAGGATTCTGTATACCTTTGGTCTACCTAACTTGACTTTAAGCTGAAAAGGGGTAGGTATAGATTAGACATTAGGAATATATTTTTTCCTCAGAAGGTGGTGAGGCGTTGGAACAGGTTGCCCAGAGAAGACGTGAATGCTCCGTTCCTGGCAGTGTTCAAAGCCAGGTTGGATGGAGCTTTGAGCAACCTGCTCTAGTGGAGATGTCCCTGTACAATTCAGGGATTTGGAGCTAGACGATCTTTAAGATCACTTCCAACTCAAAAACACTATGGTTCTATGATTTTAGTACAAAGCCAAAAGGCTGAAAAACAGAAATTAAATATTGCTTTTGCATACAAGGAAAGAACTGAAGAACAACAATTACTTGAAAAATGAGGATCTAGGACCTTGTGCCACCTGGAATAAAAGGAAAACAAACCTGACAGAAATCAGAAATGAATTTTCCTCCCAGTTGTGCATGACATAGAGCTATTAGTTATAACGACATAGTTTTCCAGGAGTACATTCACACAAAACCAGCAGGACTGGAGCTGGAGATAACACATGCACAAAATCCATTAGCAATTTGTAAGAGCTGAACCATGCTGACAGACTAATTCCTCTAAACAGCAGTTCTGGGCTAAGCTGTGCAGCACTTGCCACAGCACTTCACTGTGCAGCTCTGGCAGGCTTGGCACCACCTGCCACGAGCACCTCTAGAAATGTCAGTAAATAACAACCTTTTTTCTACTGCTGCTGACAGAAGTGCCCAAAAAGCTCAGGTGGGAACAGGTCCTGTGTGTTTATGTAGGCATACATCAACATTTAACATGCCAAAGGGCAAAGGAGGTGATGCCTGTCTCTCTTTCCTTCTCTCTGGAGGCACTAATGCTCTCCACCTCATGGCTTTGCCCCCGCTGCAGGGAGCAGCTAAGGCTGGAGACAGGTGTCCTGTGCTTCTGTAGACGGAACAGCAGTGCTGCCCTCCCTGCTCCACTGCATGCTGAAGCAGGAAATAACAAGGCTGTGGGGCCACTGAGTCAAAAAATCCTTTCGTACTTTGGACAGAAACTCAACATAATTTTCTGACAAAAAATAACATGCACTCTAGTCAGCTGAAATATACCAGTAATATCTCTGTAGGTATACATTACAGAAAGAGCATAAAGTTCCTGGGGACATCTGAAAAGCAGTTTAGGTGAACTGCACCAGTTCCTGGTAATGAGTGTGAAGGAAGATCCCTGCATCTCAGAAACTGGGGAGATTGACAGAGCGGCCAACAGCTTCAAAATCAAAGCACATTTTATGTGCTTTGCTATCAGACAGTCAAGCCGTAATAAGAGATTCGATTTCATGATGAGCATGCCTGAAAAATCAAGCTCCTGCATGGCACTTCAAGCTGGGCAGTAATAATCAGAGGGCCCTAAAATCAACCTTACCACAATTCATGTCAAAATGTCACTTTTTAACCTAGCTTCTATCTAATTCACACAACTACCACTTGCAGTACATACACTAAGAGACAAGAAAAAGGAATTTAAAATACAGCTTTATAATCTTCATGCTCTGCTTTATTAGCCTCATAAAGTAATACTAATATTTTACTATTCTCATATAAAAATCCAAAGATTTTCTGTCACAAAAAGAACTGGCTTTTCAAATCACAGATTATACTCCAATTAATATGGAATTACTATGTTCTTATACAGTATGTAATAAAAGAGGCTTATTTAAAGGATAAGAGCAATACCATACAATGACATAGTATTTTTCATTGTTCTAAAAGAGTTGTTTTAACTGTTTGTTCAATAGGTAAAGTAAATCTTCAGAGACAGGCAAAAAGAATGTGACTGCAGTTACACTGTTCTTGTTTCTGAAGGCACATTAATTCATTATTGTTGAATTCTTAGTGAATTTCTAACACTATGTATTTGCTTTCAATAAGGAAGATTAGAACATTTCATTTAAGTCCTATACGTCCAAATAATTATTTAATTGCAATTATAAGACGTAGGCTCTGAATACAGAGTCTAAGACTCTGTATGTTTTAAAGCAAAAAACATATAAAATTTTGTGTAACCAGGATTTCACTGTAGTTAAATCTTCAATGAATGATACAGCCACAGTGTAAGACAACGATCTCATCTTTGAGTGCTTGGCAGAAAAAGAAATAAAGGAACAAAGAAAAGAAGTGCGCACCTGCTTTACAAAGGAATATCCAAACCGTTAATAATATTTCTATCAAATATTCGAGCTTTTTCCCCAAAATCTTGTATGTAACTGTATTTTGTGCAGCTGGGGTACAAAGAAGGAACAGAAGACAGAGTTTGGAAATAGATACATGAGATGTTCCTTCTACCAGATGCAACATAGGATTTGGAAGCAAATGTTTCTGACCCCACCAACAGAAAAAGGGCTATATTGAAAGAAAAAGGCAGGTTAAAATGCATTTCTCATTTTGAAAGCTTTTTCAGAAAAATTTCATATTATTGTCAAATTGCCTATTTTGTATGTTAGTAAGAGGAACCTGGAAGGCCAGAAAGATCTTTCACTTGGATTGTTTTGCTCTTTTAATTCCTTTAAGACCTCTAAGTGAATTAATTCTTCATAAAATGTCATTAATAACTTTTCAACATCACGGTACATTCACATCATTATTTATTTCTGTTTCAGCTTTATTTTAATTCTGTTTTTGTCATTTCTTTTGGTTCTCTTTCCCTCTGTTCTGAATAAGATTTTACTTTTATCTGTCAAACATTCACCCAGGTTAGGAAAACAACTTCTCAAGTTTACTCTATTTGCTATTCAAAATATTTCTTTCTCTTTTTATTTCAGGCTATACAGAAAACTGGGAAATAAACGTCTTACCAACAAAGAAATCTGTCTACATTTTCTTACTAAATCCTAAAATAATGTAGTGTAAGAGGAGTATCTGTGCTTTGACCTGAATATTTTAGCCATTTTCTCACCATTTCATAACTTATGAATGTATGCCTCATACATGGCAGGGCAAATGAACTCTAATTCTTGTCTAGAAGCTCAAGGATATCTATTTACACTATAGAAAATGCAGATTATGTTCAGAACTCCTCAGGATTCAGAGAATAGCAATGGAAATACAAGTAGCAGGCAGGTGTCCACTGTGCAGGTTTGGGAGGACAGGGCTATGGGCATAAAAGGCATGACCCTGTGCACAACTGCTGAAGTAGAAAGGGGACCTTTTTTTCCGGTGGACTATATGGGGTTTGTGTGGCAAGGTTTTGGTCATAGGAGCCCTGGAGCTGAGGTTCCCCTGCAGCAGGTGGGGCAGGCCATGGGGAGGCAGCTGTGTCCCTGCAGCCCATGGAGCTCCACAGGGAGGTAGAGATCCACCTGCAGCCCCTGGAGAAACCCATGCCAGAGTAGATGCATGCCCAAAGGAGACTGGGATCCTCTGGGAAGCCCATGGTGGAGCACACTCCTGGAAGGACCTGTGGACCCATGGAAAGAGGAGCTCATGCTGAACCAAGTTTTCTGGCAGGGGGTGTGACCCTGCAGGAGACCCATGGTGAAGCAGCCTGTTCCTGAAGGACTGCACCCCACGAAAGGGATCCATACTGGAGGAATTAATTGAGACTTATTTTCACAGCTTCATTTAGGTTCTCTATTTTGAGAAGTATTTTGTTTCAATGATATGTGTATGTCCTAATAAATCAACCTTTAATAATTAGAAGCATTTTGGTGGGTTTGGTTGGCTCACTTTAGAAAAGCAGTAGTTTCATTTCAGGAAAAGAGCTGACTCCTGGCCCTTTTAAACAAGCAAACAATCTTAGTCCACCTCCAGGGACACAGATATATACACTAAAGAGGGGGTTGTGGTTGCTTTAGAACAAAAGTAGAATTAAATGGAATACGTTGCCTAGGCAACAAAACATCTGAGCAGAGGTAAATTGTAGAAAAAGCTGGCCAGCAGGGAATGATCCTGGTGACAATGTCAGCGACTTCCCCTGTAATAACAAGAGAATAGAACAGAATATTCCAGAACTGAGCAAACATTTTAGAAACAAACCCCTATACTTAGAGGCAAAAAGATATAAAACTCACTTCATCATGTCATTTTACAGCTTGGTCTATAGTGGTGTACAGCTACCTCTGAAGGACAATCTTCCCCAGGTTTGTTTCCATCAACTTGCACTCCTTTCAGGATACTCACCAATGCAATTCACAGCTTCAAATAAAGAGGGAGAAGTATGCAGAAACAGCATGGTCTAAATGTTTTTGTTTTTTTTTTCCCCAAATTGTGTTCCTGATAAAGTCAATGCCAAAAACTTTATTAGGTGAAGAAATCAGTACTTTTAAGACCAAATTCAAAATCACATTTAGGAAGGCTGGCTTTGTTGGTATTGATTTAGGCCATGGCTGAGAATAAGTTCCTTCCTCTAATACACTTTTCTAATATCAAGAGGGGTTAAATTAACACTACTTTCAACTTCTGAATAGTTTCTAACTTCATACCTTTCAAATGAGTACAGAAAAGCAGTTTTAAAACAACAACAAAGCATCTCATTATGGAGTAAAAAAGGAGTTTCTATGACTAAGAAATGAAAAGATTTTATACATCAAGTCCCTTGCACATATAATGAGACTGGAGAAAACAAAAAGACAAAATTTATTTTATCTTGGCATTGAAGCTAAAGATCTATTTGAATAGAGGAGCAGTGGCATATCTGTTTATCTGCATGTGGCAGTCTAAGGGGCCTGTCAGTGCTGCGTGTCAAGACTTTATACGTGTGTGTGCTCATGGGTGTGGGGGCGAGACGTGTATATACACAATAGAAACAATAAGAGGAACAAAAGGAGGGAATTGAAGGGCTTCAGATACGTAACATGGATAATGTGATTGACAAAGAATAAGACAAGCAAAGGAGAGAGAACTCAAACAGACATAATTTTTTCTATTTACCGCATTTTAAAATGACCCATTTTCATGTGAGAAAAAGATTAGAAATGGAGACAGATAGAAAAACAGCCTGTCAGTTAACGGAATAGCCAGGTAAGTTAAGACCTTATGAATTTTAATAAGTGTGTTGGCCCTGTACAAATTCTTTTTAAGATAGTGACAAACTTTCTGAAAGGAAATAAGATGACATTTTTCGTACTGATTATACTGCTTAGAATTAGGTATATGCCAATCCTCCCCTTCCTTATCACACCCCCCCTCCCCAGAGCCCCACTCAAAACAAACTGAAACCTGGAATTATCCTGCACAGAAAGAATATTCATTATTAGCAATAGGCAGAGATTACAGATGATTCTTTTGTCCTTTATGGCCACTGATGGTACTTGTAGATAGGCAAGAGAGATCATTTTGAGGTTGCCTACAACAAGGCAGCTGAAAGGCTGTTAGTCACACTGAGCTTTTCAGCTGAATTTTTTGCAATAGTAGTATGGAAGAAAAATTGGTGCTGTGTCAGCTCACTGAATGTAAATCATACTAAAAGATGGAAAATGTTGTTATAATGCAGCTCTTGGGAATAGAGAAGGTCAGAGATGAAGCAGAAAGAAATTCTAACAAGTATATGATGAGCAAACTTTCAAATCTTACACAGTCTAAACCTGGCCTCCTTTATAAGTAACTCCTTCTGTCCTATGTCAGTCTTGGAGAATACATCTGGCCTGACTTTGCAGTCAGCAACAGCATTTAGTTATTGAGGAGCCTCTTTTTCCCCCATCTCACTTTTCTGAGAGAGGGCTTAGGCTTGGGGAAGATGAGGAAGAAAGGCTTGATGGACAAGAGCAAAATCATGAAGGTTTGCCTTTCTTTCTTTTATTTTCTTTTTTGTTTGCTTTTGTTTTTGTTTTGTTTTTTTTAATTGGGTAAATGGTATCTTTGTGAAAGATGTTCCTTGTTACTTTTTGACCCAATGACAGAAAACTAAATGGATTACTTAGCCAATTCCAGTCCTACACATCCCCTATTCAGCAAAGCAACCAAGTGTCAAAATCTGAATACTAAACTCAGCTCAAAGCTTGTTAAATTCAGTGTAGGACTTTCTATTGAGTCAGAACTTTCTGCATTTGCCAGAACATGACATAACTACATAAGTATTAAAAACTAGATGTAATAAATATTCCTAAAAAGACAGTTGTCTAAATATCTATTTTATTGCTTATTAATATTTTGTCTTTCTTAAGGTCTTGACCTCATTGGAAACCTGATTTCAAGGAGATGTGTGTGGATAAAGGATATTGAATGAAGAGATTGTAAATACATTATTCATTTCTAGTCATTACTGATGACCTTATGCGTAACTTGTGAGTGACAGAGCATAGCACAGCTATGAATGATTGTTGTGAGGTCATCAATCAAGGGCAGAAATTAATTCTGCATCTACAAGTGCCTCATTGCAAATATTGTGTAGTATAACCATGCTGTTTCAATATTTATGATTTTTGTAATCCACTATTTTTAAAATTTAAGTATGCTGCCTCAAGCAATTGAAGATGAAAATATATCTACAGGTTTCCATCTATAAAATCCTTTTTTACCCAGAACCTTGAGACATCAGAGTATTGTTGGGCTTTTCTGGGAAGGAACAGATTATGCCTATAGCAAGTTGTATTTATGTTAATAGGAGCTGTGTCATTGAATTTTCAATAAGGACAGTGTCTCTGAATTTAGAGTAAACCAAGTATTTGGAAGCAGCTTTTTAAAACAAGTTTATGAAAAGAAGGTTTTATTTTTAATTTCTGTAGGAAACACTATTAAATAATTTAAATTATTATAGAATTAGAAAATTTTAATATAGTAACATATAATAGACTAAGTTAAATACTTTCACAGTGCACCACAGCAGTAAATTAACTCCCTATTAAGAAGTATGTGCGTATCTCTTGTGTATTAAGAAAAAACTGCTCTAGTATTAATGATGAATTCATAATGGAAGAAATACTTTTGCCCTTGAAAAATGCCTCAAACACAGATGAGGATTTGTCTTTATTTATTCAGAGAAATATTCAAAATAAATAAAAAGCTAAACTGATTCAATAAATAGGTAGACAGACAGATAAATAGGAAGAAACATTCAAAATTAATGCAATTATTTATCACTATGGAAGCAAGATGAATGCCCTGCAAATAGAAAGACTTTTTAAACTTAATTTAGATTACCTAAAATAAGACATACTGCTAAGCATGCAGAATTATACTATTCCAATCAAGTTGCACAAATATAAAGATTCTAGCAAGAATTAATATAGCATGCGGCAATATATTGAAGCTTAGTTCTGACTAAAAAAATATTTATGGAGCATCCAATGCAAATGCACTTACCAAGTAAAAGTATTCTAAGATTCTTCCTAAGGACAAGCTTCCAACTAAACTGTATTTTGATCAAGGTTTCCTTAAAATGCAATTGATGAACTCTATAATCTAGATTCATCTGGATACTATGTAAGAAGTCTTTAATGTCCAGCCTGTTGAAAGTCTGGCTTGCACACTGAGGTATTGTGCAGACCTTTCTTCTGAAGATGTTCCTCTAATGCCCTAGTGGAACTCAAACACATCTCAGGATATTTCTCAGCTGAAGCTAGACATTTAAATGGGTCCTAATATCCTGAACAGATTTCAAGTCACAAAATCCTGTGTCAAGCAAAACTCAGACCCTCTGAGCCTTTATTAGGAAACTTGCAATTGAGAACAGCTTACCAAAAGGCTTTTCATATGAACTTCAGCCAAATAATGTGAGGCCATGAAAGCATTTCACTTTCATACTGGTAACTGCGCAAAGAAGGGTTCATCTGAAATGAGAGCTTGTTTGGACACAAACATTCCAGAAATCATTTCTAGAGACAGTACTCAGCCACGCACTGGTGAAGAGAAGCTGCTGCACACCAAGCACCTTGGCTTAGCAGCTGTGGGTCCAGATGACTGCTCTTCAGTGCAAAGAGCAAACTGATCCCCAATTTTTACTGGACCAAGCTTAGACACATAATGACACCTTGCTGGGATTATTAACAGAGCATAAATTTTTGTCTTTATAACCTGATATTTTTATTGATAATCCAAAACGCATCAAGCAATAAATAGGCAAAAAAAGGGCCAACAAACAAACAAACAAACAAACAAACAAAAAAACCTAAGAAAACACATTGCAGTATTTCATTACTTAAAGGGCAGCTACTAAGAGGACAGAAGCACGCTCTCCCTTCACATGAAGTCAGTCGCAAGGAGCTGACAAGGGGCAGCAGATAGAAGTAATATGAGGAGAGGTTTCACCTCAGTCTAAGAAAAAATTGTAATAAGAACAATCACCCACTGAAATAACATCCCCAGGGACATGGTGGAGCACCCACCAGGAGGCTTTCAGATATAGTTGGACAGGGTGCCAGAGAAATTTGTCTTGGCTCCCTTTACCACAAAAAGTTGGACTAGATGACTTCTTAAGGCCCTTATAACCTGAGCTGAATTGTTTTATGATTTTATCACTATCTCAGCTCATCAGACAGAACCTTTCCAACAAATTTTCCTCAGCATTTAAGAACACACCACAATCCTCCAATGTCTTTAGCTTTTCAGGAAACTGTCTAAAAGCCAGTATTATAGCTAATTGGGATTAAATACTGACCAAAATTCCCACTGCCTCTCTCCCTATGCTCTCTGTGGGAATGAAAAATAGAGGTGTTTTAATGGCTTATTTTACTTCTCATTATCATGCTCTGAGTTTGTTAGTAATAAATTTGCTTAATATCTTTAAGTCAAGCCTGTCCTTATCTCAACTCATTAACCCTTCATTAAATTTTCTCTCCTCTGTCCAGTTGTGGAAAGAAGTGAGTGAGTGAGAGGCTTTTGTGGGTGCTAAGCATTTAGCCAACATCAAACCTTGACTGTAGGCCATTTTATGGTTCTATGATTCTAGAAGTAAATTAAAAATCATAAGAAATTCAACAGCAGATGATGAGATCTCATGAGATATATACTTAGGCAAAACAGGTAGTTGTTTCAAATCCTGTCTTTTTCCAAAGAAGAATCTAAAAGAAATTAAAAAGCAAACCCAAGAGTAGGAAAATAGTTGGATTGGACTACTCAGAAGGCTGGAAATAATTACAGTAGCAGTATGTAAAACTGATTACTTTCCCATAGAAGTTTATGCAAGATTCTATCCAAAATAAAATTTAAATTAAAAAAAAATCAATTTGAACTTTCTTGACATGATTCCTGCTAAATTCCCTGTAACCTCACTGGGATCACCCTTCTCTGCCCTGCTACAAGTAGCTAGAATGATTTAGGTAGCTCAGCTTGCCAATTACGACTGTGGTTTGGTTTATAGTAACCAGAGCTGCCTGGAAATGTTTCATTAGCACATTATTCATTCCCCATATATGTTTTTACATGAAAATTAAAAAGTTGACATTGCTAAAAGTCATATTTCAAAATAGAGGAAAAGGTCTCCCTGAAATAGAAAAATTCCCTATTAAAAAAAAAAAAAAAGCACAGCTTTAGCACAGCTGTAACAGTGAGCAAGAATATTTACCAAAACACCTTGCCCCATTTTAGGTCTTTTAAAAATCTCCTCTTTAATGCTTTCTTTCATAATTTTTATTTATTTATTAAGAACAATATAGTAATTTCTATACCTGTTGCATTTCATTTGGAAAAGATTTTTTTTTTCTCTGTATTAACAGAGAGCCAAGCATCCATTCAAATTCAAATCTTAGCACAGTGTATTATCAACTAGCAAATGCATATTGTACTTCATCTCTCAATAGACAGACTTTTCAGTGTCAATTCAGAGCGAAGACTGTGGCCTTTCCTTAGTGAAGCACTACTGGGAAAAATCTTTTCTTTATATGCCACCGTAACAGCTGCAGCAACAGCAGCAGTGAAGATGTGCATTCATTCATACTCCACCTTCACAATTTTGAGATTTCAGTTGTTCAGAAGCTTCATAGAATGTTCTTCTCTTTGTATTAATCTGTGGAGACTATCTCTGTGGACTAAAACAATCTCATCTTGAAATCCAGAGGGTACCTCAACAAAAATGGCAAACAAACAAATTGAAAATAAAATAAAGAGAGGCAAATATATAAATTTCTGGAGTTAAATCTGTCATTACACCAAAGCACTAAGGGTTTCAATATGAAATAGATCTGCAGAGTGAAACAGAGATTGTTATTTTAGCAATATCCTGCCCTTTTCAGGTTGAATATAATTTCTGGAAAATAAACCCCTCTGCCTATGCTTTTGCTTCCTACTCTTTTGCTTCTAGGTGGTCCAATTTAAATTTAAATCTAAATCAAAAACAGGTCAGGCTGACACATAAAACGCTATGTCTCAATGTATAATGAATACGTGCTCAAAGAATACACGTACACAGTTTTCTCTTATCTTGGAAAATATAAATAAGAGCTAAGAAGAAAATATATATGGCCAGATGTTCAAACTGAATAACATGTATGCCTTCACCAAATCCAGTATGAGACAACATGGGGAACTGGTCTTCTTTCTCAAGGTTCAGTAGAAACAGAAGGTAGAAGTGAAGGGAATTCACTACAGCAGTTACTATGACTACATCTTGGTTATGGATGTTGTGCATAATATTAGAAAGCTATTAATATCTTCTCTTGTTAAAAAAAAAACAAACAAACAACAAAAAATACCCCCAAAACCAAACTCATAAGCAAACTCAACTACCCTTACCAGCCCCCAAACAACTAATATTTATTACACATTATTTGCTCTAGTACAAAACACTCAAAGTTTCAAGAATTACCTAAGTTCTGTCCTACCTTAGTTTGGTATTCTCCTTTGAGGAAGATGTCATACCATCTCCTTTGGATGCAAATAGCTTCTTGAGGTTTTTCATTTTCTGCAGTGAAGATCTCAATCAGCAGGGATAGAAAATATGCCGGGAGGGCTTGCCTACAACCTTTCTCACATTTGTTACTGAATTTCGAGATGTAAACTGTGTGGTGCAAAAACCTTCTTTGGCTTGTTTGGAAAGCTGAGCAAATTGTATTTTGAAGGCTGTTGTCTGTGTAAGAACGGAATGGCCATGACTTTGTACAGCTACTGAATATATTAGCAAACACAACTGAAACTATAAAGTTCGGGACTTATGCCTTTTACCTGCCACACTTCTGCCTAATGCGAATTTTCTAGAATATTAATTTCTTTTTATGGCATACTTCAAATATTACTATGAACTGGTGCCAGACATTCATATTTTCATGAAAACTTTGTCAATTTTGTCTTCTATGTGCATAAAAGTACTGTAGATAGTGAAATGGAAAGTATTAAAGAACCTTGATACCCTTCTAAACTAAATATTTACCTATTTGACAGAGGCAAATGTAAGAAAACAAACATCACCCTTAGAAAAGATGGTACATCGGTTACACATCAAGACATACAATTAGAATCTGGGTATTCTGTTCTTTAATGTTTTACTCTTAACCAACAATCCCCACTATCACTCTCCACATTCCACTGCATTTTTGGTATAATGTAATCACCCCAAAGTACTCACACAATTAGAGACTTTTAACTTCTTTATTACTGATAGAATCTGGACTAATTAATAATTCCCAAAAGAACACTTAGCATAATCTACATTTTGACAACAGAGCATGAAAATTAAAAGAACAATTATATGCACATTTCCAGCTGCCTTTGAATTATGATGCTGACATTAATAATTTGTTATATTCATTGCTCAGCATTTATTGAAACTACTCTTAGAGCAAGAGAAACATAATTAAAATTAATGGAACCTAAGGTATACACAGAGGATCAGAAGTCAATGTCAATTGTATTTGCTACTTACAGACAACTGTGAAGTTGAAGGTTTGCTTTTATGTGATCAATAGTTCACTGGTATATGATTAATTGTTGGGTTTCTTATTTTACTGCTACCGAAATTCTGGTAAGAGGTTACCAAAATGAAAGCAATTATTTATGAAACAATTCAGTGGTAACTTTTGCATTTACTCCAAAGTAGTTCTTGGAGTGATGGAACTTATAAAACTTTAATATCTTGCAATGAAATTCTCCTGACCTTTCTGACAATACTGTATCTTCAATTTTAGTTAAAAGCAGAAGAGTTGGCATATCTCTAATACAAGATATTTTGGCTGTATGTTTATTATGTGATCTCTATATAAAATCAACTTTTGGTCCCTGTCTTAGATATTTCAAAGATTTCTTCTAAATTATATTCTGCAACTTCAATAAATTTTTTGGATAGGCTTTGAATCCCAAGGTTAGAGCAATAAGCTTTAAACTTAAAGCTGACATCCAAGAGTTTTGCATCCCAGTAGCATTTCCTCAGGCTAAAATATGTATCATAGGACTTTGAACTCACTTGAATTAATTTTTTGTAAGGACAGGCTTGTCAGGTGCTATGGAAACCTCATACTGTTTACAGGCAAGTCTTATGGAAAATGCTAGTTGCAAATAATGCGTCACAAGATTTAAATAGAATTATGCAATATAACGACATCAAATCACTTTAACTGAAGATATAACCTGAATTCACTGTTGGAGGCAAGGAATCAGGGCTACTGGAGTTTCACTACCAAGTATGACTGTCCTTTGCTTCATAGCTATCTACTGTCTGAAGAAGCAATTGAGCTGTTGCCTAAAACACACCTCAGTGAACAGAAGAAATATTTGGCTTATATGAAATGGTTTACCTCTCTCCTCTTTTTTAACCATGTTGTCCTTAACTAACATCTAGATACAGATGAACAGTGTTCTATAAAGCATCTAGCCCGGGAAGTGTTTAATTATACGTTCTTCTGCACAAAGCATGTCCAGGTAACTTTTCTGCTTGTATGAAGAATTATGGCTACTCATTGATATTTCACGGAAAGTTACCCAGCAGATCTATGTTGCTTTATGCCACATATACTTTGACTGTGATCTTTTATTCATTCGAATATTTTGTTGCAACTTCAAAGACCTAATGATGTTGTAATAAACTGATAATACATTTACAATTTTAACTGCCAACAGAAGCTTCTAAAATAAAGGCTCTTGAATAATTTTCATCATTTCCCACTCAAACTTCTGGTTTCTATGTATGAAATAACAGAAGAAAAATTAAACTTTTTTTCCTCAACTGACATCAGCAACCAAACAGCAGACTAAGAGTTTTACATATCATGTTTGTTTCCTGGCTGACAAAACCCACCAAAATGTAGTACACCATATTAGCTGGCAATTCGAGATGATAAGCTCACCCTCCCAAGTCTTTTCTTTGGGAGTGGAGGTCCCCAATTCAGCGCCATCATGTCTACTTTGCACTGTTTTCTGGGATGGGCACTTCTTTTTACACTCCCTGTGGTTTGAATGCATCAGAAAGAGCCTGACTCATGCATGCTCTGAGTTGACCTAGACCTTCATGATGCCAAGCCAAAAAATCATTTTCTCTTTCTCCCGCTATGTGGCAGAAACTACACACAAAGTGGAGAGTACCTCCACTGAGGACTTTGGAAGTCTAGCTGATCTGGATGTGAGTGACAGCATTCAAAATGAAAATACTTACAAGAGTCTTAAAGTACCTCTAACTTCAACTCAATATTAACTTGTATTCAGTTCATATACTGCTTATGAAGAATACCAAGAGAGAGAATTTATTTTGAAAGATAAATACAAATACATATATATATAGATAAGGATATAAATATATATATTTATATGTATATATCTTTATGTGTATATATATATATATACATAAAAATTTATACATGCGTCTAGATAAAGACCTATACATATATACATAGAAAAATAACTGCACATAGATAAGAAAAGCTTTGGAAGATAGAAAACAAGGATGCAAAGAAGGAGTTATATCACTGTGGCAGAGCTTTGTTTTTTTCAGCTCCTGTTATTCAAAGTTCTCATCTGGGATGTTCTTTTCATACTGTTATATCTCTCAGCATATATGTATGCTGAATGTATGCTGAATTTTAAATGTATGTGCAAAAGAATGACAAAGTCAGAAAAAGTAGCTCCAAAAATAATCCAGAAGTGCCTCCAAAAAAAGATTATCTTCCCATTTAGGAAATGAGTACATAAGAATCATTTAAACTATGACCTATTATTAAATTCGACTTTCATCTGAAGGGCTTGATTACTCTCATTGGCAACTTTTGAAATTACAATCCCATGTACAAAATTGCATTTGCAGAAGACTTGCTCTTTTATTTTTGAATATTTCCTTCCCCAAGGCTGAGTACAAATCAAAAGTGCTTTTCACACAAATTCTTTTTTTTTTAAATGAGTAAGCATGAAACAACAGTGTATGCAGATAAATCCAGAACCTGCACAAGTAACCTCCTAAAACTTGGCTTACAAGTACAGGCAAGTAACATATATTGATCTAAACTGCACTTCTCTGGGTTCTTAGCTGCTATTTCTTTCTTCTGAACAGCCACAGAACTATCACACCAGACTGTATGAGAAAGACTTGCTTATATTGAAGAATGGTTGTAAACCAGCTGACATGTCATCCTATGAGACCTGTGATATTCATGGCAAGTATCATTCTCAACATGAATGTAAAAGTAAGTATAACTTCAATTGACTGTGCACCCAGATGTGCCATAGATTTAATAAAGAGATCACCATAGTCCAGATCACTCAATAAATAGAGGTAATTTCTGTGATTCTACAGTTCCATATAATCCACTTATTGCTTCCAAATTTATGTAGCTTTGACTTAAATTGTCAATTATAATTTTTGTTTAATTTCCTAATGTAAAGAACTGTCTTCATCTGACTGCTAGAGCTTTCATAGATAATGCCATGATGTTTTTTTCCTAATGAATGGTGAAGCTGAGCAAATCTAGATTTCAGTGAAATGGAAATTATCTTCTGGAAGCTGCTTTGCCTCATTTTCTTAAACCAGTGAAGAAACTAATTACTCTATCTCTTATTAACTGAATACCTTCACAAATGATTTTGTAAGCCCTCATGTTGACAAGTTTGCTTTTTAAACTGGTTTCGTTGCAGTGCTACTCATCCTGTATAACATCATCTGCTTCATCCCACCTGAAATCCTACAATTCTGAGTACAGCTTCTGGCTAATTATAGTTCTTGCTGGAAAAACAAATCAAAACAAAAATCTTGACAAAAATGAAGCACTGAAAGTCTTCTAGATTCATAAATATTAAACAAATTTTAAAAGGAAGAAAAGATAATTCGCTGTTTCTCTAAAAGTTTTGAAATAAAAAGAAATATCAGAGAAAGAGGGAAAAGGGGGGAGAGAGGTACAGATACAGAATGGAGACTATGATGGGAAGAGAAAAGCAAAAAGAGAAAGAAAAGTTCTATAGATAAAACTCCAAGGCTCTCCTTGAACTGTGGTTCTTTGATCCTCAGCTTGTTTTTAAATGCTTTGTCAGAACCAATATTACCGTGCTTGTTAGAATGGCATTTTGTTTGTTAGTGATTTAGACGTTGTGCCAAAATGCCAACATACACAGAGACAGCACTGTTCAGACAGTACTTCTCTTGACAAAGTGGTCACAGATAGATGCTTTTCTTGATGTTTTACTGTCAATCAATATAATGAATGAGCTAACCATCAATGGCTTCTGGAGTAAGCCTTAATGCATATTAAGACACTTACACAAGTGCAAAGAGGACACTTAATTCTGAATTAGGTCGTTTGTCTTGTGTTTAAAAGTATTTTTTGGGAAAAAAATATATTTCATTGCCTAGAGATGCAGAGATAGTTGAAACAGAATACCTGTTGTGATGAGTGTATATATAAATTAGGAGTGATCTGCTTTGAAGAGAGATCTGTTACTTATTGAGCTACTAAAAAGAGCCTGACTGCTGCCAGAGGCAATGCATTACCCATAACAGAACTGAATGTGGGATTCTGTTCCTTGCTAAAATCATTCCCTCTAACACTTCACCCTGTGCAGACTGCCTCTCAGCACTTACACACAAAATGTGTGGTTTCTTTGCAAGTATTGGACTGCGTGCAGTAGGAGAGTGACTAGAAATTTTTGTGGTGCTCAGAGTAGAAAAATACTTCAATTGACAGGTGTAGTTTTGTAATCATGGCACTAATTTTTTCCACACTGTTTTTGTTAAAGGACCCCTAGTTTTTGCTGAAGTCAAGACTTTTTGCCTGTGATGGTAACTGGTGAGTGATGTGTCTCTGTTATATGTCAATTCACAAGCCTTTTGTTATATTTTCCTCCCCCTCTCTAGTTGAGGACGGGAGACAGAGCAGCTTTGGTGGGCACATGGCATCCAGCCAGGGTCAACCTACCATGAAAGCATAAAATTGAAATTAAGATACGGCTACACAGCCTTTTGCCTATTAAATTTTGATTTATAGGTCAAACAATGAGACCTCTGTAGATGGAAATGGATGACACTACTCGGGATTCAGTCAAATATGAAAAGTCAGCAAAATCTTTCTGCGCATTGGTGTTGTTTCTTTCTTGCAGTTTGTTTTGTTTTGTTTATTTCTAGAAAAAAATGCAGTTTCCTGTGACAATTCGATACTTCCAAAATGAAAATAAATGTTTAATTAAAGAGCCGAGGCTTGACAGGACTTCTCAGAGTCCTGAAAAATGTGGTCTAGCTGTGGTCACACTGCCTGAATAGAGAAAGCTGGACTACATGATTTCCAGAGTTCTTTTCCTGCCCCAATGATTCTGTAAGTCTGTGAATCAATTTCCACAATAACTGCTGCAGAAACAATCCAGTAAAGTCTACTTGCACCAGTCTGTCACCACTAGCCAAAAAAGAATGTCATTAGATCTTGTTTCGTGCAGCTGGACTCCACATTCATTACAGAGAAACCACAAATAACTAGCAGCATTTTGGCTGCAGCCTATCACACCAATGAGTCTTAAACATTAAACTGTGACAGCAAGAAAACCCAATGTACATATCAAAGGATTTGGAGCCCTGATGTGTCCATACACAGACTTTAAGAATTAGTTTACAACAGCAAACTTCCTACTGAAGTGTTCTGTCAAGTTTGAAGGGCTTTTTCTTTTCTGGGTGTTGTTAAGTGGTGAAATGAAGAATTTCCCAGGACATGCTAAGTTTTCCTTCAAAGAGGACTAATCTGTCTCTAAACGTTCTCACTGAATTTTCCTTCAAAGAGGATTATGCTGCCTCTAAATGTTCTCACTTATGAAGGATATTCTAGCAACTGTTGTTAGCAAAAGAAGTTTTTGATTTTTCCCATGTCATTTCACCTTACAAAATGCCAGACTCCAAGATGATGCAAGTTCAGCTGTGCCAGGTGAACTAGCTACGAAAAAGATACAGTATAAGATCGGGACACTACATGAGAAAGCTCGCCTTAGGCAGATGACAGAATTTAAAATATTTCACATGAACCCTTTTCCCCACCTTTATTAGCAATAAGGGATTTTAAATGCTTTAATTTTTTTAATCTGCCTAGTGTTATAACAGTGATAAATTCAATCTCTCCTTAAAAAATGTATACTGCAACAGTAAATCCAGATTGTGACCAAGCATTAATCACTTAACATTAGAATATAAAATATTCTATAACTAATTACTTTTTTCCCCAATTTTATGCTATATGCTTATGATTGCACTATGCAATATCATTACAGGAATCAACTACTGTTTAATTATTCATTTGTTTAATTATTGAAATGTCAATTTAATTATTTATATTTAACTATTCAATTTTAAAATTATTTAAATGTCAAAGGATATACATCATAAAATATTATAACTTGAAGTGAGTCATAATGTCAAAAATAATTCCTATTTTGTAAGAATGGGAAACTAAATACTCAGGCTAAAATAATACTGCTTGATGAAGCTGAGGATTTTTTACTCTGGTGATATTCATGGAAGAAGTTTATTAAAAAGTGAATCTGTATGGATATGTGTGCCTACATGAAAGATGAATATTGAGTAAAAAAATCACTACCTTGGGAAAGGTATTTGATTAATTAACATAAAAGCAATAAAATAAATAATATAAATTATTTCATATTTCTGACTTAAGAGCTAGTGTTCGATTAGACTGTCATGGAAACTGTCATATGTGGTCCGATTAGTATTTAAAAATTACCTACTTTAAGAATACATAGTCTCTACACAATAAAAAAGTCATGGCACCAGAGGAGAGAATTAAAGATCATTATCTCATTTTTTCATGATAGTGAATTGAGGTATTAAGCATAAAGTCTTCCTGGAAATAAGTCATGACTACTTGATTTTAAATTCACACAGCTAACATTATTATTACTGGCATCCAGTATCACACTGATTACTCTAATAAAATGACATACTGCCAAAGTTAATTTTTAGAGGTTCTGTTAAATGAGAGCCTTGAAGTTTGCTTCATTTTCTGTTGCCAGCTATGCAAGATGTATATTTGACCTTTTGCCCTCCCATCACATACCGGCTACAGACATAATAGTCTCTCACAACTAGATTATCTGCTATTCACATACTGTCTCTGAAGTCAGTGTGTGATAAAAGAGGCACTGACATGTAAATAAATACAGAAGGAAGGGCAGTCTGCCTGCAGCCAGAGGCAGATCACTCCAGTAGAGGTCTTACCAAATGCATGAAAAGTATTTGGAGCTCTCTCTTAATGCTATTCTTCTAGTAGTGGAAGGCTAAGCAAGGAGGAAGTCCAAGGACAATTGTATGATTCTGAGTTCAGAAGCAGGATCCAAGCATTGAGTGGTTGGGAATGACAGGTCTTGGACAGCCCTGGCACTCCTCTCCAGTTTGACACAGACAAGCCAGTTAAGTGAATAATTCTCACTCACTCCCAGGCAGCTGCAGAAGGAGAACCAGCAACACTTGGTCCTGTTGCATCTTGTACTGACTGCCACAGCATAGCTCAGCTGCAGCAGTTTCAGAAAAAAGGGCACTAAACCCTAAGGAGAGACTGAACCCTTTGCTGTAGTGGTAGAACCAGTGACTCCAGCACAGGCCAACTAAAGCCTAATCTGCTAGGTAGACAAACTAGCCTGGCTCGACCGAGACAGAAGTACATCTTGTAGAGGGGAAGCCCACCTAACTTCAACTGAGACGAGCATGGACACCTTCATGGCACATCAATGCTCCCAATGACAACAGCTGCACAGTGCCAAAATCACCTCCCGCAGTAGTCCAGGGAGTGAGTAAAGGGGGGAAAGAGACTTAGAGTGTGGTGGGCTAATGGGAATAGAATTTCTTCAAACTAGCATCTGTTTATTGATAGATTTCAAACGCAAAATCACATTTCCATGTCATGCTCTGCAAAGGTGGGTGCAATTGCCTGCTAAGCAGGGGAAAAATAATGCCACAGGGTGAGAAAGTGGCAGCACAAGAAATGGGGTATAATGTTCCAAGTGTAGTGGGATGCTGATCAGCAGCAAGACTGGGATACAAAACACAACTTGCTCAACTTGAATACTCTCCATTAAACCAATTTCTCCACTGAAATTTATTGTCTTACAGTCAGCTCTGTCTCAATCATGATATGTCTGAAAAACTGAAAACTGAGCAAGTTCTGTCACTGCCCTGCTGAGTGAAAAGGAAGAAGTAATTTCTTTTATGTTATTCCTTAGTTTTGTGGCCCATGGTATTGGCAAAATGTGCCTGCCCTCTGTTTGGGGCATATTGAGTCCAATAGAGAGCTACATTATTCATGTTTCCCATATTTGAAGGACTTCTTGTACCAACAGATGCTCTTAGCTCTATTTTTATTGAGTTTCATTTTTAATGCATTCATTTCTCTTTCTTCTCCCTTGCCTGGGTGATTTTGATTTATAAGCACGGTAGGTCAACTATAAGGAAAGGTTTTGATTTCCTGAGATCTATCTTTGAAAATGAAATTACTCTTTTGAGGAGTAAAACTTGGCATGGACCAGAAATAAAAAGCAGAGCACATATAAATAAAAATATCCTTCTAGCCATAGAAGGATGATGATGAGGGTTATCAAAAGTATATATGACCTTTATTCCCTCTGATTCCAACAGTTTCTGAAAACCAGAAGACTTTCCTGCAGTAACAGCTGAAACCCCAAAGGCGTATATATGACTATTATAGTGTTCCCATGCTGAAATGTTCCAAAGCTAGAAAAGCTTTTGTTCAGCTGAAATTTTAGAATTAAAGCTAAGAAAAAATAAGGACCAAGCACTGAAGACCTCAAAGAAACATAACAGATATTGAGAATGAATAAACTGTAATTTGGGCTGATGTTATCCTTACCTGCATTTGGGCATGGCAAAATCAGCCAATGACTATGATTGCTAGAGGTCTCAACATAAAAAAAATATTATGGTGTTACAAGTGATTGGGCCAGAGGGCATGCAATGAACATTTGAAAAGCCTGTTGAGTCAGGATGATATTTTCTGAGCTTTTTTTTAAGTTTCTTACATGTTTCACAATTCCTCCAATAATTTTCTCTTAATTTTTTACTAGTTTTACTTTCATATTCAATTAGGCTATTCTAAACAAAAGTAAAATTAAAACACTGAGCCTAAGCAGCTTCTAGCATATTTGAAACATTTCTTTAGTGAAAAAATGAAAGCCAGAATACACACAATGATCTTCATCAGACTGTTTTCCACATTACAAAATTGAATATGTTTTCTTAGATGACCTCAAAATCATTTCTACCAGAACTTGTAACTTTAAAAGAAGTTATATATTCCTTGTTATTAATTATCGATCTATTAATTGTAGATTTACTTCTTTGATGTTGAACTTCAACCATATTCTGGGGCATAACTTTATTAAATGTTCATTTACTTGCCTTGCTAAGGTGCTAAGTCTGTTCTTTTCTAAACAGTGATTTTATGTTTGAATTTTTTAAGCACAGCAGAAAAGCTGTGAGTAGATAAGGAAATGCTCCACTCCCACTTTTGCTCTCCATTCCAGAGGGAAGCTATGACTAGCAAGGGAAAAGGAAAGAAAAAGCCACCATTTTAGTTGGAAAAGTCATTTTCATTCCTGCTGTCTCCCCTAAGAGTTAAAAATGAAGTATATAAACAAATGTTTGGGACCTGCATTGTTGTGTGGCTCAGCTCCTGTCTTCTGAGAGGAAAAGTGGAAAATTTGACAGAATTAATTTTGCTGTTTAGATGGAATTCCATAAACTAGAAAGAAAATATAAGCAATTTGCACTTCATCTGTGTAAGGATCTGTGATATTCCACTACTTTTTGGGTGAACAACCTGTTGAATATAAAGTTTGTTTCGTTTGCAGAAGGTAGTAAGAAAGAATGGAAGAAATCAAAATCAAACACGTTATATTGCAAAATAGAAGGTAGCACAGAAAGAAATCAAAGAAAATTGAGAATGAAGATAAACCTAAATTGTATGAGCAACAGAACAAAAAACATTGCAGACACAAACTGTAGGAAGAAGACACCTTTCATAAATGAAAAGTCATCAGTCTCAGAAATATGTCAAAAAAGCAACACAAAGTTAATAACTAATCACTGAAAACCTAAATTGAACAAAGTCCCAACAGGCCTATTCTGAAACTAAGAGATCAGCATCTTACAAGAAAAGTACAGAACTCTTGACCTTCCAGGAAATTGTTGCATACATATGTATCATCCCTGCAAAAAATGAGAAATTTCACAATTGGTTTCCTGCATTTTCTCCCCATGCTGTGTGTCCAGTGCTACTTAAAATTTTCTCCAGTTCCACAGATCACTGTCCTGAACATATTCTCTCTTTGAATTTAGTAGGATTTTGTGAAGAACCATAATTTAAACTTCTGCAAATGAAATAGATTTATTTTCTTGGTAAATGTAGAATGAAAAATCAAACCTAAATTCTCTGTTATACTGCAAAAATTTAACAAAATATTGACATCTAACTTAAAGAAAAATTAAAAGATAGAGGTATAATGATATATTGTCTTGTATCTACAGATATTAATGTGATACCATTTTCACAGCATCTGAGCTCCAACTATTTTTCACATTGGTCATATATTGTTCTCTTCTCTGGTAAAAAAAGATTCTCCTATTAAACTACA
Organism: Cinclus cinclus; assembly: GCF_963662255.1. Classification (NCBI taxonomy): domain Eukaryota; kingdom Metazoa; phylum Chordata; class Aves; order Passeriformes; family Cinclidae; genus Cinclus; species Cinclus cinclus. The sequence goes on along the minus strand of NC_085046.1, from coordinate 82,675,728 downwards.
AAGAGTGCAGAAAATCATAAGTGGGAAAAATATATATCTCTTAAGAGCAGTTCCAATGTATAAATAAAAGGAACATAACATGCTGTCCACATCCTACCACCTGCCCTATAAATTGTCCAAAATTAACTTAAGAGCTATTTTACTGACCTGGAGGAAATGTGGAAGCACAGGACACTTTATGCATATTTGGAAGCAACATCCTTAAAAGAAACCATGCTGGCAAATAATTAGGGAAATTGGCTATAAGATGTGTGGGGGGATAGGCAGTGAAAAGGGAGCCTTTTACCTTCAGATAGTGTTCAGCATTCACAGTCTGCAGCAATCTGTCCCTTTGTGTACACAGGAGAACTGTTGAGTCATGCTACATTTCTGCTGGCAGTGAGAAACAATCTTGCTCTATATTGAAAATCAAAACCACACTCATGTGTGGGCTATACTGAAGATAAAAAGCAAACAGCCTTGAAAGGAAACAGGAGTAATTATTCTATTAAAAATAATAATGCATATCAATTATACTGCTGTAAATGACATGTGTCTTTCAAGTTTGGCAGAGGCTTTTGCAATCTCAGTGGAATCTATCTCTAGTGGAGTTCTTTCTCCAGTGTATGTATAGCAGCCTGGAGATTTGTGTTTGGTTTTGCACTGTATAGAACTCACTCTTTTTATTTGTCTATTTGTCCAGTTTAAAAAGAATGGATCTTTTTTGTTGTTCCCTAGTAGGACAGGGAAGTGTAATCAGTGCTTCCCTGCACAGTTTCCAATTCAGTTGAAAGAAAGGAAGGTTCATTGCCGATGGGAAAGGGTTAGAGAGTACTCTCAAATTGTCACAGCCCCCATAGACTTAATCTACAGTTATTCCTACTGCAGACCCTTTCCCTGAGGATGCTAAACCAGACAGATAACTGATTAAAAATCCAAATCGTTTCATCAAACATTACATCAGTATCAGCTTACACTGAACCAGCACAGGGCTTTGTGGTTACAAAACTGATGAAGTTTTTTGTATTCAACTTCATGAGAGTCAACTTTATAAAGAACAAACATAGTACTTAAATATGTTTTTATTAATTTACACATTAAGGTAAAAAAAATCTCAGCAAATAAACCCCACAACTGCAGCTGCTTAGGACATAGCATTCTCCCTCCTCCCCACCCCTTGATATTAGAACAAGTAAAGAAACAAACTTGTTTCAAACAGGTAATAATACAAAATTCATCTTTACTTCTGCATTGAATAGGTCCTCAAAGAGGAGGTTATAAGTGTTTCAACATCAGCAGGTCCTGATTCTGCTTTTCACAGATTTCTAAACAGGATCAGGAGGGAAGCATTCTATCTGCAATGATCCTTACTAGGATCTTTTAAACACAGTCAGAATCAAATACAAGAGAGGAAAACTTCATTTATGAAAATATTCACTGAAATTATCTTAGCCCAGTTTGGATTCCTCTTTTCCCAGGTTAATATTTGTTTCTGCCAAGCAGTTTCTCCCTTTCCTCTGCTCTGCAGTCAGTTCTACAATGTGACAGAAGTTCATCATATGCCATGCATATCTGGGGATGTTACTGGAACTGGACTCTACCTCTCATCTGTAGATGGAGACAAGTCCACAAAGGCAGCTCAGCTATGAAGAGGATGAAATGCTCTTCCTCAGCAGCAACTTTCTCCCCATTAACTAGAGAGAATACCCGCAGTGACTACAAACCTAACTATAGTACTTCAGCTGTGCAGGACTGATGCAAGCATTCTATTTACTTAAAATAAAAGGTCCATTTCTATACATTAAATATATCTATGTATATACTTGGCTTATTTTTTTTTTTTAAGGTATGATTGTTTTTCAAGTTGGAATGGTAACTTGAGTTTCATATTTTAGAGGGGTGCTAAATTTGGTTAGGAAAATAAGCAGGGCTATGGAAGATCAGGATGCAAAGGAAAAATCACCACCAGAGGAGGTCTCTTAACTTCTTTTGTTTTATCCAAATCTGCAGTGAAAAGTTTCCTTTTTCTACAGAATATTAGTTGTCTTATCAACACCTCAAGTGCTGAGCAACTAAAATTAAAATCAGCTAAGCTTCAGTTCTATATGCTCTCATGGAACTGCTACTCAGCCCAATTTAATACAAACAAAATTGACACTGCCTTTTTATGAGGGCACAGCTGAGACTCTGTACCTACAAATACCCCTTTACCTGTAACACAGATTCACAAAACATCAAACCTACAGCAAAATGCAATTTCCTCTGAACAGCAGCCCTTGAAAGAAGAGAATTTGATTATGGGAGACAAAGAGATGAGGTGTCAGTTCCCATTTTGAAATGAGCTATCAAGAGGCACCACTTAAGGAGAGAGATTGAATAAGCATATTTCAGTTCGAACAGCTTTACTCCCTGCGATGTCACTAAACAACAATTATAATGCACTGTAAGTGATCCAGGGAGGGCCTGCATAAATAGGAAAAAAACCCACAATTTAAAAGGGGCAGGAGATAACACCTTCTTCAGTTACTGTAATTTGTGTTAGTAGAGGGCTTCCCAACTTGTGTTTTACATAGCTCAGACACCTGAAAATTAAACACTAGATCATGCCAGGTTTAATTTGCAAATGTCCTGTCTTTGCTTTGTGTTATATCTGCCATTAAAAAGGAATCATATTATATATTGATTTTCTTTTGCTATTTTACAGTACAGCTTTTATGGCAGTGACAGATGTGCCATTCCGTCAAGCTGCAAATGTGGCTCAGCACTTTCATCACTAAGACCCATTCCAAGGGGTTTATAACATAGCTTGGTAATAAAAGCTTTTCTGTACAAAGGAGTCCATCTCCAACTGGAAGGAAAAAACCCAAACACAAAAGAAGACAATTTCTTGTTCCAATCTTTCAGAACTACATGGATTAGAACAAAGTGGATGGCATCTTTCTCTGAAATATTTCAAAATGTCTTTGTTTCCTCTACTGTCATGAAATCAAAGCTGTCTGATCAGGCAGAAACTACTCACCAGTGATTTTCTCTTGAACTCATGCACTGGACTCCTGTACTTGTTATAGGCTAAACATTCATTTGTATAAAAATGCGACCCTTGTTTGTAGCAAGTAACTCAACAACTGGGTTAGAAGCAGGTTTCTTCCTCCTTTCTCCTTCTTGCTGAGAACAGTACCTCTTACATGTATAATTTATGGGGGAGCACAATAACCAATTTAACTCATGGTTGGAATTATTTTTACTAAACATGCACAACCTTTTCCAGTGAAAAACAGATGAGAATTTCTTCAGTGTAATACTATAAGACAGGACATTTTTGAGCCCATTCATGAGCCTCCTTTTGATTTATATGTTTCATTTTGTGCTTTTGAACAGTCACAGGCACTTCAAATGGCCATCACTTTCTTATGGTACCGTTCCATTTTTCCTGTTATGCGCAGAAAATGCAATCCAAGTGATAAGATTGCTCATACGTAGAAATACTTTACATAACTAAGCAACAAGTGAACAGATCAATATAAACTAACAGTCCATCAGAAAATAGTCTTCTAGCTAAAACTCTTCTGAACAATTGGAGTATTACAATTTATGATATGAACTATTCAAATTTTGAAGCCAAAAATTAGATTAAGATTTCCTGGAAAATAAAAAAATAAAATTAATGAAATCTTATAAAATAATTTTGTCAGTGAGGGAAGAAAGAGTAAAACCCTGAGCAACTTGGTCTGATCTCACAAGCGCCCCAGCTCTGAAGTGGTTGTATTAGAGTTTTTCTATAGTTCTGTGGAGAAAGTTGCCGTCATATAAAATACCAACTGGAATTTCACTTAGACAATTCACAAGGTATGGAATCAAAAATTACAATCTGAATATACAAAAGAGAGAAGTTGTTATTCCAACAGACCCACACTTGATCTTCACAGAACTAAAAATCACACTATACTACAACTTGTGCCGGTTAAAATCACCAGGGGAGAAAGCCCTGTGGCCATACAGTTGCTCTGTATTAAAATCTTGGCACAATTTATATCAGAAAGAGTTGCAATAATAGTAAGAGTGAAGCTGATGGGAAAATCTAAGAAGACACAGTGCACTGGGTAAATTCCAATGCAATATAGCCTTTAGCAAGAGAAAAGGCGATATCAGAGAAAGACAGATATATTTGAAAACTAACGTTCTGTTTTGTAGAAATGGTTTTGGCAATGGTGTTCATTTTCAGATAGTTCAGACAAGTTCTTATTTAAAAGCAAACGCAAGACTTTCTTAGAGAAATTACAAGGTACTTTTTTGTATTTTAAAAATATTTTGTATTCTTTTACATAAAGTGGTAACAATAATGTTTCTTCTTATCTGAGAAGCTCAAATAACCACTGTGCAACATAATGCATTGCTAGAACAATCTTTTTGGCCTAACCAGAGAGATATGTCCTGCCTCCCAAACATAAACTCAAAACAAGACGAAATTTCTGAGGACACAGTGCCTGTGTCCACTTTTCTGCATTGAGTTCCAGGCAGTACTTTTCAGAGGACTACAAGAATGCTGCTATAAATTTAAGTATTCACAGCTGGATCTCAGTGAATTTTTATTAAAATTTATTTCCGTTTTCTTCTTGAAATTCTGGGATGTTTGAAGTTTCTTGCTGACCTGGTGGTTTGTCTTCAGTAGACTTTCGTCACATTAACTCATAGTGAATTTTTCCACAGAAATCTGGCATAAACAATATTGTTTTAGCATTGCAAAAATAACCAGGATTTTATTTCCATACATTTGAATATTTGAAACATGACCACTGCTGTTTTCAAAGTGTTTTCTAGAAATTACTTCTAACTGAACAATGATAAAAGATCGAAGAGCATCATTGTATCTGAGTCTTAATTTCTTTCTTTAGTTTCTAGTCTAGAATAAAATCTCAGTAACATTATAGTCATTTATATAACACAAATTATGCTCAGCATTAATATTTCCACTTTTGCCTTATGTTTTTTTTTGCTTTGAGACTCTCATGAAATGCCCTGATTTGCTTTATTTTGAGAACTAGAACAGAAATGATATAAATATAAAAGTTTCATGTGTATATTTCCACTTTATAGGGTGGAACTTTCCATCTTAAGATATTTCAGCTTAGCATTTGTGACATCATTTCTCACTCCCATTTTTATTCAGTTGTTTGTTTGGAACCATTCCCCTTGATATGGAAAACAAACTCTTTAAGTAGGGAGAACAGTGTCAGTCTGGTATTCAGACAGTGATTTTCTTGCTCTGTTTAAAACACAGCACAGTCATGTACTTAGGCATTGCCTTATTCCAGTCTTATTTCCCGGTTATGGGAAAGTTTCTGCCGAACCATCAAATGTGGAGTGGAGAGGGAACTGAGAACAGAGGCACAGAGATTTTCCTGAATAGGAACCACCTTGCTCTTGAGGAGAGGAAAAATTGGGAATCTGCTGATTGCTGTCAGAGAAACTGAGGTCTTTGCTTTCTGTCCTTGTCTCTGTGATGACACTCCACTACAATCTGAGCTACCCAGACCTGCTGACACTGCAGTACATTTAAAATGGGTTCTGCTGAAGAATGATGCTGTATTTCTACCAGGAAGGCACTATTAAATCTACACTTTTGCATGTTCTTAAGCGTTTCTTTATATGGATGTGTTGAGACCAGAAGGCAAATAAAAGAAAAGCCAGGTTAATTTCCTGGCATAGATAAGAAATTTGCATGTTTTCTCACCTATAATTCTGAGACAATTAACTAAAACAATAAGTATGTCATTATTTGATTGAGTAAAAATCATCCGATTTAATAAATCTGAGAAAACTGTGAAACAATTTGTGAGCATTTGGGGGAAAACATCAAGAAATATGTGATAAGTAACACATTAGTAAAAAATTCATTCGAACCAAACTACTTACTTCTTTTGCAGACAGTGGAGAAACCATAAATCTCAACTAAAGCTTTTGAAACTGCCTCGAGGTGGCTTTCTAAAAAAATAATTTAGTTGATAAAATTTCTAGACTAGGGGACTCAAACTTCCCAAAGCAGCTGAAGTGTAAGACAGGCCAGGCAAATGGGCTGAGGCAGAAGTACAGAGGGAAAGGCATGGAGGCTTCATTCAGCATCAGAATTGCTTCAAGCATGGAGGTTTCATTTCAGGCCAGATACAAACTTTATGTTTACAGAACCGCAACAGAACTGAAAAATAAATCAGAAGAAGGGAAAGTATTGCCACCAGTATTTTTGAAAGATAAAATAAACAAACAAGTCATTACAGTCCTGAAGCATTCAAACTACAGGGGGAAAAAAAAGGAGAAAACTTTTAAAAATTACCATACCTATCACAAATATAATAATCCATCATAAAGCAGATGCACAACACTTTTCCATAATGTTGTGCAGAAAAAGGAAAAATATGATTAAACTAGTAGAATAAATTCAATATGAATAAAAATAAGTACTTTATACAGTAGACAGTGGCCTTCTGGAATGTCAGGCCATTGGAGACTGAGGAGGCAGCTGTCAGCCACACTTTGGAAGGAGAATGAGAGAAATATATGGACCCACAACCAGATAACAAAAGGACCAAACTCTTTAAGAGATTGCAGAATTAGGCATGTAAACTCTAAGAGGCCTGGGTGCTAGTGAAGTGCAAGGCCACGGAAACATTGATGCTGACGTGCTCTCCCCAAGCAGCATTTCTCTTGTGAAGAAAGCACTTTCTCTCATGAAATGAGGTATTTCTTACCTTCTCAGGATATGTGGGACAAGAAAAACTTATTAAACATCCACTCCTTCCAATTACACGTTCTTAAAGTAAAAACTGTAAAACATTCGAACACAAACTTTTGACAATTAGGTAAGAAAATTATACTAATCAAATAAAAGAGGTAGAGTTAATTCTGCATTAAAATGATACGAACTCTCGTGGTGTGTTTAAAATCTTGAGTGCAGAACCAGAAATATCTCAGGTTGTATTTCACCACACAGGTGACAATTTGTGCTGCTTACCAGTCAGTTTAGCAAATTTTTCACTGGTTCAGGATGTGGTTGTACTTTATAAAACTTGGATCCTTGGATCTTCCATAGTCTTGCTGTTCAGATTTCTGCAGCTGCAAAATTAGCATTAGCTTACATCACAACCTTGTAGGCATTATGAACAGAAGTATAATTTTATTCTAAACTGTATTTGATATTGAAGATAAAAGGAAATTACAGAGAAATCTACAGATATATAGCCTGAACTTGATCACCATCTTCAGTTCACTGTCAAAAGTTCACTCAGTCATGATAGTAGACATATTTATGCAGATTATCTTGCTATCTTGAAGAGAAATGGTTGCAGCAGAGAAACATGATGTCAGTTTAGAGACTTTGCTGTGTTTCCAGCCAACCCATAAGAGTTACCAGCAGCTATAACCACTGTAAAGGCAGAATTTGGTAGTGCTATAACCCAGTCGTATATAGCAAAATGAGGGAAGATGCATTCAGGACACTTAGTTCTAAGAAAATGTATAAAACAGTCTTATATATTGCAAGGATAAAATCTTTTGGTTGTGAATATATAAATTAATTACAATCTAAAAGCTAAGCAAGGAGTATCTAAAGCAGTGTGATTCTTGAATGGCCTTACAAGTAAAGGGAGGAGTTGATGAATTCATGCCATCCTTTTTCAGTGCAGAAATTCTGATATGTTTAGAGAAATTGGCCTAATGACTCAATGAACAGCACATTTCCTGCTTTATCTGGCAGTGAATGTGTAACTCATTGATATATCAGGCTCCTTAAAGTATTTAACATATATTTTATTTAAAGCCCCTTAAGAAAAAGTAAAATGCCAACATCTTTAGCTACTCTACTATTAATCATGAATCTCCACTGACTCTATGCTCCCCAGAAGATATTTTCACCATGGGTTGAGTTAGGGTAGAGTATAAATTTTTTACATGCTGGAATGTGTTTGGAAGAGCTCTCTGTCCCTTTGAAGCCAAGACTAGCCAGAGATTTCATTTTGCAATTTTAGATACCTTAAGATTAAAACAGGGTATTGATCACCAGCTTAGCGCAGGATATTTAATCAATTAACATAAGGCTGTATGTTTATCAGTAAATAACCTCTCCTAAAATTGATACTACTAACTAGAAATTAGAGTCATACATGAGGTTCTTAACTCCTTTACATTTCTGTTTTAAAGAAAATTCTGTATGGGATAATTTTAAAGAATTATCCTCTTTTAACCAGTAAAAAAATTACTGGAAAAAAATTAAAATTTCAAATTTATACTACTTTTATACTACTACTTCAAATTTCAACTACCACAGCAACACTGTAAATTACTTGGGCTGTCTAAATAAAAAACAGAAGGTCTATTTAATCTATTTAATCTATTTTAAGTGCCTGGACTACTGTATGGCAAATACAATTTTACTGCAGGTAAATGTATACCTATTTCAGAATAACTACAGTCTCTTAATAAATCTATCTGCAAAGGTTCAAGAGAGAAAATATAAATTACACTAAATGGAAGAATGATACAGTATAATGACATAAAGAAGTCCTCCAGCATCTCAATCAACTATGTAATCTGCTTCAATTTCCCTGCCTACAATTCCCCATGCAGTTTGAAATGTCTGATATTTATCTTCACTTCTTCTCCTAAACACTTTCAACCAATATTTGGGAAAAAGGTAATTCACACATTTCTAAGGATTGAACACCTCATGGGTAAACAGATTCCACCTGAAAGTATTTAATTATTCATCAATTACAGTTTTCTCCAACTCAGGAAAGAATTCAAAATGTTAAGACGGATGGGGAAAATTACAAGCATAAAGGATACATTTTCCTTACTAATGCATTCTGAGCAAGACCCAAGAAATCAGTAAAATTTGGAGTCAGCAAAGCTTTGTAGGGCAAAGCACAGCAGAGACACAGATGCCTAGGAATTTCATGCTATACAATGAATATCACTGCTTATCATAGAGCAAAAAGTTAATTTCAGTCCAGTGCAAGCTCAAGCAGATTTGTCAGAAAAGTTCCTGAGATAAAATGCTAAGTAGTGGCTTCTGACACTGCCCTTTCCTTTAACCCCAGTGAAAGGGATTATGGTTAGCACACTTTACTTCATGAATGTGACGGTAATTCATAAAAAAACAAAGCCTTCCTCAGGTTGTTCAGTCCAAAGTGTTAAGAGGCTAGGGCAAAACTGTCAATTTGTCATATTTTGATGGCTATTACATGTGGCAGTTGCAGCTACACTCCAATATCTCTATGAGACTTCTTCTTATTTAATGAGAGATGAAAAATGCAAATACTTGCTGAATAGTATTCCCATCATTTATCATTGGTGCTTCCTTCAGCAATGTGACCTGAGACAAGATGCCCAGAGACAAGATGAAGAGTTATCTATTGAGATAAAAAGTGCACTGGACAATAGAATTACAGTGAAATATAACCTTAATGAACATTCATTAGGCATTTGAGAATAGATGGCAATGCTAGAACAACAAAATATTAAAGGTTTAACGTCAGAAATATTGTGAACCAGTCATTGCAGATGGCTTTTTCTACCCATGCAATCACAGAAATGCAGAATAAGGAAATACTATTCAGGTGTGCAAAATAGCATGCTGTATCTGCTGTATTGCCCTTTGTCATTACTCACTCCTACCAGGGAAGAGACAAATGTTTTGAAGTAGGATTGTAAATCTATTTTTAGTCTGGGAGACATGATAACCATGGACACATAATAATTACAAGGGCAGAAAATCTGGGGAGAGCAGACATGTATCCTGCTTGGGAAAGCTGAAAATGTCTTCCACTCATTTGCATTCCAAGTAATCATCAGTGGTAATAATGACAGAGACCTGAGTGAATTAAAGGAAGTAACACATAAAATACAAGGCCTAGTGGAATTTTCTCTTTCCACATGCATTACCCCCTCCCCAGTTTTCTCTTAATAGGTCTGGTTATTGCTCCAAGAAACAATTGTGTATAAAACTAATTCAGCTTTGGCTTGCTTCTGCCATTTGCTTCTTACAAAACATTGTATTACCAGGGAGGAGGACTCTCACCTTGGCAGAACTAAATAAGTAATTTTTTCTTCTGTAAATATTTGGCCAGTTGCCTTAACATTTTGCTTCCCTTCCCAGTAGCCTGGGCTTCAAAATGGAAGTTGCAACTGTGTGGCACAGGCAGCTCATTATTAACAACAGTGATTTTGTGATTCAATATCATCTTCATTATACCTATTGTCAATACTTACTGGTCCTTCATACAAATTTTTCTCTGTGTATTTCAATAACCTTTTCACATATCTCTACTCAAGAAACATATCCATATTGTACTATAATTCCTTTCAATAAAGAACTATTAACAATGCCCTTCTTCAGTTCAAAAGTAGATTATCAGGTGAGGAAACAAGAGGTTCTCTCTGTTTCAAGACACCAGTCTGTGCCAGACTTCTCAAGTGACCATGGGAGCATCACCTGTGATGGATAGGGATCTTGTCACTAGGGTCATGTCACAGCTGTGCCAGTCCATATCAGCCTTTTGCTAATTTTGTGCAAGGGATTTCTTTATGCTGACTCCAGTTCTCCAGTGTTAAACATAGGCATGGCTCATCTGCCTTTGAAAACTACAGATGAGCAATGCAATGTACATACCAAAGCAAATTATTTTAATTCTCAGTTTCTTGCAATATTTTCTTTGCTAGCATTTTACTAGTGCTTTATCTACATGGTTGTGCATCATTCAGGGGTAGCTGACATGCATTTTTCTCAGAAATGAGAAAAAAACCTCATGGATATCTGCTTCTTTCAGAGGTAAGATGTACATTTGGTAGAAATACAGCCCAGGAAGAAAATCACTTATATTGATGGAAAGACTGTTCTTCATGGAAGAAGTCTGTGTATTATTTATGATATAAGCTCAGCGGAAGCAGTGTAAGGGATACATATCTTTTTGAGTAGGAGTGTCTATTTGAAACATATTTAAAGTTTTTTGAATTATAAAACTGTTCTATAAGAACAGATAAATAGTGAAGCATCTGAGATGCATGCTTGTTCTTTGGTTCTCCCGAGGGGCTGTCCTTTGGTCACACTTGTGACCATCATATGGCAGCAGGATACAGAGACACTAATTTTAGGCTGATCTATGCCACTATAGCAGTCCATCTGTGACAAAATACTTTAAATAGATCTGTGATCTGGTAAATCTATTAACCTATTAATTGTTTAAGCCAATCTACATTAATGGGGTTTTCCTGTTAATGGGACCTGAGCTGCCTTGCACTGTGTAGACTTTACAGGACTAGAGAGCAGTACCTTGAGCATTTCCAAGCCACAGAGGCAGGGTCTTTTAGCAACTTTCTATTGATGGAAATTGTTTTGCCGGGGGCAGCAACAAAGATCCTGTCTAATAGCTCTCAGTAATTTAAAAGTCTTGTGCATTTCAGTTTCTGTTATACCTTTTCTTTCCTCTCCTGTCTTCCAGTCCCTACAAGTCTCTTCAGAAGTCTGGTTCTTTTATCTGGAAAAAGGAGAAACATCTGCTTGTGTTACATGAAAAATAAGTCACAGGAAGTTGTAAGTACAAGAGGAACTTGATTATTGACTCTATTTCCAGAAATCCAATAATACGACACCTTGCTGTAAATTCACAAGTCACTGACTCCCACTCAGAAAATATTCTAGTTAGCCACCAATGGGTGAGTCTAACTCAAGAGATATGCATAAAATTAGGTAATTTGCCATGGCATGTGAATATTTTTATTAAAGCCCAGCTCCCATTTTCAAGTTACTATGGTCAAAGGTCAAGATTTCTTTAATCTAAAAATACGTTTTCCCACCAAAACTGCAGAATGAGTAATAGCAACCACATCTTGTTTTAAAATAGCAATCTTTTTATGATTCTTATGTCATCATTTATGCAAACATTATAAGTATTTTAGATCTCATGGGTCTGAAGCAACAAACAAAATTATTTTATATACAGCTCATAGAACAGAATACTTTAACAGGAAATACAGTTATTTTTTATTATTTCAGCAAGCACTGAAGCGCTTTGAAAATGTTATCTACCTTTAATAACATCTTAATTTCCCTTGTAAAATTATATCCCTTTTCAAATATTACTGCTGAGAAAAAATGGCAAGTGGATTTGATAATAAAAATAATATTATAGTTGAGCTCTATGATCTTCTGTCATATATTTACTGTATAGCAAAGCCAAGAGGAAATCTGAAGGGAAATGAGTGAATAGTTTGGGTAGGGGAATATGTGTTTACTTTTTTAAGGTATGAGAGAAAAAATAATTAATCAAAACACAATAATTTTAATTTTTTTTCCCAAACAGTCATCATAAGAAGTATTACAATTATGGTCTTATGATCTCTCATGTAAAAAAGCAAAATAATATATACAAACTACACAAATTTTTGAGGATTCATTCTACCAGTTGTCTATCTCTATAACAAAATGGGAAATGAAATTTGATTCAAGAACACTCGATATCAAAGTATTGTAAATTAGGATCCAAAAGAAAAAAAATACATCACATTTTGCATTCTCAGACAGATGATCTACTAGTTTGTACTGAAGAATAGGGCGATGATGCAGATTTTCTGCATCTTAGATTTCACAATTCTGAAAGCAAAAAATTAGATAAAGTAAGTTCCTTGCAAGTCTTGTCAGGAGCAGGACAAAAAGTCAGAGTTACAAGAACTACCCAAACTGGATAGATGTCTTGTATATTTTTATTATGTAAGATAAGATATCTTATTTAGACCCTATATCTTTTTTCAGAATTTGTGTGTAGCTTAATTCGTACCTAACATTTGTACTGACATATTTGTACTGGTTTCTCTAAAAGTATCACCATGTGATGTAAAGATTGTTTAGGTAAGGCATTAATTTTCATTTATAGGCTTACATGATTTTATATTAATTATAAAAAAATAAAAAAACAGAGTGCATGCATTGTTTACCTTGGAACAATCCTGTAGATTGTTCCTGAATAACCTCTAGAACATAATGAGGGAAAGATAAGAGAATATAAGTGCTAGAGAAATTAGAATGTAGTAAGATAACAAGATATTAATAAATCTCATCTTGCAGAAGGAAAGATTATTTGTTTTCATTGTAATTCTATAATAAATTAAGGATTGTCTATTTTAATTGCAACTCTACTTTGAAAATTAAAAAGAAATCCTTTTTATTGGTTTCCTTGTTTATTACCTCCCGCCAATTGATTTCCATACTGAGAAATGCTCACTCCACATACAAAATCATATTTTCTTACTTCATTCTTCATATCCAGTCATTTTTTTGTCCAAATATTGCTGTCATTAGTGCAGATACAGATCAAAGGGGAAACAACACTTGAGAAAATCTCATAAAGCTCAATCAGAAAAACCTCTGTGAAGATAATGTTATTGACTTTATACATCTTACATCAACATTCATTTACTTTCATTCTGTACACAAGAGCAGTAGTCTTGAGTGGGGGCATCAGACAATGTTCAATTCCTAATCCAAGTCATGATTAGATTGTTTTCTTCTCTCTATGAACTATAGCCTCAAAAAACTAGTTTCCCAGTACTAATTTGATTAGACAATGTAAATAATCCAATTAACAATAGTGTTAAGGAGAAAGAAATGTTGAAATCTGGTTCAGTCTTAGCTTTTTTGGGGGGGGGTTCTGTTTGTTTTTTTTAAGACATTCTTTTTTACCATTCATTTCTGACAATATAGCTTTGCAAATTCATTAAGCAAGGAAAAAACTGTTGCTTTTAAATGGGTGAGCACGACATTTGGTTGACACTTTCTCTAAATTCTAGCACATTGTGAAATAGGGTGACCTTCCATGAGCATAGATGCGAGATGGGCTTCTCTCATGAAAAGAAAGTTATTCAGTATCTTTTTGCTGAAATTCTATTTCAATATTGCGAGAACTGAATACAATTAAAATATTATTTCCTATAGTCAGAACTTATATTTCTTCAAAAGGTAGAACTTTTAGCTAATATATTGTTTGGATGATTCATGAGAACAACACTATCCTATACATAAATACAGTAGTGAATCTTTTACAGCCTAATGTTCTTGACTGCTTTTTGAGATAATTGAGTTTGCAGTCAGCTTCAGTCTTGATCTCACTTAAAAATTGCCACAACTCTTTAGAACAAGTTAGATAAAAAATACGTTAATTTTCTCATTTAAGTTTGAAATATTATCCAAAATATCTAAAAACTAGTAACAACCTTTTTAAAAGTAGCATGAAATTTCTGTATTCTCGTATATTTTAAACCACTTCCCCTGCTTTTGGTTTAAACATATTAAGACATTAATACTAGAGATTAATTCCCCACCAATGATTCAGGTGGAATGCTTCTGGAGTAGAAGAAGTCCAAAGAGGAAAGATGTATTTAATTTGAACTCTAAGTAAGCTGGACTTCTGGCCTTTAAAGACAAAAAGTTTGTAAGTGAACTTTTAAACTGAAGATTGGGTAAAAGCTAAGACATGTAAAAGAGCATGTCTTTTACACAAAACACCGTGAAAATTGAATGATTTGTGAAGGATAAGAAATAAGAAGTTCAGTAAGAAATGACAATTCAATAAGAGTGCCATTTTAATGGGACACTAAGGGGACCAAAACACATGAGTTTGCAACATTGTTAAAAATCTAGGAAATAAAGCATCAGAAAAGGAAAGCTGAGAATGAAAAAGCATCCTGGAAACCTGGTGGAATAAACATACTATCACTCTGAAATAATCAAAGTACAAGAAAATTGAGAGAGTGGTCTGTGCTAGTGATGGAACCCTGTATCTTTACAAGGCTGTTCCTATTATGACATGAGGACAGTGTATCTTCGTGCTGCTTTATACATCTACTCACATCTGAGGTTAAAATGAGAAGGTTCAGAGAAGGGTTACAAGATACAGAGTGGCTGCTGGATGAGGAAGAATTAAATTGGGACTCTTTAAATTGGACAAGTAACTACAGAGCTTTGTGCAATCAGAAGAGGTAGGAGCCACACTATTGGATGGGCCAACTGTGCCTTCTTCAAGGACAAGAACTGAGAGCAAGCTAGCAGCCACATTCAAATCCAACAGAAAGACGAAATGCTTCATGCAACAGGGTGTTAGATGGAAAACAGGCAGGCTCAGGTTCTCAGAAATAAATTATTAATAGCTACTGTATATATACAGATTGCAATCAGGTAAGCAATCCAGATGGCTATTAAATGAAACATGCCTGCCCAATCTTACTTTTCCCTCTATGAGATACTCAAGACCATTACTAGAAATAGAGTACAGAGGGACATGATCATTTGGTACAAGCTTATTTTTCCAACTGTGATTTGAGGAATATTTTATTCACAATTAGTTATTCACAATTGTTATGTATCTTTGATCATTCACCTCACAGAGGGTATTGCCTCTGCTTATCAGATATGGCCCAAGCCTGAAGGAATAAAAGGTTAAACCCTATGAAGTCTGCTTTTAAGCTCAATTTCAAGTATGACTGCAAATATACATGCATGCATTACTATAAAAAAAAAATCGGTCCCAGAAGGAACAGATGTTTCTGTCCTTATTTCCACAATGGGAAAGTAAATAAGTTTGTGCACCTCTGCCATGTGTAATATTTTTTTTAACAGAGTCTTATTCTGTTGACATTTTGATCTATTTTTATTCCTCTGAAACTTACTCCGTGACAGCCAGGAGGGTGAGCAAAGAGGGTGAAAAAATAAACCAGTCAAAAATAAATGTCACTCTCATTTGTACCAAGATTAATTTATTTTCATTAGATACAAGA
Organism: Cinclus cinclus; assembly: GCF_963662255.1. Lineage (NCBI taxonomy): Eukaryota > Metazoa > Chordata > Aves > Passeriformes > Cinclidae > Cinclus > Cinclus cinclus. The sequence continues at coordinate 82,659,933 of NC_085046.1, read as the reverse complement.
AAACTGGAATACAGAACCAAGTGACTGTACTTGTCTTCACTCTTCCTGAGTCTATTTAACTTATACCTGATTTAGCAAAATCAGTGTTTATTACACTATTGGGCATTCCATACAATAACTCAGATCTTTGAAGGATATAAAGGAAATTTGATCTTCTGAAGACTATATGAATCAGAAGAAAGTTGCTAAAATTTACTCATTTTATAAAAAAAATATATAATAATATATTAGACTTGAGCAACATTATTTGTCTCTTATTTTAGGATTAAATACAGGCAGCAATGATACAATTATCCTGTCAGAGATTGATATTCCAATTTTACCGACTACATAAGCAACTCCCATTAAGGAGTCACTAAAAGAGACATCAAGCATATTTTTTTTAGTATCTAGGTCCCATATATTGAGGTAAATGGTGTTATCTATTTGAGTTGCAGAAGCACTAAATGGTGACACCAAGTATAATTATGGTCACAAGTTAAAACACTGTTGTTGCTTAACCCCAGCCAGCAACCAATGTGCACTCAGCTGCTCACTCACTCCCCTACCAGTGGGACTGGGGAGAGAATCAGAAAGAGAAAAGTTTGAGAACTTGTGCCCAGAGATAATGACAGTGAACTGACAGACAACAGTAGATAACGGATGGTTTAACAGGGAAAGAAAAATCCACACAAGCAAAGCAAACCAAGGAATTAATTCAGTGTTTCCCATGGGTAGGCATGTGTTAATCACCTCCAGGAGAACAGCACATGTAATGCTTACTTAGGAAGACAAGATCCCTCCAAACATCCCCCTGATTCCTCCTTCTTCACCCCTCTTTATATACTGAGAATGATGTCATATGGTCTGGAATATCCCTTTGGTCAGTTTGGGTCACCAGTTCTGGCTGTCTCCTCCCAGCCTCCCATGCACTCCCAGCCTCCTCAACAGTGTGGCAGCACAAAAAAAGCAGAAAAGGCCTTGGCTCTGTCTAAGCCCTGCTCAGCAATAACGAAAACATCTCTTTATTATCAACCCTGTGTTCAGCAAAAAATACAAAACATAGAAACATCCCAGCCACCGTAAAGAAAATTAACTCTACACCATCCAAAATCAGAAGAAATACAAGAATCTCAAGGATCAAAATGACCCAACTACAAGACTAGCAACTGAGGTTAGATAGACCTCATCTGTTTCATCTCCTAAATATTACAAAATAGTCTTTGATGTCAGAGGGTGCGTAGTTACAAACCACAAGGTGTCAGCTTCAACCTGGCAAGAAAATATGTACATGAAAATAAAAACATTAGGTGGTCAAAGGGTGAATGAAAGTAATACAGCTAAACTTTTTGGTCCTGAAACTCCACTTGGAATGTCCATACCTGCCACGATCCTGAAAGTGGAGGAGGAGTATGGAGTTTTGAAAGGGTCGTCTGGAGACATCAAATAACATGGCTTTACTTGCTGCACGTATTCGTGATACTGTTTTGCTTCTTTGAGTTTGAAATACCAGCAAAGAATATTCATTAGTCTCCCTGAGACACCTTGAGGTATACCTGTGTTTCCTAAATAACTGTCTTCAGTATTCCAGTTACTGAAGCACTAAATAATGCATAAATAAATAAATAAATAAAGGAAAATTAACCCAAAATCTTCTAAAACACAACCTCATACAGCCAGGCCCCTGAGACAGCAAATAATCCATCCTTCCACACCATGAGTGTAGATTCTTTGTGTACTTTGTGTCAAAGTATTTGATACTTTGTCTCATTTACCTGAAACACCAAACTGTAACCTCCATCGTCTTTTTGGTTTTTTTGTTGTTTTTTTTTCCTGACTTGCTCCTTAGTTTATTTAAACTTCTAAAATCATAGGAAAGAAGGGATGCAAACAATTATCCCACTTATTATTTCTCAAACTTTTCCTGAGTCCTTCAATATAGGCTTCCTTAAATCTTCCTTTCATCTGCCATTCATAGTTACTAAGACTGTGATACAATCATGATGCCCTTCTGAATTTCAAAGAAAAATAATAACTCGATCAGAGGAAGTGTCAAGCTTTCCATCACAGGGCCAGCTACCCATATACCCTAGTTTTGTGTGTTTGGATCATCATAAACCACAGAGAGCATTGGTTTAACATCTATTCCCCTAGAAAACAATTCTGAAGACACTCCCGAAAGCCAAGAGAAACAGGTAGAACACTCTGAAAGGGAGGATTCAGAGGGGGCACTGAAATATAAACCGCACTAATAATGCTGCAAATCAAAATAATACAATGCTGGCTTCTGACACTGAGGTATTAAAAGGAGTAAATTCCCTCTAAGTCACTATAATAGAGAGAATGCATCAACATAATCTTGCTTGTACTGTAAAATCACCCACAGAAATAACTGCAGACAATTTACTTCTTCAACTCTTCTAGCTCCTCAGTGTTATAAAAGGTCTGTGCTTTCACCCTTTTCAGACTCAGTTCTTGACTACTGTTCTACAGATGACTTATTCTCTCTTTTTCTGTAACACAATCTTTTATTTATATGCAAGAGACCCTATTACAACAACTTGGAACAAAGCCTGATTTTGTCAAGTAGTTGATTTAAAGGATTTGCATTTCTAAACATTCTGTATGCATTTTAATGCACTTAAATAAGAAAACCATCTGTGCATTTCTTTCTTTATTTGAAACTGTGCTTGGCAAACAATCATTACAATTATAAGTAGCATACCATTAAGCATATGTTTAAATGACAATGTATTTGCTTATTTCAAGATCAATTCACTTGAAAGCACTGCTTTGCTTAGTATTGAAATTCATAGATCAGAGTTTTATAATAATAAAAGACATACACCTACAGAAGAATGCTGCTTTGCCTCGGGAGAAAATACATGACCGTTGTGTCTTGAGGTTTAGAGCTGTACATAAAGTCAGGTTGTTGGCACAGTTCAACCTCCCACTTGGCTTCCTGCTCAAGGAAACATTTGTTAAATTCTGACAATCTCAGACACAGGACCTGGAAAATATTTACCACTTTTATATGAACTTAAGGAGACCTCATCTGAGCTGCAATATGTATTACTGCAGTTCTTGCCAGCCTAAAATGAAAGGTCACAGTCCCCAAAAGCAAGATACTGTATGAATATTTGCAATATCCCACTGCTTTACAATCATCTTTGACTCCCAGGATACAAGACAAATAAAGGCCAAGAGATCAGACCTTACTGAAAAAAAGGAATTCATATACAAAATTAAGCAATTTAGAGGCTTAGGTCCCCTTTAACATTTGCTCCTTCTCACTTTTGCTATGGAAGATGGCAAAGTCTACCTGTAAATACCCACATAAAGAACATATATCTCAAGTAATGAAAAAAAAAAATCTGTTTTAATTTGAATTAAAAATGTGGTTCCATGAAGCTATTAGACCTGCAAATTCAGTCTGGGATGTGATATTTAGACTACATTCTTTCTTGCTCCAGTATCACTCCCAGTCTAATATGTTAAAAAATTGGATGAAAAATTGAAAGTTTCTAACACGTTGTCTCAACAATACATTTACGCAACTGAATGAACATGAAAACATATGGAAGAGAGGAAAATGAATATATGACTGTCTGGTCTCAATTGCATGTATAGGATAGTGTTGTATTTTCCTAATTGCGCTCTTCACTTGTAAAAATTAAATCAACAAAAGTATAAGCAGACATATTACCTTTGGACAGAGCTGAAGAAATTCCTCTGTAAAACAGATCATTCTCTTTTACTAGTGAGGGTGTGTAGTCACAAATCACAAGATGTCAGCTTCAACATGGTAAGAAAATATTTAACTGAAAATAAGAACATTAGGTGGTCAAAGGGTACGAGAAAATGATATATCTGAGTTTTTTGGTCCTGAAACCCCATTTAGAACATATATACCTGCCACAATTCTAAAAGCTGGAGGATAAAGACTATGGAGTTTTAAAAGGGCCACCTGGAGACATCAAGTAACATGAGAAACATGGGGATTTGTTTATTAGTTACTAGAAATAAAAACAGATCAGTTCCTGTTCTCCTGTTCTCCTTTTGTTCTCCTTTACAATTTTCCACAGAATAATGCGCAGCTGATGTAAAGCAGAGGCAATGCTTTGCATATTTAGGATTTAAACACTAGTGTGGTGAAGGGCAGTTACAGTTTTCCATGAACTGGATGAACAGGAGCAACATAGGGCATGAAGAGATATTCTTTCATGAGGTGGTATTTTGTACACAGAGAGCAAGAGCAAGAGTCAGCTCTGCTCCCTCAAGTAACTCATGCAGCTTTTTTCCTTTTATTTTCCCTCTGTATGCTTTATGCTTTTCATGAGAGGAGCAGGTCTTTCTATCCTCTTCACTCCTGCTCTGACCAATCTTTTAAACTTTCCAAATCATATGGAAAATGGATTTTTTATTTCTGACAGGATGAAGTCATTCATTTCTTTTTTACTAAAATCTATTTCTCTACCTTTCTTGCCATTTGAAAATGTATTTATTTTTATCAATGGAATATTCTCAGTAGGAGAGCCCAAAAAGCCACCCTCAGGCTTTGCTATAACTACCAGATTAGAGCCTTACTCACAGGAAAGCCACAGGTGCAGACTTCTTATCAAGTCCACCAGATATCCCAACTGAAACAAAATTCCACTATCATGTTTGATTAGAGTTCTACCTTATTAACACCTGCAGAAGGGCAATAAATGAATTCTATAATATTTGGCCTGTTTTCCCTGTAATTATTTTCTCTTAACCCACTTTAGCCTAACAATTGTTCTGTGCTTCTTTTCACTACCCTGTCTACTTTTTTTTTCCATAGCCTCCTTCATAAAACCTTAAAAGAAACACTATGATGTTCTTGAGCCTTGATAGTTTTAATTTGTGCTAAATTACTTAATGCTTCCATCTCACTGGTCACAAAATCATTCACAGGACTGCATATACAAGTAGTGTCGTATGGCATATTTTTCCTGATCTCTCAAATAAATACACTGGGAGACATATCCATGTAATTGTATGCTTTATCACTCCTTCCATCTTCTTTTCTAATTCAATCCTCTGATGTTTTTGTTTCTTTCTTCTGTGAACTCTGAGGGGATTTTTACCTAAAAAATAGCCTTGTCTATGTGTTCCTATAGGTATAATTTTAGTTTTCCTCTAATGAATCCTTCTTTTAATAGCATTCAGTATTTTTCTTAAATTCTTTTCATAATTTATGTCTTCTTCTGTTGTTGCTTACACATTTCACATAGTTGTTGACTTTTATTCTTGTCTAAATTGGTCTAGTGATTTTATACTCTATTTAGTCAGGATTGCTTCTTCTCCTGAATAGATAATTTATATAAACTAAGATATTTATTACTGAGTCCTTCATATTTCACTCAAGTTCATTTCAGTCCAATAAGAACTTTCAGATGCTTGTTGTGTAAAGGAAGCAAATGAAGAATAGTAATGCCTTGAACCCAGCAAATTATCTAGGTTTCATTTCTCCAACCCCAATTCTGTTTTCTTTGTATTTATCATTTCACTTTCTATTGTAAACTGATTTAAAATTTATTCAACATTTATCATTTCATCATCTCCAAGAGTAATAAATATCGATATCGTGCCCTTTAGATGAGTCAGGCAGAAGAGTACTGCTTTCAGAACTGTCTCTGACACAAGCTCAGCTCCCTAATGTAGGATGCAGGAAGTAAGAGATTTGCAACAATTCAAATTGTTGTTCAGTCTTTTGTGCCACAGGCATGATTATGGGGAACTTGGAGCCAAGAAAGATGTTCCATGTCCAGACTTATTCTCTGCACAGCTAGAATAAAAGGTTTCTAAATGAACAATGGATCAGGCCTTGAGGGAAGATTTTATGTAAACTGTAAATTATAACAGTTTAGACTCCTTCAGGCTAATCTCTGATGTTGACCATTAGTCCTTTTCTTCTGTAATGTGAGCCATAATAGTTTCATTCACTTTGCTCTTTTAATTATACGCATCTAATGAATATTATGAGGCTTTTTTCCCTGCTGTATTCTGTCTTTTTGAAATATTGTGTGACCTGAACTTAAGACCTAAATGATGGATCTTTAATGATCTGTAGGTAATGAGCCTCATAACTTCCTCTTGCCAAATAAGCTTTCATTTCAGACAATTTTATTACTCCTTAGCAATATGAGCACCTCTTTTGTTTATGAATGCCTCCATTCTTGGTGTTTTATCTATCCCTCGCCCATTTCATTTCTACAGTTATCACAGCTTTTGTAGCATAAAAACTCAACTAGGTGGCCCTTTAGGATATCCTATACAAAGAATAATTTAACTGACCACTCACTGCTGACTCATGTAGGGTGTTCAAAAGCACAGGATATGTGGATGATGATTTAAAGTCCTTAAAATCATCTTGCATTGAAGTAAGCACATCAGTATCTGGCTGTAGCCGGTGTAAGGGTTTCTCTGCTCTCCAGGAAGAGCAAGGACCTTCATTTACCTCTGCACATTGTGCACTTTTAAGGGGCTTTTGTTTGCATGTCTCGGCTGGGAAATGTGCTTGGTACCTGGGAAAGGACCTTAATATGCTACTAAGGTCTCCTCCTTGCAGTTAGTTTGTTCCCTTTCCCATCCAAAGCATACACTGGTAACACAGGTCTTGGGATGTTGTCTTCACCATAGCACCTTCCATTAAATGGGAGAAGTTTCTAATTAGGACAGACAGAGTATAAAAAACAAACATAAGTCTCCTGCTGAGCTTAAGGCTGAACCACGTGAAAATGAGGAAACATTTAACATTTCTGTTGATTGACAATTTCTGTTAAGGCTGATAAGTGTGTTGTATATTCAGCAGGAAATCAGTGTTCCAGCCCCACTGTGAGTAAGGGACATGGATTCCATTATTCTATTGTACTTGCAACAGGACTAACTAAGGATGTTAATGATTATTGGATCCATGCATTAGAGTAGAACATGTGGGCTCCCAGAATCATAAATATGATCATAGAATAGTCAAGGTTAGAAGAGACCTTTAAGATCATCAAGTCCAGCTGACAAACCAGCACCAGCATTATATTCCTTAAACTGCATAATCCAGCACCAGATCCAAATGCCTCTTAAACACTGGGAATAGTGACTCCACCTCCTACCTGGGAAACCTATTCCAATGCCTGACTACCCTAACAGTAAATACATTTTTCAAGAGGATGATTTTCTCTGTCATTTCAACATAAACTAATGACACATGCAAATTCTGTTCTAAACTGCAATATTCCATCTCACCTGCTCCAAGATGTTAGTTTTTGTGGTTAGCTTTTCCCATAGTCAGCTGTACTACTGACAAAATATAATATCCATACTAACAGAACTTACCTAAGAACTTTTCTTTGCAGCTATTCTGTTTGTTTCTGTGCTATCATGCAGAAGAATTACAGGGTGTACTCATAGCTTCTTAAAAGGGCAGAGAAGCTAATAATCAGATAACTCTAACTTCTATAAACAGATCTTTGAAAACAATAAAATCTCCCACAGTTCAATTGCAGAAACAATCTTCACTGAATATATCTGTCCACAGAAACTAAAAGGCTCAAGAATATTTGCAATAGCCCCCGCTCTCTTTTCAGTGAAAGACTGCAGTACTGACTTTCCTGAGCATCAATATATGAATAATACAGAAAAAAAGGGAGCAAAAAATGTAGAAATACTGCTGACTTGCTATTGCCAGATGTCAGATTTGTTCTACTAGATAGGGAACAAAGAAAACAAGCAGAAAAATGTCTTTGATATATCTTGATTGTTTAACAGTTTGTTCCTGTCAGCAGCCTCTTAGAAACTCCACTGCAGTGAAGAAGCTGTACCCCAGAGATAGATGGTAATATGTTTATTTGTTTAGGAAGCACAAAGATTTTTGTGCTGTAGCTATGTGCTGTCATCCATTAGAGGAACTGCAGGACTGTCACAACCTACTGTTTGCTGTGATTACACCTGCAGCCCTGATTCCAAAATGCTCTGCAGTGTCTCCAACACAGCCTTCTTTGATCTATGCTGCTGTAGGAAGGCATAGTAGTATGGCAAAAAAATTACACCAAAAAGCACTATTAGTTCTGATATCAATACCCATGAATAGAACTGCTGCCTCCTTTTGGATGATGAATATTTGTTAGGTTAAAACTACCTGGATTTATACATGCTACATGAAAACATTTTTACAAAAGAAAACACTGACTGAAAATTGTAAAAAATCGCGATAAAGTGAAATCAAAGTGAAGACAGGAGGACCATGCATGGCTTTGAGGCACAATTGTATGTCTAGTAGCAAAATCAGCCATAAATTTTGGTCACAAATAAAACTGAGATTTTCATTGCATCATCATTGATGAATCCATCCAGTTCTTCATATTTATCAGACAGCACATGCATATGCATGCAAGACCTTTTATTTAAGTATTCTTTTTACTATAAATAACATGTTTGCATATTTAGATAGAAATCTACGGATGTATAGAGAAAGACTAACTTTATCTGTGGGAGAAGAAGATCTACTTATTGTCTTTTTTCTCCATTTACAAAAAATTGAGAAATTCAGAAATACTATTAGAAACACACAGCAGGATAGTAGTATGCACTGTTACCTCTTACCTTCCTTTACAAGTTCACTAAAGTTTAAACTACTATGCTGCCTCTTCTGAACACCCCTCTTTACTGTCTACTGCTTAATAAATAAGTTTAGTAAACAAGAAACTCATTGTTATACATGAGTTAGGTGAACAAGTTCCTGGAGATATCATCAATCAAGTGAGGCAACAGCAAAAACCTTTGTGAATTTTTTTTTAATTGATTGGATGAGAACCTGCTTTCCCTTATCTCCAACATCAGTGTTACCACTCCATTCCACCTTACTTTAGGAACATATTCTGGAGCCTGAAGCAATACATACATTTAATCATTTTAATTTCGAGTCACCTCTTCTACCAGATTCCAGCAATTCATACGGGTAGGAATCAGACTCAGCCATCTCAACCTCACACTGTTCAAAAGCTTTGTAAATAAACCTGAGATATTTACTCCATGACCGATCCTCTATGCAAGGTAAACATACAGCTCAATATCACCACTATCCTGAAAACTCTACTGTTATAGATTTCGCATAGATTTTAATATATCATATCAGTCCCTGGAAGTGCTCAAGGACAACCTGGTCTTGTGGAAGTTGTCCCTGGCAAGAGCAGGGAGGGTGGAACTAGGTGATCTTTTAGGTTCCTCCCCTTTCAGATATTTATAGACAAAGATTTTAGAGAGAGCAACAACAATCTCCATAATTCCCCTTTTTGTACCTGATGTTGAATATTTCCTATCTTCAAATATGTGTCTAAACTTCTTTTATTCAGCACTCTCAAATCTGATTTCAAAGTATTTTATTTTAGAGCTGTGTGCCCTCTCCTACTACCTACAACAGGATTAGCACAGAAATATATGTCATCTTTTGCACCCACTCATCATCCCTCTGCAATCCGTTTTCTTTACTGAAAAGTATTAGTGGCACTTTCTTATTCAAGGAGATTATTGTCAAACATCACTGTCAGATCTCAATTAAAAAAAGAAAAAATAGTATATTCTGACATTTTTAGTGAGACAAAAATGCAATATCATTTTATAGATGACAAGAAAAAGAGCTTTCTTTTATTTCCTTTTAAAATGTTTTTTAAAATCGTGTAACACATGACCTGAAAGACTGAGCTACAGTGTGCTCAAGAGCATAACTGTAGAATTAATGGTATTTTTGTTTGAGCTTTTCAGTTCACTTTTATGACATATTTTTGAACCACCAACAAGTGAAGTGCAACAACTAGCCTGAGTACTTGAAGACATCACCTACTGGGAGATGTAGTGATTTCCATTAGTGTTGTCTCACATGGAAAAGAACATTCTTTTGACTGAACAGTCTCCTGTGAAAATCTTATAAAGATTGTTTTAAAAGATAACCAACTAAAATTATTAAGTATCTTGTACAGATTAAAAGCACTTAGATTGTCTAGAAAAGCATTTTTCAACTATTAGCTGGATTGTTTCTTGCACATGAAAATAAAGCCTTAGCCTGGATAATTTCACAGAATCACAGAATGTTAATAGCTTGGGAGGGACCTTAAAGAACGTTTAATCCCAAATTCCCTGTCATGGACAGGGACAGCCACTAGACCAGTTTGCCCAAGGCCATATCTGCTCTGGTTTTGAACTTTGCCAGGGCTGGGGCATTTACAGTCTCCCAGGGTAACTTGTTCTAGTGTCTCACCACCCTCACAGTAAAGAATTTCTTCCTTATCTAACCTAAATGTCTCTTGTTTTAATCTGTACGCATTACTCCTTGACCTATCACTCCTGTTCCCAATGAAGTGTCTCTCTCCAGCTTCTCCATACGCTCCCTTTGAATACTGGAAGGTTGCTCCACACAACTTTTTCTTCTTCAGGCAGAACAGGCCCCAGTTTCTCAACCTGTTTTCACAGTGGAGGTGCTCCAGTGCTCTGGTCAAATTCATGACCCTTCTCTGAAATTCTGCCAGCAGTTCCATGTCCTTCTTATGTTTGGAGCATTTTTTTCATCTTCTTGACTTTGCATAGAGAACCTTGCATTACATACCTTTAAATGCAGTATTTTCCATAACCTCTGTTATACAAATCACAAAGCACAAGTGAACACTTTAATATTTCCACTTTAATCACATATGGGAGAACCATTCACACAGAGAATGCAAAGAATTCAATGTTCAGTATTAGTTTCTAGGCCAGTGGTACCTGACATGACACCTGCAATAAGACACTTTAAGACAACCTAGACACTGCAGGGATTAAAAGTCAAGCAGGACATTAGCTTGAGAAGGATTTTGGCTGCTTTCCTTTGCAGTAAACATTGAAAATCCAGTACTTCCCCATAACCTCTATGTGTGCTGTACGACAGCCCTCAGAGGTTGTCTGCCTTAAATCAATCAGCAACTCCTAAAGTTGTTGAGAAGAAACAGTTTGGCAACCATTGCAAAGTGCTTGCTCCCTCCTATGAGAAACCCAAGAATTGTAGAAGAAACTTCTCGAATTCTCTTTTCAAGCTGTAGACAGCTTCAATCAGACCTGCACATGGAGAGCAGAAAATGTAATTAAACCCCCAAGAAATTCCATGCAAATCCAGAAATCCACAGAAGTACTATTCCATCGGAGGATAAAAAAGAAACCCTAGTGATATCAATCTGTTCAGTTGTGCATGGAGTGGTGTGCTCTCACTGAAAACAAAACAGTGGTGGGAAAAAAGATTAAGTAAGTGAAAATTTTCAAAGCACTGAAGTCAGATCTAGATTTACGGAGATGCCAAACCATCCAATTGAAAGAGAAAGGGGCAAGCTGAAAACATGAGCCATATTTAGCTGTCAGTTTTTAAGTGATAAAATAATTTCTTTACATGCCCCTGGGAACTGCTCATAGTTATTGAGGCACATTCTTTCCTATGTAACTCACTTATGCAGAAATAAAATATGTGAAAATGCTCTGATAAAATCCTACCATTTCACCAACATTCTTTTAGATTTAACAGGTTTTTTAATCCATCAGATTTAAACTGAGGATCTCCAAAGTCCAAACTGCCCTTCAGAATTCTGAAAAACCAGCAGTCACTTTTGCTTCTGCTCAGAGCAAGCTCTCTCTGGAGCAACAATTAATTTCACACCCCATAAAGTCTATGTCAATAATGCTCATAATTGCCAACAAGAAAGCAGCTGGGCTGTACATTACTGACTTGCAGGTTTGCAACTTTTATTTTATGAAGGACTAAGGTGCTGTTCAAATTTTTCTTTGTTTATAAATTATCCCACCCCTTCTTTTAATGTTGAAGTTTGATTCTCTTTTGCTTTCACAATTTCAAAACTCCAAATCTAGTTTAGAGAAACTCCAGAAAACAATGGTGTGAATATTCAAGGCTATCAGCTCCACAGTAGAATAAAAATAGCAAAATAAAAACTAGAGAAACCTGCAATGAGCTGATGAATGTAAAATGATTGCAGTTTGCTGATGCCCTTTAACTGCTTCATTGAAAGAAAGAAAAGTTCCTGCAAAAATGCAAATTGTAACTTCCTTTTTGCTTCCTAATGCACTCGAACATCTGTATCTAAAGCATCAGTCTACAAGCAAACACTCAATTGAATAACAAAGTGTCAGTTCAGGAGCATAAACCTGAGATTATTTAGAAGGTTGTTTTGAACAGTCAGACCTGTGCTATGTCTGAGTACAAAGCTGGTTTAGCTGGAGTGTTTATTGCTGTTAAATTGAAGCAGGTGATATTTTCAGACAGGGATAAAAATATACAAAAATTGTTGATATTTACAAATTGGAAAATATATTTGTCATATAGCATGCTCTGGTACATTATCCTAAGAGACATGCAAGCGTGTAACTATATCAGAGGTGGTAATGGCATAAAACATCATCCTGAGAGATGATTAATCAGAACATCTGATTTATGTCCTATGTATCACTCATTATTCCTGATTTGATCACCAATGGAGACATCCATGCTTCCTCTGCAACTGCGTGGTCCTGGGATTTTCCATTGTTTTAAACACTGTGGATTTTCTCTGATTTTGGGGTGGGTTTGTTTTTTAATGTCTGGTTTTCAAATTCCTAACATTTTTGTTTATTATGCTTTCCCTCATTTATAAGAAGGACTGTTACAGAAGGCAGGCGCTGCAGGAGGGCAATCCTACCACAGATCTGCGTAATGGCAGACTACCAGTCTGATTTTGACCTGTTGCTTTATGTAATGTTTAGGCACCAAACTCATACAGGAGTCCAATCACCCTGTCTACCAGAGCGTATCTGCCCCAGCGTGGGACTGCAGCCTGGGTGTGTATAACACATCTGCACCTGTGGATGTGCTGTTTTGGGTGAGGGCTATAAAGCAAAGCCCTCCTGAGAAGCCATGCACGAGTCTATTTAGGCAATCAGGCTGGGCCACACTGCCTTAGATGCAGCCAAAGACACGACTGGCCTTCTGGGCTGTAAGTGCACTTTGCTGGCTCATGTCCAACCTCTCATCCACCAGCAGCCCCAAGTCCTTCTCAGCAGGGCTGCTGATGATCCCCTAGGGAACTTACTGATGCTTAGGAACTTACCCACCACACATATCAGAAGTATCCCGGGTTGCCTACAGCTTGCCACGACACTTTTCCAGTAGATATCAGGATGGTTGAAGTCCCCCGGTGGGACAAGAACCTACAAGTCTGATGCCTCCTGTAGCTGGAGCAGGGTGGCTCCATCGGTAGGTTCCCTTTATCAGGCAGCCTGCTGGGGACACCAGTCACGAGGTTCCCTTTTTGCATCAGTCCCTGATTCTTACCCACAAGCTTTCAATCTATTCACAGCTAGTGTTCAGACACTTCCTCCCAACTACCCATCCCCAAAACTCAGAAGAAACTCATCATGGTTTGTACTGGAATTTCATTAGTTGTCCTCTTTGTGTTTCAAAAGATAACACTAACAACACACTGATTGACACTGTGCATTTTTGCTTGCTTTGAATTAATTTGAGACGGTTAAGAAATGTTTGATTTTGTTTTGGTTTTGTACCTTTTTGTATTCAAAAGGTAAAAGCTGTCATTTTCAAGAAGAGCATGCACAATGGGGACATAATTTCTATTTTAAAAAATGACAAAAAATTTCACTTCTTTTATATCATTGTTTTTAACTGCTGGTTTAGGAAGTCAACCTTGATGATGCAATAAAAAACAAAGCCTTCAAACTTAAAAGGTGTCTTCATCTTGTGTTGAACAAAGCACAAACTGAATTTTAAAACAAAAGAGATGGGGCTATACAGTTGTATAGGCAGCAAATCTAATTTCCAAGCTGCCCTCTGGAACCAAGACCAAACAATACTTGAAAAGACCATGCAGGGGATTATTGTTTGATCCGTGTTTCAAGCTCGGAATTTGCACTGTGCTCCATTCTCTGATGATAAACATCTCAGCTTTCATCGGCAAAGCCAGGCACTCATCCTTAAGACTCCAAATGCCTTCCAGGAGATTAAGTGAGCCTGCAGGGAGCAGGATGCAGCCCAGAGGATATCAAACCATGGAAGGGAAACATAGAACACTTTTGTGCTATGGGGGTTTTTGGTTTTGTTTTGGATTTTTTTTGGGGGGGGGGGGGCGTTTTGGTTTTTTTTTTTTTTGGTGGTTTCTTTTTGTTGTTGTTGTTTTTGTTTTTTGTAGGGTTTTTTTGTTTGGTTGGGTTTTTTTGTTTTGGTTTGGGGTTTTTTTTTGTTTTGTTTTGTTTTTTTTGTTATTAACTTTTGGGTTTTTTTGCTATTAGCCAGAAGTACCATGGAGTTGAACATATAGCATGAGAACAATAGAAAGTCAGTTTACCTAACTTTCCTGCATTTGAAAATAGGGTAAATGTAATGAGGCTGGGAAGGAGTGTTTGAGATATAAGGTTTATACTTAACTCCATGTGTTTGGGTGCTATTTGCTTTTGTACATTTTCTACTTTTCATAATGTATCTTCATTGCTTCCATACCTTTCACCTCCCTTTTTTGTTCATCGGGAAATTAAATATTTTCTCTCCAAAACTGCGGTGAAGGGAAAGGGAAAAAATGGGGGGCTAGTCATCTTTGCAACATATAACACTGCTTTTTTTTTTTAATAAAAGGTTTCTTTAGTACTTCAATTTAAAGTATTAGAGGAGACAGTGAAGAACTTTACAATTCTCAGATCAACCCCATGACAATAATTTTCAGAGGAACATCATTAGTTACAGAAAAAATAAAACACTGATGAGAAGTTAGGCCTATATAATTTTTGTACACTGTACATAAGCAATTTTTCAAAAACCACACAAATTATTTTAATTTTTCCTGCTTATTTTTATCAGTGGTTCATTATATTTGGGGTCTTATACATTTTAAGTTTAGGCACTATTTTGCTTTATACATGTTTGAAATCTAGATTAAAGCAGTGCTACTTTGTTGCCTTAGGAATTAGTTTTTACAAGAGTAATAAATCAATTAATTACTTTGTGTTGATGATTAAAATAGTTTCTATAGTTTATTCCAGCACTTACTTGTACTGCAATTTGAACTCAGACACCTATTAATATTAAATCAAGATTTCAGGACTTAATATGAGAAAAGGAATCCAATTAATATTTTCCACCTTCTATGTTATGTTTAAAATGGAAGTACATTAATTGGCCAGAGATGACCAAACTTGTCCCTTGTTCAGAAAAATGAGTCTGAATATTAACTTATGGTTATATTTCACCATTGTGCATGTTGAGTCAAAGACCTAAAAGTTGTCTGTTCTCTCAAGCAGTATACAAACATTTTTGATTTATGCACACACGCATGCACATACTTGCATACTTCCACTGTGAGCTCCATTGCGAACTGGAAGACAAAAGGGGAAGTAAAGATTTTAAAGACTGTTCTCAATTTTAACTTTAAACAGAAAAACTGTCTCAGCAGCTGCTGCTATTCGTTGAAAAACACTATTCATAGCAGTGAAAAGAGGTGCTGTTCTTCACTGGACATTCAAGAGAAATCCTTTGCAGAAAACATAGAATTGGCTTGTGACAAAAGGAGAAAGCTTACAGTGAAGGCACAAGCAGGGTCTCCAGTAGCTTTCAGAGGCTCTAATAATTAAAATTATTTAAAAAGAAGCATACTTTCTTCTCCCCAAGTGAGCTAGGTCCAATAATTCTATGTTTACTAAGAAGATAGTCTTCATAATTTTTCCAAGAACAAAATAGCATTCCTATAAAATTCAACTCCATGACATAGAGAGAGAGAAAAAAAAAACCAAAAAACAGCCTGGACAGAAAAAATGCCTATATGAAAGGACTTTCAAAGCTAACATAACCCTGTCTACAATAGATACTAACTTCAATGGAAACCTGAAGTGACAGTCGCTGTAATTGAAGAGACACAGGTTAGAATCAATTGATTGAACTTTAAAGTGCTAATCAGAGAGATATAGTGTTGATTGATTTTGAACCATTTTAACTCTACTTATCAAATTATCTGGGCTGACAATTAGCAAAATGTTAAAATAACGAGTTCAGGAAGAAATACGGGGTATCAGTTGGAAGCTGGAAGGGGAAGCAGAGAAGAAAAGACAGATCACATGAATTTCAGAATGAAAATTATTCCTTAGGTGATGGAAACACAAGTTCACCACTGCCTACATATGGGCAATAAATAAAAGCTTAATTAGAGAAAAAAGCTCTATTATGTTTAGATGACTGCTGTAACAGAAGAGTGGCAATGGGTATTATTCATCCTGAATAATGTATTCAGAATTAATAAATGTTTCTGGATGAACATAAATTATCCAAAAAAAAGAGTGCATATATACAGATGTTGGCTAGATATTTTTCTACTCAGAAGCCTTTGGAGCTCTCCAGTGATATTTTTGTGAGCTTTTTTGATGTCTTTGACCACCTGTAGTTCACTTGCTCCTATTGGGCAAAGACCAGGTTTCCAACCATGCAAAGGGTACTCTGGAGGCCCAAGACCTGTCCCAGAAAAATGTACTGCCATTTTGCACTATTGAAGTAGCTCTAAGTAACTACAAGCATGAAGAGAGGGAATTGACTTGATTTCCACTATCCATGGAAAAAGTATAAGCAAACATCTATCAGAGACAAGACAAACAAGTAATGGTATCTGAATGCACATGGAGAGAAATTTAAACTAGAACCACTGAAACAGTTCAAGTGATGAATGTGCAGATTAGGACACTTTCTGTCAAACTGATGTATGTTCACTTAAAACAATGCCCTGACTGATGCTGTCCTTTGAAACAATAGGCTGTGAATACAAATAATCCCTAAATAGCAGCAGGTCTGGATTCTGGCACAGATTCTGAGTGCTTGCAAACTGGAGAATGAAATTTAAAAATACCCAAAATAAGCCCAAATTAACACCCATGAGTCATCCCTGTCTGTCCTAGCTAAAAACAGAAGCCACCAGCAGCTTTGAGGAAAAGATTTTCAAAATCTGCAGCAGCACTACCACAATATATGAATGACATAATCCTAATAAGAAACATTTTACAGATGACCAGTCCAGATATTTGTGGACAAACACCAACACAACTGCACTTTGGTCATTATATACATGAAAGTAACTGATTAACAAATGGTATCCAACAAGCTATACTCTGGAGATTTCTTCTTGTTGCAGTTTCAGACTCGACTGCAGCACATACTGCCCTTGTTTATCTCTCTGAAATACAGACAGGCTCTGAACCACACAATGCTTCTTCCACTTTCAACTTTATTTTTTACTGGCTTTGTAGAATAAAGCTCTTCATGGAAATGACAGAGCCTTTAGTACATGCATCAGTTATTCTCTGGCTGCATCACTAGAATCATCCCTGACCTACTTTCCTTTATTTTTTTCCATCTGCACTTTTGATTATGTTCCTTTTTACAGGACTGCCACTTGATGCCTTCCATTTCCTGTTTGAAAATGTCTCGTATATGGGAACTATTCTCTGCTACTGACCTTTCCAGATTTGATAACTTTGAGACTTCCCTGCCTATTATTACAACTACTCATGCTTCTTAGGTTAGTGATTAATAGCAAACCCAGAACAGGATAACCCTGCAACAGACTATCAAACAGAAACAGAAAATATACAGCTGCCAAGTCTGAAGATATAGATATCAAGCCACAACAGAAATCATTCCCCATAATATCCTGTTTAAAAAGGAAAGGAGGGGACTATAGCTTA
Source organism: Cinclus cinclus (assembly GCF_963662255.1). NCBI lineage: Eukaryota > Metazoa > Chordata > Aves > Passeriformes > Cinclidae > Cinclus > Cinclus cinclus. Next base: position 82,642,200 of record NC_085046.1, on the reverse strand, counting down.
ACCAAATGAAATACAGTGGGCAAATTGTTCAGTACACCTCTGATTGTGCAAAATGTTCTGGAGCATCTAGAAAGAGACTTTAGCCAAAAGAACAGGTACTAGTGGTAGACACTAAATGGTACCTTGCATAATTGATGGTAAATACACTTTGAGAATGCATGCCTTTTTTTTTTTCTTTCCCATATAATTGAAATTTGAAACTACAGAGTCCCTTTTTCAGAGTTCAGAAATCTCAATATGTGCTCAAAAAAGAACCATTTGACAAAGTCAGTAAAGGTAGACAGTCACTACAGACAGAATTTGGTTAAGTCAGTTTTTCCTTTCCAGTTTAAATTCATCATTTATGCTTCCTTTGGAGATGACAGAGACATTCTACACCTTTCCAGAAGTTGATTAATCCTCCCTATTTTATGATGGGAAGCAGGCATCTAGAGATACAATTTACTACAGAGAAAAATAGCATGACTAAAAGAATTTGCATATTCAGAAAACAAGGCAAATAAAAGAGAAAGATCCATAGATTATACTGGCTGAAACAACAAACACACAAAAAATGCCCCAATGCAACAACACCCATGGGAAGAATAAATAACTTTAAGAGTATTCTTGGAACATACAATAGCCAATAGCAACATCCCAATTTTTGTTTACATATTCATTTAACACATAATGCATACCATCAACTGCTATGAAATATCATTTTCCCATTAAAGTCAATAAGACTTCACTAATTTACACTAGTAGGATGTTTGCTTAATAAAATTTACAATCAAAGGAAAAATTAGAGCAGATGGGAGACAGAAACTAAGGGACTCTGTGAATTTAACTAGAGAACATGAAGAAACAATGTCTTTATTCTTTGAAAAATAAACTAATGGATCTCATTCAGAAAATGCTGAAGGAGCAGGGACAAATGTTTCAACATCATTGGAAAAACTGTAACATGAAAGAACTCAGAGTATAGACTAAAACCTAAGCAAACCTTAGGATTTAAAACCAGGAAAGTGTACTTTCCTTCATGGAACCATGCAGAATACAAGTATACGCTTGAGCAACTCTATAGACTTCTTCAGCTGACTCCCATAACCCATAATCTCCCTGTCCTTTTTGAACACTGACAGGACTGCTACTGTACTTTCATGGGACACTCTGGAATTTTGTGTTGCTGTTTCAATACAAGGAATATTCACTGAAGAACAATGACACACCTTAAAACTGAAGGAGGCAAAGTGCCACACTGTCAAATAATCTTTACAAGCAAATTACTGTGCAAAATATTTTGCTTTCACCCTGAGTTTATAAAAATTTGTACAGTATGAACTATTTTACTTGAAGAATATAAGAGGTTATGAATCTGTGTGTCAGGAAACATAAATAGTTCCAGGACCAACTGTTGACATTCTTGAAATACTTATAACCTTATAACTGCATTTACAAGAATAAAGCATTGTCACCTGTATTTACAACTAGCGATGATTTTGTGTATACAGAAAAAACTCTGTGTGAAAATTTGCTCTGAAAGACATATAATAAAGTCAAAATATTAAGTGTTTTGCTCCCCTGGGGACACAGTCTGTTCTCTTCCATCTTAGCTGTAAATTACAGTAGTCAGCTTGTTAAATACTCTTCAGATAGACCAGCAAAGTTTTTATACAGCCATGCATATCTGACAAACAGAAGCATGTTTGTCCTCAGCATATTATACCAGACCTTTCAAGGGATCACTGAAATACTAAGGAGTTTTAGTGATATGCATGCATGCATACATGTATGGGGCATAGATGTGGGCATAGTTACACAAGTATTTTTCTGCTCTAGCTCTGAAAAACGCAATAGACTTGATATTTGAAATAAATTTTAGGTTTACTGTTTGTTATTATTCAGAAACATTGCTGATGATGCTAGAATTAGACAGACTTAGGCTATGCTGTGTTTATCAACCTTTGAATTTAAGCCATTGTGGATCCTCTTGTTTAATAAATCCCACAACACAGAAGGTAAAGATTTACGCATATGCGTATATTTTGCATATTTGCATGCTTTTTAATATATTACAGAATCACAGAATAAGATGAGTTGGAACCACAAGGACCATCAAGTCCAAATCCTGGCCCTGAACAGCACCATTCTCAAGAGTCACGCCATGTTCCTGAGAGCACTGTCCAAATGCTTCTTGAAGTCTCTCAGGCTGGTGCTGTGATCACTTCCCTGGGGAGCCTGTTCCAGTGCCCAAACACCCTCTGGGTGAAGAACCTTCTTCTACCATCTATACTTCCTCTGACACATTTTCAGGACCTATTATACTTCCCTCTTCCTTGTGCTCCTTACATACGCAATATGTAAATATGTGTGTGTATATATGTATATGAAACTTATATTAAAACTTCATACATGCACCTCTCTCCCAGAAAGAAAAGCCCCCTGCCTACCGTACTGCTCACACTCCCCCATGCCACATAACAAGGCTTCCCCCTAGAGAAAGAGAGAAGTGGTGACCTCTGCAGATTATGAAACACATCAGGAATGAGGAGCAAAGAGAAATAACGTTCTCAGACCCCTCCCTTTTTTGGTTCCTAGAAAGTCTTTGTATTCTGTCTTTAGTTTTCTCTAAACTTTCTCAAAGAAAAGACAGCAACATAGATCACTCAAAACTGGGTCTCAAAGTGCTCTGCCTTCACAGGCTTTCCTTGGGTCTCACCTGCGACTATCAGTTCTGTCTTCCTGAGTTTTCACATCTTCTGTTTGGCAAACAAGACAAGACAATGCGATGTTTGTCTCTGTGTACAGGATAAAGGCTTTCCACTTCACCTTCTGTCCAATGATGATGCTTCTGCTCAAAACACTTTCACGATGAAAAACCCAGAGAAAGCCAGCACACACTACAGAATTTCTGTTCTGTTGCTTACTACAAAATATAAGGCATAACAAGCAGCCAGAAACTCTGCAGTTACAGAGACAGTTTCCCTTTCAATGTCATATTTCACAATAGTATTTCATGGAGCTGATTAAATCCAGCCAATTGTTGTGTACTCTGAATGTGCCAACATTCAGCTCCACAGAGTATTCTTTAAACGTCCAGAATTAATTGCCACTGGTTTTTGCATATGCAAATAATTAAAGTTACAAAAACCTGTTATTAACCACCTTAAGTAGTATTCTACACTGACAAACAGGAAATATGGAGTAGAAAATGTCCTATGCCTAAGAATTATTCATAGATCATGGCAAAAAAACCCAATCAAGTAAAACTTGCCAGTTGTAGGATAGGATTCCATGCCATATGACAAAGTACTGAGGAAATTGTTTAAAAGAAGATAAAGGCTCTCATTATTTGTATCTGGACTTTCCATTGGACTGAAAGAATGAGGTATAACAGAAATAAAGGAGAATTATTCTGTTACCTCTAAGGTTTCTTGAGAACATATAAAAGTACCCTAAATTGACAAGAAAGCTAACTGAAGGTTTACCAATTTAGGCATTTGTCAGAACAGCTAACAGGAGAAATAGGATATTCTTATACAGCTTCATCTTATAGCTTTGTGGGTTTCTTCCCTCTCTTCTGTGATGAATTCTCAAGTGCCCTTTTTCAGAACCAGATGCTTAGGCAAAAAGGAATTGGCAATTTCCGTTGTAAGTGCATCCCTCCATGTCAAAGGTAGCAAATATGTAGAAATATTTCTGTTGGCAGAAAAGTATATAAGGCAAGTACAGGAAGAATTTATCATTAAAGTCTTATCTCTGTAACATCTCTTTCCTTGCCTTAGTATTCTCATAGTTTCTAAATACACTATTGGCAATACTGGGATAAGGATAAATTATTATATTTAAAAATAATAATTTATTTAACGTAAGAATATAGCAACAAAAAAATTGCTTTCTCACATTTAATAACTTCAAGAGGAAGAAATTATACCATTTATTCAAGCAACTGAGAACTGAGGAACACACAGGCAACCCTCAATGCCAGAGGCCTACTTGCTGCCAGCAGAGTTTTAATGAAAACATTCCCTGATATTTTTTGCTCCTTAACATTAGAGTTTCTTTAACTTCATTTAAAGGAATAAATGAGGAAAATATGACTGTGTCTTAGTGTTTCTTTCTTTCCTAAGTGCAGCTGTAAAGAGAAAATAAAGAGCAATGTTCAAAATTAGCCCAGAGGGAGGATGATTAGCTGAGTGAAAAAAATTACCACCACTAATGCTGAGCTGAACTCATTCAGTTTAAACCAAGACTTTCTTTGTCATGCTGTGGGTATGTATCCTGACACCACTGGTGCACTTTATGAGAAATATTATGCTTTCAAATACTGCTATGGCATTTCCTAAAATTTAGATTTTTTTAGGCTTATCTCGGAGTTTGGATATAAAAACCTAATAATGCTCAGTGGTAGCTACTTGTATGTTACCATCGCAACTATTTTTGTGAAAATCTATCTTATGTTCACAAGGAGACAGCTGTTTTCAGCATCTCTTGTGTTCTTCCAGAACACAGAAATTCTGTTAAGAAGATATTACTGCTGAAAGGACTACTCATCAAGTATATTTGCACTCTTGCAAATCCTGATAATTCTTGGGGCTTATGAAAGAGGATTAAGGATTTCTGCAGGGACCTGAATTTTTTTTTGTCCAAGTAATTTAGAGATGTGCAGCAGCAAATACAGAAAGAGCATGTATGATGTTAGATTCACTTGTGTTCTATGAAAGTATAGGACAGTGCCAGACCTTGCTCTGTAAAAACAATTATTTTGTCTTTACATGACAACAAAAGTTACTCTGTACATAAATATCACAACTCACATTATAGCTGTGACTTAAACTAGCAAGAGGAGAAACAGGACTATTTGCTGCATTTCATTTACAGTTCCACAAAAGCATTCTGTATTTTATATATGCTTTCTTTTTGAATTCCTTTTGAATTCAGGAGCTCAGCTTATCAAGGTGTTAGAAGGGCTGGAGTGGAAAAAGAAGTGAAATCAAAATAGACAAAAACCAACTTGCATTAGCTTGGGAAAAATTCGCTATTAGTTAAGTAAAGACATGCAGCATCTGAGAATGAAGGCACAGAGCTGACCTTATGAAATCTCTTCTGTGTAGGTTTTATTGTAAGCAGCCTAATAACAGTAGACTTTAATGCATGTGCCATCAATATCCTGAAACAACAGCACTTCTGTACCTCACAAAGGTATGAAAGATGAGTGTTGGGTGATAATGTGCCGAATCCTGGATATTCTTTTACATCTCCTGCTTCCTTTATTCCTACATTTGAATAGACCTGTTCTGGCTAAAATTTCTCTGGAAACAACAAGTTACACCCAGAGGCTGCAGCTAATATGAGCTTTGCCCTTCTACGATACACTGAAAAGATGAATGCACATGCTGTGGATAACTTTAAGAGCTCAAGAGAGGTTTGCACTCCACCTAAAATCTTCTCAAGTAAAACTTTTCTGCATTTAAAACCTGACTTTTGCCCTTGCTGGGGCAGGATGCAAGAAAACTTTCTTCTTGTGCAGGTCCCCTCCTGAAGCATTTCCCTCCAGTTGTATTCAATAGCCTTTTGTAATAAATACCTGACCCATTCCTGGCTGTCACTGGTTGCTGCATTAACAAGGCCATTTAACAAGAAATGGTACACCTCTATAAAGGGCCTATGTCTGAATAAGTCTGGCTGTCTGCAGAACCAAACTATACCTGAAAGTGCATTGGTGCACTTATCCTCAGTTGTTATCTTTGTTTCCACTCAGTTCTGAAGACCAAGGCAAAGCAATGGGAAGCCAGGATGGTTTGCTGAATTTAATGTACTGAAGCGGTACCTTTGAGGCCCCTGATAGCACCTTTTGGCCAATCATAGCTGTGCAATAGCTTTTGGCTTTGTACATTTTTGAAATTTTTAAGTATGGAATTACTTCCGTCCAGAGTTCATTAAAATAACAGAAAATTCCAAGTTTCTCAATGAACCTTTTGCCAACCAAAATGTAACTCCCCCACCTCACTTGTTTCAAGAACATACTAAAAGAAGAGGAGAAAATACTAAATCTTTCAAATGTCTGAAAGTGGGTGAAATAATTTGTAACACGCTGTTCGCAACAATGTTTGCCGAAGATAGGATGGAAACATGGACAGAGGTATTTACTTTAGTGGGACACCAATCTGTCCCAAACTCCATATATTAGCAACAGACAGGTAAACAGAGATGGGCTGAATCATTCCTGGGATGTGCTTATCTGTTCATACTAATTGCAAGACACTATGAGGTGACCATGTCTCCAACTCAAGCTTTGCAGCTGAGTGTGTCAAATTAGATTAGGCAAATCTGTGCCAGAGTAAGGAAAGATGTCCAGTTTTCTAATATCACCAGATTAATACACAATCAAGAGGCAAGTAGAAATCCTTAAAAAACAACATTTCTAATGTGGGTAGTCATGTGGAGCATAGTCTCTACTCCTGGTAATGAGCATCATTTTGGTCAAGTGATTTAAAGCTGTACTAACTGGTTGTGGAATACATAAGCATTTGTAGGGTGCATTTACCCTTTTCTTTGCACTAAAGATTACACAAAACTCCTTGGTTATGTAGCAAAGAGAGCATGTCTTTTTAGGAATGTGTTAGCACACAGTTTAAAACTAATTTGAAATAGCATATGAGAATCAAATTTAAACAATGGGAAAAAAAGAAAACACACAACAAAAAGAAAGGATTATTTTATCAGCCAACAGAACAAAGCAGGTATTTACCTTGCTGATGTCCTACACTGCTTTTTGCTCTTGCTATGAAGTCTCAAATTCATTATTTTAGGACTGAAAATTTCAGTAAAACAAAAAAAGACAGAAAAGGCAAATGTGTAGAATTCTTTCAGTACTCCTGCTGAAGTTATCTTAAAGGTTAGGCCAGGTTTGACCCTCAAATTGTCTCCTACAAACTGAGTTAAATAGCCTAGTCTGAGTTTCAAGAAATAGCTATCCTAACTATTGTGCACTAAAGGCAGCGCTCTTTATGGTTAGTTTGTAATGCAGTCCACATCATATGAACTTCAGTTCAAAGAGTATCTGGGTGAAAACAACTCCCAGGGCAAGACATCCTTCTTTATTATTGTTTGCCTATGGGTTCTGTCTAAAAAAACAATGAAACAAAAAATCCTGTCCTCAGTCTTAAACTATGATTAACTCAGAAAGACCTTTTGCTAACAAACAAACAAACCCAGTTTTGTTTACTGGCTAGCAGCTGTTTCCACTGAAATAGCTGCTAAAACTCCCGCTGACTTGAAACATTCAGTGTCTTGCCCTTCATAGGAACAAAAATGCCAACCAGTTTCACTGACTTGGTGGAAGGCAAAACCAAATTTCAGAAGGATCAGGTTCACTTTCATCATTATAGGCATACATTCTCATGCCTGTGAATAAGGAGGTGGCTTAAAACAAGAAGTATGGATTTACTAAGTGCAAATAGTACCTGACCAGCCTGCTTGTTTTCCATGTTAGAATCACTAGAATTGTGAAGGAGGAAAGAACAATGGATTTTATTTACTCTGACTTTGGCAAGACTAAATACATGCAATATTGTTGCAGTATCCTTTATTCAAATTAGGATCTTGTAGTTTGTATGGGTGAACCAGTGGATTGATAAAAAATGTCTAAGTGATCAGGCTTAGAGTACCATGGTTAATGTATGGTATGGAGCCTGAAGGCCAGAAACAAGTTATCCTGGTTTAGGAATGGTATTTCCCAACTTACTGTTGCCACTGAAACTGGTCCAGCACTCGGACTTCATTTGCCCTATAGCTGTAAGAAAAAAGTCAAAGATATGAGTGGAGATAAGAATTCATTTGGAACAGCAATGAGATGAGAAAAACAGCAACAGCAACAATGCTAATAGCAAAAGTGTAGAAAAAGTGAGTGATTTACATCCAAAATGCTCACCACCCCAGAACAATAAAAAATACTGGTGGACAGATTCTCTGCCCTCCATACTTTCCTCTCAATGGGAAAGGAACACCCTTTCCTTCTTGAAAACACACGCCTTTGTTCTTGAAAAAAATGAACCTTGTCCCCTGGTCCTGGCAATGATGTAAGATGATATCGAACGACATCAGGGTGTTGGTCACAGCTCACACAGCCCCAGGCTGTGGATAAGGGAGGCAGTGCTGAAAGGAAAGTGGTGAAAATGTGAAGTGACTGTAGTGCTGAACCGACAGCTCTTGTGCAGATAGCGCCGCGGGGAAAGGAGCAGCTGGGGGTGGCACCAGCCTGGCTGAAACTTTGGAGCCCAGTGGAAGGAAGCTCAGCTGAACTGACCCAGAGGAGTGCAGCAGAATGGAAAGCAGCAGCAACAGCAGGACTGAGCTCCAGCAGAGCAGAGCAGTAGAAACAGCAGCTGGAGACCCTGCGCAGATCGGAGCCCAGCAGAGTGGTAATGGCATCCAATCTGATGAGCAGCTTTTGCAGGGTTTGTTTGTCACTGATTGTTCACTGGTTTTGGCTAGTAGGGTGAGAAGCAATATCCATGGAAACCCTCTTGCCATCTTGCCTTTGTTCTCTACTGCCACACGGGAACAGTCACCATATTTTCTTTGTCTGAGGAAGCCACTGGACATAACCTACAGGAACCCCATCTCATTTTTGTTTTCAGTGAATACTTTTTTGAAGGTAAAACACCTCTATTTGTGTATTTTGGTATTATTTTTGTTATTATTGTGCATTCCTCATTCCACAGTTTTTTGCTTTCAGTAAATGTTTACCTCAACCTATATTCTCTGCTTTTGTCCCTCCCATAGCAGAAGGAGGGAAATAAGAAGCAGCTTACTTGGAGTTTAATTTCCTGCTGATGTTAAACCACCACATGGCTTCAGTGAGGAGGGTATCCCAGTATCTACAGGGAGGTCATCCAGGAAATTAATCCAGGCTCTCTATGGCAGTGCGTACTGCAAGGAAAAGACACATCAGGCACTAATTTAAATAAAAGGGGCTCAGATTGCATATAAGGAAAAGCTTTTTCACAGTGAGAACACTCAGATGTTAAAGCAAGGTGTACAGACAGGCTTTTCAAACTCCATCCCTGAAGATTTTCAAGTCTTGACCAAAGCAGGCTTAAGTAACCTGGCCTGATCTACTTGGTTCTGCTTTGATCAGGAGATTGAGCTGGAGATGTCCTAAGGTCTTTTTCAACACAAATTAACTCCAAAATATGGATGCAGGAAAACAAGAATAGACAAAGCAGGAGAGGAGGAATTGCATGTCAAAATAAAGTGAAGCTAGAGCAGTCAAAATATAACCAAGAAGGCATTTATTAGACATTCCTTAGAAGTCAGGCATACAAATCTCATTTTCAAAGTCCATATTTTGAAGTTTTCTCTCTTACACACATGAAAACCTTCCCAAACCTTCCCTCTTCCATTACCAGGGATGCCCCCTTGACAATCAGAGGATTACAGAGAATTTAGCATCTGTGATTCTTACTGACAAATTGAGTCTTCTTACAGATATGCACAAACCAGTAGTTTTATCACACATTAGGTTTCTCATTGTAGTAGGAACTGTCTTTCCAAATATTTCATGACACAACCCCTTGATAATTATTCTGCAAGATCCCTGCATAGGACAAACAGCAAATCAATTACACATAAAGATACTATAAGAAAAACAGCTTTAAGGCATTAGACCAGAACAGTGCTTCCAAACATTACCTTGTTGAGGGTTGATCTCTGTTAACTCGATCCACACATGCAAATGTGAAATTGCTGCCACAAAGGAACTCTCCTTTAATTCCTCAGTGTTTTGCTTTGTAATCATAAAACTGTTTCAAATGTGGAAGATGCACAGATTCACAGAATTAATCAGGTTGGAAAGGACCACAGTGGAACCCATGGTCTAACCTCCCTGCTCAAGCAGGGTTGTCCCAGAGAACATGGCACAGAATTGCCTCCAGACAGTTCTTAAACATCTCCAGTGAGGGAGACTCCACAACCTCACTGGAAATTCTGCTCCAGTGTTCAGTCATCTGCACAGTAAAAACATTCTTCCTCATCTTCAGGTGAAACTTCCTGTGCATCAGTTTCTACCTGTTGGCTCCTGTCCTTTTGCTTGGCACCACTGAGCAAAGCCTGCCTCCACCCTCTTGATCCCTTCCCTTCTGTTACTGACAAACACTGATGAGACCCCTCACAGCCATCTCTTCTTGAGACTGAACATCCCAAGCTCCCTCAGGCTCTCCTCAGAAAGGAGATGCTCCAATCCCCCATTCATCTTTGTAGTCCTCTGCTGGACCCATTCCAGGAGCTCCGTGTCTCTCTTGTACTGAGGAGCCCAGAACTGGACACAGCACTCCAGATGTGGCCTCCAGGGGGCTGAGAAGAGGGGCAGGATCATCACTCTTGACCTGCTGGCACTGCTTTTCTTAATGCACCTCATTGCATGCAGAGCTGGACTGTGCTGGAGCCAGTGAAGGTCTTAAGTGAAGAGATGGCCCTTGGGGTCACCCCTGCTCATGTCAGTCTCACACACTGAAGGACAAAAAGACAATGGTATCAGACTTAACCCTGCAAGGGCTCATGCAGCATCAGTCAGGCTTCATAGAATTTTTGTGAGTGCCAACTCTCTTAAAATACTTTGCTTATAGAGAAAAGCAATTGCCCTCTTGAAATGGACACGAGAGAGTGCCTCCATGCCTGTCAGAATTGGCACTTTTCAGAGAGGATAAAATACTATTCTTTTCTTAGTCATCTTGTCCCATTATGGAGGCAAGATACTTGAAAAACACTTTGACAGGCAAAGCAATTTCATATCTTGCAAGTATCTTCATGTTATTGGATCTTTTTTTGGTATTATCCTGCATTTTCCCTTTCATATGCTGGGACGGTTTCATTTCTAGTCTTTCAAAAGTTTATTTCTTTATTTATTTTTAAACCACTTCCATATACAAACTCCTATAAAAAATTCCACAATATTCTGTTTGCTAGAGAAACAGATAACTTTTTTAAATTGAAACCATAATGGTTTATCCCAAAAAGCTCTTTCAAGCTCCCACTCCACCTTACTTCAATTTGCCTCTGAGGCTTTTTTCAATTATTCTGTCTTGAAATTATGATCAATAAAATTCTCTTATAAAAAGTTCGAATTGCACTTCAAAGGTTTCTTTTCTTTTATGATAACAACAACAAAAATACTCTTAAAAATAGAATAGTTCATTTAATAATCTCTGAGATCAGGGTGTTTTCTATGTTGTGTGTTGCAATGCTGCTCACTCAGTTTTCTTTGACTATTTCAGCATCATATCCGTGACAAAGATTTTATAGATGCAGCAAAAATACCTCCATCATCTACACAGCACAAGTGTCAAACAGATGGCAACGTTTCACAAATGCCAGGTAGCTGTTGCAAAACAAAACAAAAAAAATCATGGGGGGTTTCCATGCTATACATTGTTGAGTAACTTTGGTATAGTTCAGACCCTAAGATTTGTGTATTTGAAGAGAAAAGGTAGGTAGGTGCTTTGATGGAGTATGTAGGTAGTCAGAATGTTGGTGTTTTATTTGGAGGCAATTGACCCATCTGAATATTTCCACAATGTTGTAGAGGTTTTTCAAAACACTGCTAATCCCAGGAAGGTATTTTTGTTTTAAGACATATATCGGCATGAGGATGACTGTTCTGTGAAATAAAGGTAATAAAAGCAAAGAAACAGCTCATGTCCTTTATCCAACAAATTCACATATGGAACCACAAAAAAGAATCTTGTCCATATCTACTGCAAAATATTTAACAGAGGGATCAATGTATCTTTTCAAGCAATGGAGTAATTTTTTTATCTCTAAAACTCTAAGCACAGGCAATCAAAAGAAGTGCAAGTCTGTATTTATCTGTCCTATGTAGACCTGAATTCTTCATACCTGTTGATGCCTAAATGCACCAAAACCCTTAATTGTGCAAATCCTTAACATGTACAGTAGTGAGCTAGAACAAGGTTACAGGAGGAGAGCCGGAAATCTGGTATTCTGATCTGGGCACTCCCTGGCACTGAAGCCTCTTTAAGGTTGACTGAAATCCATGGTTACATTTAATGTCTTCGGCATCTGATCCTTGACATCATCATCATCATCATCATCATCATCAGGGAGTGATTATCAAATTCATCACTCCAGCCCATCTGAGACAGCTTTTCTGGGCACAGTCTGTAGGCAGAAAGTTAATACATGAGCATGACTTGATCATCAAAATTCAAGATGCTCAGTCTAGCTTTAACTAAGTCCCACATTTCGTTGTAGCAAATGAAAATGCATTGCCACAGGTCAGTGAGGGCTGCAAAGGGTTTCAGATTTGCTCTGATATTTTGGGTGAAAAATCTGGAAGGATTTATTCTTCTAGTTTAATCACATGCCTTCAGTGTAACTACTCCCACCCTCTCTAGAATAACTGGGGAGAGGAAAGAAGAGGCTATTGGGAACTTCTATCTTATTTGCTAAACCACTGAAAAAAAAAAAAATGAAAACATGGTTTCACTTTCTAATGGAGGGCAGCCCACTACAAACTATGGTAAAAATAAGCTCAAAACCACACTCCAAGAATACTGATGCAACTTTAAGCTGTTTATAAACATCAATGCTACCACTTCTTTTCTGCAAATTTATAAAAGGCGTCATTTTTCAATCACAGCCAGGCTGATAATCAATTATATGCAAAGCAAACTTTTGCCGTCAACTATAAACTTAAGATTCCAGGCATCTTCTTTTTTGAGAAGCCTGTGTTTTAAAACCTTGCATGAAAATATTTTTTAGAACCCTGTCACTCTGGGTTAATATTTTTATTGCAATCATTAAAGTAAGCTCAAATATTTAAGTTTTTCACTGACGGCTAAATGTGTTTTTATACTAACTTGATAAGGCCTTAGCACTTTGTGATGAACATTAACAGATCAAAGGTATTAGCAACAATTTTTAGCAGAAATGGGAAAAAAATCCCCACTAATGATCCTCATGGAACTGAAGCTTTTACTTTAATAAAAACACTTCAGACTGTGCCTTATTTGATGTCAAAATCAGAGTTCAGGAAAAATTGCTAGTTGCCCTTTTTGTCAAGGTAGTTGGAACATATTGCTTACAAAATATTTATCAATGCTTCCATTGTATAGTGTACCATAATGAGAGAGAGAAAATACAAAATATAATATACATTACCAGCAATTTTGAGGAGCTGTGTTGGCACTAGATAAATAATAGGCTGTTACGCAACAGTAAAAGGAAGTATAATATATCAAAATCTCTGCCTACACATACAAATCTTCATAACTACTGGAAAAACACAGCACCCAGACCTGACTCACTCAGAGGTCCAGCTGGGGAGGTAAAGCTACTCTTTGTGCAGCTGGAACACTTCAGTCCCACTTTGCAGAAGCTTTTCACCAGGATATGTCCATTTACACTTGGACCTCAAACCTGTCATTCCACTTGGGCATGCTGGCAGAACTTAGAGGCAAAAAACACTGAAGTATGATCCAAATAACCCCAAAGCTTGACTGTTTCCTGTGATAAATTGTGCAAATCTGCAGTAATGGCTGACACAGCATCTGAAAGCCAAGGTAGTTCCATGCTTTATATCGTGTGTATTTCACAAATAAAATGTGCTTTTGATACTTTGTGAACAGCTTCAACACTACAGCCCACATTATCTTGTGACTGGTACAGATGAGCCTCATATTTAATTTCCATGTTTTCAGCTGACCAGAAAAGGCTCTGCATTTCAAATAAGAAGCAGTGCTCTCTCCAGGGAGCTGAGTGCTGAACATCTCAGCCTCTCACTCACTTCCATTCACTCCCTTCATATATCAAAGAGGGATGGCAAGTAAAGTAAATTTTTTAAAAGACATGCCCAGCTATTGTCTCAAAAAAAAAAAAAAAAAACAAACCACAAGAGACTACCTAGAACACTTACCTTGAAGAACTTCTTTAAGTAAAAAGGTATGGATTTTCCATCTTGTCATAAGCAACTGCTGGAGGAAGGCACTACTTCTGACAGCAAATATTCAAGTAGAACTAAGATAATCCTACCTACAGCTACCTATATGCATACAAAAGAAATCAAGAGCTATTCCTTTCTCTTTCAGTAAGTCAAAAGAAGGGGCACTGGGCTAGATGTTTGAAGTTTGTTGCAAAACTTTATTCAGTATCACATAGAAGTAAAAAGACTAAGCATGTACTTTTTGAACACAGATGAATGGCCTGATTTTATTAAGTGCTATCCACCTGCAGCTTTTATACAAGTGGAGACTGTCTCTACAATAGACACATAATTATCAAAACAGAAGTATATCTGGAATATCAATATAATGAGTTACAATACTGCCCAGTTTTAAGAAGCCATATTCACTTAATCATTGCTCTGTAAGTACATAAAGGGATTACAAAAATCCAGACATTATTTACCCAGTAGGTCCATTTCACTTATTGCTTCTCTGGCTCCATAGCCCAAGCAGAGAAGCAATAAATTGAGGACACACAAGCGTGCCAATACTCCCAATTTCCATGACTTTCAATAAAAAGGAATTTCTTCTCACAACTTTTATCTTCAGATTTTCCAGTTTTCAACTTTATGTAAATGCAGAATTACTCCAAAGTTAACAACTTTGAGTTCACACCAGGATAACTGAAAACTCTTCTGGTTTTCTTTTATAATCAGAACATCTGAAAGTAAAATGTAGTTCTTTTCTTCCTATACAAGAAATATATAATTTAAAAAGCCCTGCACTTATGAAAAAATATGTAATTAAAATTATAATGAAAACACATAAAGAAAATGTATTCTCTGGGTTTTAAAAAAGTAAGAGAGTCTGTAAGTATATTCAAGTAGGGAGCCATTTATTATTACCCTGGATAATACACAAATATTGAGACGTATTTCATCTACGGCTTTTCATCCAATGATTTCAATCATTTCATTTGGAAAACTGCAGGGAAGATAAGATATATTTTATAACAACAACATATACAGTATACAAGTATTTATAGAGGCTGCCTCCTAGAACAACTGGAATTCCAGAAACCTTCACAAAATGGAAAAGAAACCAAAAATATTGAAAATGAAAATTCTTATAATTTTTGCTGCATCAAGATTGTGAAAGAATGGAAGGCAGAAAAAAAAACGCAATTAAAAAGAACAGCAGAAAAGTTAGACACATTCAGAGTCAGTCAGTTAAGCTGGTCATTTGAACACAGGAGGTAATTCAAAACTGAGAGAGCTCAACAGCTTGGCTGATCCTTCACTCCTAATCACGGGACAGTCAGACAGCTTCTTTAGCCTATGGCCTTCTCTGACTCAAAAAATTACTATGGGCTTGGGGTAAAAGTTGAGCCTTGACCTAGAAAAGACAGGTAACTTGATCAGAACAGTCTAAAACCAGTCCACAGCCTATTAACCTGGGGCAGCTTTGGTCTCAGTCTGAGGAGAGTTTGGCTTCTGAAAAGGATGGGAGTTAATTTCTCTGGAATCTTGCATCCAGCTAGATAATCACCCAAAAATGGATTAAAGTCTTCCTCATTCACTGAAACATTTTAAATTGTTGAGGGAGTCCTTGAGTTGTTGAGAGTTGTTGTTTTTTCCCTTTCCTCTCTGTGGAATTTTTCCCCATTGACATGCTAAGCAGCCCTGATGTGACAGGGCTAGTGACAGGGGGAAGGGGGGAAGGGGAAAACCAGGAGATCAGAAGCAGGTAAAGGAGAGGAGAGAGGCACTTGCTGGCCCCGTTTGCTCGTGGAGTTAGAGGAGGACGGTCACTGCTGCTTCCCCATCTCCACCACCCCAAAGCCAGGAGCCACCTTTTCTGCTGTTGGACCCGGCACTGCTGCCTTATCCCTTCAGCCTGCTAGAACACCGGGACCGACACCGTGAACAAAAGTCTCTCCTCCATCCCTTTCCCACCCGGGACAGCGCTGCCATCCCCCCCATCCCTCCTGCAGCTCCCAGGGACCTGCCCCTGCCCAACAGCGGTACCTGCAGCACAGGGAAGGGTGACTGTGGCCAAAAAGGACTGGGACTGGGTTACTGCTCTGTTTGGTGATGATTTCATAGCTGTTGGTGTTTTGTTTGGGTTGTTAGATACCCTAGTAAAGAACTGTTATTCCTATCCCTATATCTTTGCCTGAGAGCCCCTTAATTCAAAAATTATACTAATTCAGAGAGAGGGGTTTGTTAGCTCCATTTCTAGGAAAGGCCCTGCACTTCCCTAGCACACACCTGTCTTTACAAACCAGGACATAAGTACATGTTAAATTCCAGGCATGCATGAAATTTTCACTGATTTCAGTGAGATTTAAGATTATTATTGAATATTACTTTCAGTGCTGGGATATTTTCCTAAACTCGGATATATAGCGACTAAGTGTTTTGGTTCTGGCCAGGGCAGGATTAATTTTTCCAGTAGCCAGGATGGGGGCATGGCAAGGATGTGGGGGTTATTCTATACTACCTTTTTCCAGGAAAAGGGGAAAGGGTGGCTTTGGGTCAGGGCAGTGTGGCAGAGCGAGCGGTCAGGTACAGTAGGTGGATTCTGCAGAGTGAGCAATAATGTTTCATTTCTTATACACTCTGTCATGAGTATTGTTGCAAAATATTGTTCATTTTCTTATCTCATTGCTGCTTCCAGTAAATTGTTCTTAGCTTTTGTGCCCCCAGTTCTCCTCTCCAGCCTGCCCCAAGGGAGCAGAGTGGAGGCATGAAGAGAGAGGAATGGGGCAGAGTGAGAGAACAGTGCTTGGCTTCAGTGGGAGCTTTAAATTGGAGAATACAGTTCCAAACCACAGCACTAAGTTAATCTTTAGGGGCAGTGTTGTATTTTTAGACTACACTATGGAGGAATATGCTTCTGTACAAAACTTTTGTTAAGTGGTAACAGTAATTATTCTGGCCTTATCTTCTCAGAAAAACAACCTTAATTCCACAATAGTTTAAGCCTCAAATTAAGCTTCAAAAGCCTTCTTGACACCTAACCTGCCACAGATACCTCAGATTTGATTTTGGAATACAATTTTGTTTTCATTAATAAGAATACCAAGCAACAAATATTGAAGAGCTAGTAGAGGAAAGCTATGAAGGATGTCCACTAAAAGTCTCAGCATCAAGAAAAGTCCTGTAGACTGAATTTACAGTTCAAGGGAAGAACTTTCTACAGGGATGATACTGTCAATATAGCAGCTCTCACTCTGCAGCAGGGGACACTGAGCACATGCCTGCACCCTATTCAGCACATCACTGCTTCACTCAATCATGGGGTGAGCCACAGTAAAATCAGAGAACTGGTATAAATTGACCTTTTTTTTTTTTTACTGTAGCAAGAACTGCAAAGAAAATTGGGTTGTAAAAAAGTTATCAACAAATATAATCAAGAAATAAACTGAGTTTTTTACAAAGGGTTGGCACTTCTTTAATTGTCAAGGGAGAATATAATTGCAAGGCAGAACATACAACAAAGCTACAAAAGGTGCACAAATAATATTGAAGTAAAATGCTCTATCTACCTGCAATAAGGAGCTATTAAAGAAAGCTCCACATCTCATTGGTTTTTCACGCCACCATTGTACCTGTGGGTGGGAAGTGCCACTGCTGCCTGACACCTTGTTGGTACATTTAGGAGAAATGCAAAGCAAGGGCCAAAACCATCAACATGGAATCTTGAAGAGGTTATGCCTGTGTACATAAACCATACAAAAAAAGCAGGCACTGAGTTTCTTCCTCCTTCGCCTTCAGGAGAGGCAACTGCATAATGGAATTAGTCCTGCCTCTTGCTGACAGTGTTATGAAGTGCAAACAAAGCACCTCTTGGCAATCTGGGAGAGACAGAAGTCCAGCTCTCCATATTGGGAACCTCCTGCTACACACGCTTTGCCTCTAAGAGCATTCCTCTAGCAAGGGCTTCGGCCACCTGCCCGCCCACAGCTCCCCCTAAGCCTTAGGGGCAGATGTCACCTCACATTGTCCTCAGACTGTGCATGAGTTGGCAGATGTCCTAGGACAAGTGTCTCCAAACTTATCCTGCTCTTCATTTATCCAAAGCAGTGCTTAAAGTTTCCTAGAAACACAAAGGAGAACAGGAAAGAGAGCATTTAAATTATTTACTACCATGATGCTTGTGGTGCCACATGAAAATCAGGCTTTTTCAGCACTGTAGAATTGTATTTAAAATTCATTATACTAGCACTGTTGTTCACAAATCCCAGGAGTCAGCCAGTAACATCCAACACACTAAGATGAGAATATTTCCCCAAATGCTTTGACTTTCCAAAGCTACTGGCAGATTGTAATTGAGACGAACATGCAAGTGGGCTAATCCACTTGGGTAAAATATCTATTTTTTGGCTCAGGGTCAGTTTTCCGAATAATCAAAATTAAATGCTGTGCTCACCAGAATTTATTATTTTATTCTAGAAATAGTTAATATGACTGGGCAAGGGGGACACTAGGGAAAATATTCTCTCATCTGCAATAGTATTTATTGTATACCATTCCTTTTTTTCTTTTTCTTTTTACTCCTTAGGACAGAAAGATTTAGGTCAGGAAATATTTTTCGTGGAAAACAACTAGTTCATTTGCAAATCCTCCTTGGAATGCACATGCTCTTGGCAGGTTAACATTTGCCTAAAGGGGTCTCTGATGAGGAGAAACAAGGACTTCTGGTTCCATCACAGCCAGCCCTTAGCAGTAGCCTAGATCAACACACACTCAGCATTCAGAGACATGAAAACAAAAGCATCTCCTCAAAACAACAAACAAAAAGGGAAGTGTTGAGGGGGGGAGAGGAGGAGAAGAATGCTGTTAGTGTGTGGTGTATGTGGGGGTTAATAACAATAAGAAAAAACACTACAAACAGACAAAACTCCCGAAACAAATATAAGATATCACTTCAGTTTTGATTATGATTTGTGTTTTGTTGCAGCATTTTAAATGGTATAATAGTTTTATTTATTTGCAGGGTAGGGTAGACATTGTCTCTAATGATTCGACCTCCAAGTAAGCAGTTGCTTTTTCGAGAACTTTTACCTTCTTGCTCCCTCTAGTGCTCCAAGAAATCCTGCACAATTTTATATAGTTCTAACAAGAATGTTTTCCTCATTATTTCCTTTCCCATTGCAAGCAAACGAAGCAACTTGATAGGAAAATACCAAGATTGAATTTATTGTGGCAATAATTTAAAATTTAAACCTTCACTTGACATGCTGCTATGCAATCCAAATTGTTGTAAGGTCCTTTCCATTGCTCGGATTTTTATGGTTTGCCTTTTGCAGAGAGAACAGTATTCAGATTCGAGGCAAGAAATATAAACATGCACATCACTACAATTGCTTTTGAACATTGTTTGACATTGATGGCATAGACCCAAGCTGTGATCATCAATTAAACATTCCTATTACCAAAGGAAAAAAAAAGTGTCTGCACGTTGTACTTAGTAATTTGTCTGCATCATGGTGCAGAGCCATAAAGCTAGTCACCCTCAACTTCGAGCAAACTGCTTGAATAAGTTCTAAGCTTAAAGGAAAAGCCAACCTCTATTAGCTGTCACCTTAATATTTGCCACCCTACAGTCTCCTAGAGATGGCAATAAACCTGAACTATTAGATTATACATCAGAAGCAGCACTGCTACACAACACACTTACTGCCCATAACTGCAATTGGCCTAAGACAAGGCTGCTCTCAGGCACCTCAGTGAAGCAAGTTAAAGTCTGAAATGTCAAATTAGGAAGACAAGACAGTGATAATTAACTTCCTGAGGAGTAGAAGTACTTACAGTATAAGCATCTGCAGAATCTGCTGTGGAAAACATTATTCTGTGATCCAGACGTGGGCAGAGCCTAGAAAACTGGTACTTCTAGTTTTTCCAGTCTGACTTTTGCCAGTGGCAAGCTAGAAGAGTCCTCATGGCAATAAAGCATAATGAGACCAAATCTTCTGCTGCACAAGCACAATCCTCCTGCCACAGTGTAAATTAGAGATGGGGAATAGCGAAGCCCTTGATTCTCTTTGTTTACAAAGACTTTTTAAAGCTATTTTTGCTACACACAGGAATATCATGGATCAGAAAAATATTAAACAATAACAATATTAAAATAAAATGTAAATAAATCTTTTTTCTTCTTTTTTTTTAATATCTACAGATTACAGTGTCAAGCTTGCCATAGACAACAGTGGTCCTAATATATAAATAAAATATAAATATTATTTCAAGTTTCTATGTCAAATAAACTGTCATATTCTTTAATGTTACATCAAGAGGCCATCACTTTTTGCTTGCATGACTTCAATTGAAATTCTGCCTCCTTCACTATGCCATGTGCCTAATTCTTTGAAGGAAGACTTTAGCCAATTGCTATGGAGAAGGAAAAACTATAATGTATCAATTATATAACTGGAGAAAGTTTTAACTACATGTCCAGTTGTGACACAATTGCAGATGCTTTTGATACAGGTGTAGTTTTTGAGAAATCAGCTCAAACCATTTTCAATAGTACATATAATTCAAAGTCATACTCCTTTCTTTAGAAAATCAATTCAATGTGAACCAAGAAAATGAGTCATCCTTGTTTCCTCCAAGTCTTTAATGTTTCTGGCTCCTCAGAATTTGGTTTCAGATCAAAGCAAGATAAAAGTGAATTAAAGATTCTTCTAATTTGTTATTCATATCTGATTAAAACATATTTCCTTTTACCTATTGCATAATATATTGTGTTTTATTGTGTTTTGGCAAGAAAATGGAATACAATATGTTTGAGGAAAATAAAGTTTTATTTAAATTTAGTAAATCCTTTATCTGCACTTATAGCAAAACATAAAATTTCTACAGAAATTAGTAAATAAGTTGGAACAATTGTTAACATATCTGCCACCAAAATAAATGTTTATACTTAGTTGATCGAATTTATATGGCAAAAAATAATAAAATTTTCAAAATAATCTAAGTAATTAATTGTCCTTTAGTAGGTTGAAAAAAGAAAAGTATAGGCTTAAGATGATTTTAAAAGATCTGGTATTTCATTTGAAAATCTTCAGTGCCATAAGTATTTTCTTCATTCACTTCTGCTTCTGATCATTTATGTACTCACATTAAAAAAAAAGATAAAAAATCCTGCACAAATCCTACACAAAACAAAATAATTTTGCTACCACCCAATTAAAAAAAAAGCAAGCACAAAAAACCACAAAACAAAACAAACAAACAAGAAAATAAACACACATTTATCCCTCCCTCCTCCTCCCCAGAAAAACTCCCAAAAAACACAACCCCCCCAAACGAACAAAGAAACCACAAAAACCAAGAAGAGGAATAACAAAAGAGACCAAGAAAAATAGCTTGGATTTTTTTGTATTTTCCTGGTCTATTATCAAAAACTACTTGCTATTCTCAGTAAAAGATAACTGTTGGTGATTTTAGTAGATAAAATTCCACATCTGCAGACTGTATGTCCCTATAAAAAGAACTTCAAGAGATGGAAAGTCCATGTAAGGATTTTTTTTTTCCCCAAACCAAGCAACAGGGGAAAAGCTCTGTTATATCCTCAGTTACAGTACTATCTTTACAATGCTGCTAATTGACATAAATGCTTTTGCTAGAAGAAACAGGATGAAAGGACAGGTCCTTGGTTTCTCATGCTCTCTGGTACACTGCCATTGTTCCCAGGCATTCCTCTGTTTATGTTATGCCTACCATAGTAGCTTTTCTGGGCAGCTATTGTCTTTGAGATAGATCTTGCATCCAACTTTGCCTTCATAACATAATTGATTTGGACTGCTGCACCCATTCTGGGCATCATTAATGCCAAAGGGCAACATGCAAATGCTCTATTTGCTTTTATGTCACTTTATATTACTATGATCTAAATTAATGCCATAACTGTTTTATATGCTTCTTGGCAACAGAGGCAGGAACTTCAGCAACTGGAGCCACCTTGCAGCGTTTTGTACGTCTCCATGTCCCATTCAGTTCAGAAGGAAAGAGTGGACCTGAGGACACCAGTCAGACTGGCAACTGCAGCCCCACCTACATCAGTATCAGAAGATTCAAGCACTGGACAGGAAAAATAATTGCATTGATTTCCCAACTCTGCTTGGACCCACTGAAAAAAAACAAACCCTAAAACCTGACCATTGCTTTTGAGACACGTTTACTATTTGGACCCTTGATTGTGTCAATAAGGATCTTTCTGTGAGACATACACATTTTTCACCACTTTTAAAATGACATGAAGAAAGACTGACAGTCAAGCTGATATTTTTCTCTAGCCCATGAAAGCAGCTAAAACTGTGACTGGTAGAGTCAATGAAAATAAGTTGTCGAAAGCCCTCTGCAACTTTCTGCAATTATTGAAGAAGCATGTTCAAACCTCAGTACTGATTAGGCACATAGAGAAAATATTACTCCCTCCCTTGGATATTGAATGTTAGCTCAGATAGAATCAAAAGTTGCTTTCCTGATTATTATCTAATGTTTGAAACAGTTGTTCTTGCGAACACAGATGCTAGGAAACACTCTTTAGAGAATAGACCCCCATCGACATATTTTTGTAAGAGGTACAGAGAGTCTGTTTTCTTTAAGGTCCTCCTGAACTAAGTGTTTTTCACTTGACACCTACTGATGCACTCTCAGATGGAAGACATGGAACTGCTGGAGCAAGTCCAGAGGAGATTCACAAAGTTGATAAGAGGATTAGAGAACCTCCCTTACAAATACAGGCTGAAATAGATGTCGCTGTTCAGCCTGGAGAAGAGAAAGTTGTGTGGAGACTTCATAGCAACCTTCCAGAATCTGAAAGGGCCTAAAAGGGGCCTATTCTTCATCAGAAACTGTAATGATGGACCAAGAGGGAACAGTTTCAGACTGAAAGAATAATTTAGATTAGGTATTCAGAAGAAATTTTTTACTGAGGGTGAGGGTGCTGAGGCAATGGAATAGATTGACCAGAGAAGCCATAGATGCCCCATTCCTGCAGGTGTTGAGGTTGGACAGGTCTCTGAGCCCTGGTCTAGTAAAATGTGTCCCTGTCCATGGCAGGGGGCTTGGAACTAGATGATATTTAAGGTCTCTTCCAAACTATTCTATGTTTCTAAGGTGCCAAATAAGTGCAAGTGTGACTTCTGGTGCAGAGCAGAATGGAGGCAAGATATCACCAAGTGTCTTTGAACTCTCTGAGAGTAGTAAATTTATTTAGAGAAAATTCTCTGATGATTTAGCAGAAGTGAAACAGAAAAAGTCACAGCTCTTCAGTGCTCCTTAAAGTGAGAATTTTTGGGAAGTTTTTCACATCCAATATCTGGCAACCAATATAGTGAGTAAAAGGCAAAGCATTGACCAAGGGAAACATTTTCCTCAGATGCTGAAGCTTTTTCAGAAAATCTGGGGTCTATTTAAAGACCTGTGTAACACACAATATCAAAAAACCATGAAGACAGTTGTCACTTGACAGCATGGAGAAAAAGCCAAAGCTTGAAAACGCTGATTGATAACTAAGAATACTAAAGTCTAGTAAAAAAAAAAGAATAATCTCGAGCCAAATCTCAACCTTCCTGAAAACTTACGGCAGTTTCTCTACTCTATCTATGTATGTACAGTCACAGGTATTTATAAGGGAGCAAGGTTTGCAACAAGAAGTTTTTCAGTTCTTCCTGCAGTCCTTGAAGTGATTAAAAAGAGGGTTCTTCACACTTTGTAGAGACATGCACCCTTCAGGTACAGAGTTACAGAGTCTGCTGTTAGTCTCCACCCCTGAGTTCAGACACATAGTAGACCTCCAGTGCCCCTGCTCTTCTCAACTGAAGGTTGTGGGTTAAAGCTAAATCTATCCATTTCACAATTAGAAACATATAATTATGGACATCTTTATTTGCACTTAGATTTGAAATAGAAATCTATAAGTATATGCAAAGAAAAACTCAATAATTTCTCACACATTTCTGCAAAGACTATTTTCAAAATTTACTTAACATTTTATATACAGAAATACTTAAATACTTCTATTTTACCCAGTTGCTGGACACCCAGAAAATCTATTTTTATTGCACACTTTGCAACAACCTCAAAATAAAATTTTATGCATTAAATTTAATTGCCAGTTTGTCTACAATATGCAGGTAGTAAAAAAAAAAAAAAAAAAGACTACAAATTGATCAGCATGTAAACAGCCTCAGCTCTGGGCCATAAATAAGCATTTTCAGCATGTAGCTGGCCACTAACAAGTGCCACTTCTAATCACTTAGTTAACCTTGAAAGGGAAAATAAACCCCAACAATACAACACTTCAACATGATGTGTATGACCTTGATTCTTACCTTTCACATAGTGAGAACACTCTTTTAGTTAGAATTAATCTATTTTGTATTCACACGTTGCTAACAGAATTATTTATGATAACAGACTTCTAAGAAAACAATTTCAGGTTCTTCTTATTAGACAATTATCATTAGCTACAAAGTATCAGATGACTACCACTCCTCAGCTAGAGCATTCCATGCATATTCCATTTGATTCAGCTTAAATGTCACATGCTCCTTCACTCACTTACTCAGCTACAATTATATAAGTCTTGAAGACCAGTTCTCAATAAAATCTAAGGCAAAAAAACTCCATGCGCTTTCACATTTTGTGGAAGTTGAATCACATTTCAAAATATTTTAATCTGAGGGAAGCACTGAAGTTTTTTGGGCGTCTGGTTATTGCATATAGGAACGTAAGTAGAACAGGAATTAAGAGTGATGTAAAAATGATATATGGAATAAAGTTTGCATTTCCCTGTTTCAGCATATGCTAAGCATGAAAGTGTTTCTGGTACTTGTCTCAAATGAAATGCCTTACACTTTAATATTAACCAGCATTTATTGCCTCAATAAGAGGGTGAAAGAACTCCTGTTTGATCTCACCTTATTCCACTGCACGTTAGAAGATCTTATCTTTTTTTATTTTGCTGGGCACCTCATAGCCAGTTATTCCCAAGGCCCTTCTTTAAATTGCCCATGGCATGCACAGGCAGCATAATTATGTATGTGTGGTGTTCTACACATGGAATGAATCAGTTGCACATAGAAATCTCACCCATTGACTTTTACTTGTATAGCTTATATTTCCTTTTTCTCCATTTGTATATCACAGAAAGCAGATATGAATTTTGATGCTTTGATCAGCCTAAGTGAAAGATGTGTGTACACCTCTACAGTGCAGACTGTGATCATGGTTTTTGCAGGGTCATTGTGAAAGGAGGCAGAATTTATACTAGCACATAGCTCCATGTAGCAATAAGCATGAGGGTACTACTGCAACAATATTAGAATGTGATAGAAAAATTTAATAGAGAAGAAGAATGTTTTGGCTTGTTTCAGTGATCCATATCATTATTCAGCATGGAAAATTCATCTGCTAAAACATTCAGCAGTACCTGGCCTGTTGATAGCAGCAGATTGCTGTTTTCTGTGCAAGAATGAGACAGCTGTGATTTCTGCTCTGTACCTGCTGCCCACCTCCATTGCACCTGCAACAGTATCAGTTCTACTTGTAATGTAAGGATCTAATACACAACTCAGAAAACATTTTCTCTTTAGCTGTTGTAGGTCTGAGATAGTCAGCTCTCAATCACTTTAAGTAGGATCTTTTGCTGCTAGCTTTGGTCTCCCTACTCTTAGGAAAGAAAAATTGAAAGTGCTGACATAAAACGATTAGATCATATTAAATGGAATCAACGAAAGTGTCAGCTTTACTACTTACTAGTAGTTTCAGACCAGGAAAGCAATATCCTTACCTAAACTGGTTTTAGACAGATCTAACAGATCTTAACTCTTAGAGTTAAGCAGTTGCTGTAAGAATTAGATTCAGCTTCCAAATTTATGTGATTTCAGACCCCGGTGATTCAAATTTCACAAGGACAAGCAAGTGTAAAAGGCGCCCAATTCTTTTGCTGAAAATCACATTATACATCTTGCACTACCCTGGGCAAGATTTATCATCTGCAGTCATGACTGAACCAAACCAGAGAAATAAATTCTTTCTTTCCAGAAGAAAAAAAATCTGTACAGAAATTTAATATGCAGCCATTTAATATGCAGAAATTTAATATTTATTATTAAATTTAAATATGAAATTTAATATTCAAATAGGCAATTTGTGAGTTTTTCCATCCTTTATACAAACACTATCATCCTTTCATCCCCACTGAAACTGTGATACTTTGATTTAAAGTTCAGACCTATTGGGAGTTTTTTTGGTCACATCATTCTGTTATGGTATGAAAATTAAAAGAGAGACTGAAACAATCTGCTCAAAGGTTGGTCAAAGCCCCTTTTTTGACTAAGGCTATGGAATAGTCCCTGAGAAGTATGACTATCATCTTCCCTGTTTTTCCCAGATATTCAGTTGATTTTATAATTTATAATTTAGAGCTTAATTAATTACCATTCAGGGTGAAGGGCTTACTTTCATAGTCAGAAAAATTTCCAGCTGAAATAAAATGAAACTTTCTTAAAAAGAATTACACAAGATAAATATTGTTTAAAATCCTCAGCTTTGTTTGATTCCAAATCCAGAGGTGTTAAAAGAAGAGATATTTCTTCATGAATTATTAATTCAAGGATTCTTTCATCATTAATGTATAATTGACATTTTCTGTCCAGACTCCTAGTTTAGTGATTTATTTTGAAAAATAAATAAATGAAAGAAAAAAAATCTTCAAAATATTTTTGTTGAAACTTGCATATGTTAGGAATGCCACAAGTTAAAGAAAGGGAAAATATCCTCTGCGACAGTACCTAGTACACCAGCACTCAGTTAGATCTTGACCTTCCTTACCCATAAAGGATTGGTAGATAGACATTGTTTGCTACTTGCCTAAATTAAATTGGGTCTCCTGAGATGCATATGAAGTAATTAAAAAAAAAGAGAAACAGTATTAACTGAATTTACTCAACCATCAGTCTGAAGCAAACCTTATTTACTGTATTCATCTATTAAACTAATATAATCTTTCATATTTTAATCAGAAAAAAGTGACATTTAATTAGTCTTACACAGCTGAGACTTGAAGAATCTCCCCCATCTGAGCGCTCAGCAAGGCTACCATTTTTCAGACTCACCACAGTGAGTCTTGTATGATTTTATGCTTCCCTTGGTCAAAACAAACTGCAAGATTGTTTTATTAATCCAACTGCCTGACACCCTTCCTGAAAAGGAATAAGCACTCTTCTCACAGTTTCACACAAATCATATCTTTTGGCTCAACTGCCTTATACTGCAAGGACTGGAACCATCTCCTTTCCCAAATCCCTAAATTTCCATGAGTCCGTTTCATCATTGGTTTAAGGACTTGTGGTGGTTGAGGCAGAGATATTAGTTCGTTAAAACAAAACAAACAAACAAAAAATCATTCAGTCATATCAGCGATCTAGGAGTCTAGACATACCAACAAAAATAAAAGAAAAAAACCAAAAGCCCTGTACATGTGACTGCCATACCTTCCCTTCTACTTTTTTCCAGTTAAAGCTACATAAACATTCTTCTGTTGAGTGGCTTCAGACTATAACTCAGAGATTCTTGGCTGCTCCTTGAACACTCAGTTTCTTCCATCTTGAGGTGCTGATATTAAGCAGGCTACTTCAATAATGGCATATTTCTGTTTCTTCCCAAATTTCCTGCATCTGCCTTCTGCTTTCTTTCATATCCACTACTGCTCTCACACCCCACTTTTTAAAATTGACTGGCTTTTGTTCTAACTGGGGACCTTAGAAACCTTTCACTCCCAGCCTCATGAAGAACTTAAAGATAACTGCTTTCACATCAAATATGGACATCACATTGTGCTGTGGCATTTCTACTAGGGTGGTGGCAGTTGGGGTTTAATGCTTCCTGGGTGCTCTGGGTCCTGAGTAGCTTGGCAGAGTTCTGATATTATACCAATCTATTCTAATAATAAAGCACTTTCATAAGCTCGATCCCTCTGACCTGTATGTACATGCAAAGCCTATAAATCTGTAGGGTTTTATTTATTTTCCAATGACTTAATTTCATCTTTTAGAAATAGGCAACCTGAATTCCTGATTCTAAAAAAAGCATAATGGTCCCAAGCAACATGAACAAATCAAACCTCAATAAACAGTCTTCTGAGTCAGCTTGCAAAGCCTAAAACACACACACACACACATATATATATATTTAGTATTTCATCAGTGTACATCAGGGAATTATAGCATCAGCTCTGCAATACTGGTCATTTAAAATCAAATTCTTCAATCTCAAAGTGAAATTCCCTTGCCACTGCCCACCCAAAAATCATATTGCAGCAATTAACTTCTAAGTCACTGGTTCTACAGTTTCAGCTATTTGACAGTGTAGTCCAATAAAAGTGGTGTAAGCTAATTTTATAGGAGCTTCAACGACTTGTTTTGGATAAGGGAACTGATTACTACAAAAAAAAAAAACCCAAACCAAACCAAAACAAAAAAACATACTTTTTCCTCCAAGCATAATATACAAGGAGTTTTTATTCATTAAATGTTCACTTATTTTAACACAAGTATAGGCTGAAAACTGTGGCCTTGTCTGAAGTATCTAGCTTCACAGTATATTTATTGAGAAGTTATCACAGTCTGAATGTTTATCTTATTTTCCTTTAGCATTCCCATTAAACGATATTGTGACATTCTTTCTGAAGATAAAGGAACCAAAAAAAAGAGAAAAACAAACTAGGTCATTAAAAAGATACTTGAGAATACTTGCAGCAGCAACCTGCAGGCTTAAGGGAAAGCTCATTGTCAAGTATGATTTGTGAAAACTTGTTAAATTTACTTAAGATAACTGGGAGGCAGACTAGGCTACTACACTAATAACCTCTTTAACATAAAGCCTTATGGAGTACAGGGCATTCTTTATACATTAAGAAGGTTAATTTAGCTTGTCACAACACAGAATGGAATTAAAAGGGAAATCAAAAGGCTCTCAATTTGTATGATTAAATAAAAATACTGGGTGATAGCCAAGCCATTATTACCATTCAGTTGTTTTTTCCTTGCCTCATCATGTAAAAATTATATATTAAGTGTGCATGCAAGAAAGTACTATAATCAAATGAATGCAGAGCCACCACAAAAACCTACTATGCACTGACATTTCAGATCAGCCTTTTTTTCATTGCATTAATTAGGCCTTTAGTATTTTAAAATTCCAGTTAAATTAAGAAAACATTACTTTTTGGCAAATTTTTGGTCCACGTATAATCAGTTTCTTGCTTAACCAAGAACTGGTACCATTCCTTCTGGCCTACAGATGAAAACTCACCTCTGCTTCTACCATTTGTTTCTCCTACACAAATTGTTCACAGCTAAAAAATTATTGCATGTAGCTTGTGTGTAAATACATGCAAACACATACACCCACACACATATATACATTTGTTATATTGAAGCTGTATCCTGTTCTGAGCCTAGACTGGGAGATGATCATGGTGAACTACAGGAGATCCTTGTGAAGAAGGTGAGACTCTTTGGTGCTGTGTCACAAAATTAATGAATACCTGTAAGACACAATAAAAAGTAGAATTTTCAAAATAAAAGTACTTGAATTTAGACTTTAGGGAGACAAGTGATGGTATCTTTTAGCTGCTCTCCTTAGCTTTTTTGACAAAATAATCAATAACTCATGTTCAGGGAAACCCTCAAAAAACATGTTTTATAAACTCTAGAAACAATACCTCTTCTCCTCTCCCGCAAAGACAGCGGTTGTTAAATGATAAAGATTATAGTAAAATGAGTATTGAGATATGAAAAATACATTTTATGCACAAGTAAATGTGAAACAATGGTTTTAATTGTCTTTGAATGACATACCTAAAGAATCTGAGTCTGTTGTTTCTGCCAATAAATTTTAGAGATGAGGGTGCAAATATTTCAAGGTGAAAGCACACTTCTGATTCAACAACTAATGTGCCTCCTTGAATTGTTTTGTTGTTTTTTTTTTTAACGCAGTTCTTACTATATAAAGGCTGGCTTCATTTTTAATCACACAACTATTTCGCAGCAAGGCATATAGAGGGAAAATGGTTCTTCTTTAGTCAAATGACCCTCTAACATTTGATGATATGCAAACAAAATTGGGGTGCATTATAAGTGTGTTTAGTAGTGTGAAGAAGTATTTTCCTATTTAAAACTGACACTCCGGGAGTAGAAGCAGCAGTAGGTGACTGAGGCGATGCATCACCATGAAAAATGGAGAGGAAGTAAACCTGAGTGAACAATACCTGAAGAAACAGGCTGAAATTATCTTATACTCAGTCACTCAGTGAATAGATCATTTACAAGTATTTAGTAGACCAGCACAGAGGAGAATACTTAATAATGATTTGCGCATGGGAAAAAGGAACAAATTCACACCATCAATCAGAGAAAATTAATATTTTGACTAGATGTGCCTCTCAGTTTGCAGAATGAATAACAAGCAGTTGCATATGAAGATGCTGTAACACATCACAATCACCCAGAAATCCTATGCTTGCCATCAGTGTGTTCTTTTCTCTTTTTCTCACAATAGGATTTTGCAGTCTTTAGCAGATCTCTTCAGACTCTGCATTTAAAATTCTCACAGGAAAATGTTCTGAAAGTCTAAGGTTTACTATGATTTACAGACTGGTTCAGCCTTTTCAAAGACATTGGTAAGATCCCAACTTCTGGATTGTGGAGGTGACAGTTCACAGCCCCACCTTGTCATCCTTCACAGCTCGGGATCCTTCTAAGCACAGATTATGTTTGTGAACACTACAAGTATGTGGCCTGTTGTGATGCTTTTACTATGCTCACCTCCAGTGTAAAAGCAGCATGGGACATGGAATCACTGTGTGACCAGAGATTACCTGGAACTGCTGGAGTATTGCACACCATTTGGGTAATCCAGCAAATGATAGAATATTGTACTACATCAATAACTACAATACACAGCAAATTCAGACACACACAAAAAAAAATAAATAAAGGTATAGAGGCTGGGAAGAAAAGAAAGAAAAATTATAAAATACCTGGTCTAATGTGGTTTGGCTAATGGAGTAGTGTCTGATTTGGAGAAAAGTTTTATGATTCTCTAGGACTCTGAAGAGCTCTGCTAAACATCCCTGACTTCTTGGTACATGGTACTCCAGCAGGTTAAGATGTTGGCCCTGAAAACAAGCAAAAAATTATAAAAACAGATAAAATGGAATGTACTTTGTGATGAAGCTACATCGCTTATAATCAGTCTAATTTCAATGGGCTCTTATTGCAGATTAATATGGAAAATACGAGCTTTTAAAAAAGAACATATTTTGTCTACATTCATTGCACAAAGAGCAGTTCATACTGAGATCACAGGTTTTGTGTGTATTCTGAGGTAATGGCTTGTTAATCTCATAAAAGATATAAAACTTTAGGGTTATTTTAATCTAACAGACTGGTGCTGTTCCAATGCAGTCTGGGAAAAGTCTGAGCATATACAGACACACAGCTGTCTGAGCTCAGTACAGATTTATACATACAAAGAGGTTCATATCTGAGATAGACATTGCTTTCCACAATTCTTTCCCTAAACACAGTTAAAGTAAAAGCCTTTAAGAGTTTTTATTGAAATGTAATTGCTATAGGCCTTTTATAAGGCTTTGTATTTAATCAAAGAATCTCAGTAAAGGCTGAGACCTATCAGCTCTGGGCCTTATCAGAAAGCAATCAAAGCAAATAGTCTCAGTGACTACACTCTAGTCCTACTTCAGGTGAACATAGATTTGAGTTCAGCTTCATCAATAATAAAAGCAAAAGGAAATTTTCATTCAGAGAAAAGGCTTTTTTATTTATATTCCCTAAAATGCCTGTTTGAAGTTGATTTAACGAACATCACAAGCCCAATTTTTATAAATTGCATAATAAAAAAATAAAAGGGACATTCATTTGTACTTTTTCCAAGAAGATCAGTATTGCCTAACATGTACATACTGTTCTTACCAGCCCCAAATTAATCCTGTTATATGTTACAACAAGGAGTACTATCTGTACCTTAAACTGTGTTCCGGGAAAATACAGTTGTAGACAGTCCAAAATCATTCTCCCATAACTTATCTCTTTGCTAAGCCAAACCTTGACAGAATACCCATCTCCAAACCTGGGAATAAGACACAGAAACATAAATCCATGAAGACACCATGAAGACAAGGAGAACATTTGGTTCAATTGATTTTTCAGTGGTTATATCAAATATCACACATGCCTACTGCATTATCACTGTGATTTTACTATAATGCTATTAAACAACAGAATTTCAATGAGAAAGTTTCAAAATTAATAATAACAGAGACAATAAACATGCTATGCATAATTTTAGTTACTAGTGTGTTCCACTACTCTATATACTCAAAATTTTGTTAAGTTTTGTTAAACTACGCTTTAATTGTTATATTGTTTTGAGTGGTCAGTATAAAACTAGGAAGACCAGCAATCACATATATAGAAGAAGATGAAAAACCCTTCAACTTTTCTAGTGAGAAAAATGGCTATGTAGCACTGTTTGCCAAATCTGTTAAAGCTGCACCTTCAAATGCAGATTTCAGCAGCGTGAGTACAATGGTGTTTTAAAGATATGCAAAAGCAAGTGCAGGGATATTTAGGGAGACGGCAAAGTTAGCAACATTTCTTTGGTTCTATAACCATGTGATCTCTCTCAGAATAATTTAGGAAATTAACTTCTCTTTCTCAACACAAATGTGATAAAATTTAAGCACAGGCAATCTAACCAACACTATATTTTTTATTAGCTTTACTCACTGGTGACGGTTATTTGGGGAAGTTGCAATAAGCCAGTGAACACTGAAACAACAACCACGTTCTTATGCACATTTCTTAAGCAATGGAGGTTGTGCTGCCCCAGGCCCCAGGCTGGGGTGCACAGACAGAGCTCTGCAGAGACATGGGACAAGAAGGGGCTCTGCTGTGCCTTTTTCCTCCTTTGCAGCTACATGTCCTACTTCCCTTGGCTTCTCCTTCTTGGTTAATTGCTAGGGAAAAACACCAGCAGGAGCCACATCAGAATAACTTTCTACTGCCACTGCTATTTCCTGTTGCCAGTGAGCACTGGAAAAGCACAACTGAAAGGGGGACAGAGAGTTTGAGCAGCCCCGCTCATGTCTCCCCAGAAATCTGTCACTTCATCTATCTTTCCACTGACCACCACTCCCACATCCTTCATTCCAGAATAACTCCCTTTTCCTCATTCTCCAGCGTGGCAATTACTCATTGCCAAATCCTTTAGTCCAGTGGTTTTGTTCCTAGTGATTACCTCTGTAATATGCCCTTGTGCCAAAAACCTCCTCTCTTGTGTCTTGCCTGTGTACTACTCATGATTCAGGGCAGCAGCTGGCTTAATTGGGTCTGTCTGGTGAGAGGCACAATTTCATGTCATTAAAGCAGAGGATATATCACAGCACACTCTACAATGTTGCCCTATTTTAATACATAAAAAAGCCTACAGATTATCAATCAAAAGGTAAAAAAAGACATAAAACTATTTTGAAATATATGTCCAATTTAACCAGTGCATGAGTGATTCCCAGCAAAATATTTCACATGAAACACCACATGTTCCTCACCTACAGTAAGTATATAACAATGTATAAGCGTATAGAAAAAAGGGCTTATAACTTTTATTTTGCATTGGGTCAGAAACTCTGTTGTTACAAAGGAAGAGTCTGCATTGATTTAAGAGGACTGAGAGTTTCCACAATGAAAAGTATAGACTGCAGATTTTATTCTATTAAGAATTTGACATGAATTCAAAATACAATTTCTAAGGATCTCAAAAATCTTAATTTTTTATGTAGCACAAAACAGTGGCAGCTTCTGCATAAAAATGAAAAAAACCCATTACAGAAAAATGAGCATAGGGTTTTTTAGCATAATTTTTTTTTTTTTTGGTAGTACTTTTGTTGTTGTGTTTTTTCTTTGGTTTGTTTATTTTTTAATTGTAGTAAAATGCAACCACTGAACTACTTGAAATGGAATAAGAAACATCCTGATGCAGTGTCCTGTCCGTTTCCTCAAGGATATTTCATGAACTAAATTGTTTTGAGTCCAGACAGCCGGGCACTAAATATTTACTGGAATGTGTCGCTTGACAGATGAGCAGTGCTGATTCATCAAAGAGATCCAGAATTAGGTGGAATCCAAAGCAGTGTCTGGCAGATTTGCTTTGCAATGATTTACTAAGTTCTAAATAGATCTCTAATTAAATGTTTTAAATGCATAGCATCATCCCTGAAAAAAATACATCTGACAATAAAAAAAGTTGTTACAAAGATGGATATAGTTAACAAGGGTATACAATTTTGTTGACAGCTAACCTGAGGCAACATTTTACAAGAGATCATTGATTCTGATCAGCTTTTTGGCATTTCTATACAACAACCATTGAATTACAGTTTGAAAAATGCTGGTTTATGGAGACATTCAACAGCCTCATAAAATGAAATTGCTGCATGCATTGAAGTTTCCAAAGACAATGAATCAAAATTCTGATTAGCAGAGACAGAGTAGACTGTGCAACTTTTGTTTAGTTCCAAATTGTGAGTGGCATAAACTCCAGCATGCCACCAATATAAAGCTTTGAAAGATTTTCTTCTTTTGGCTAGTCAAGTTATGATACTTCTATACCTTGATTTTATACTTCATTTTAGTACAAGAGCTCCCCATATAGAGTAAGCTGATTGGCAATAAACATTTCCCTCTGCTATAATCAGCAAGCTGCTTCTGGCAGTGTTCAGAGGCAATGGAAACTGAGTTGACCGTTTTGTTCACTCTGTTTTTGTCTCTGATTCAGACAATTTAATGAATTCAGAAACCCAAAGTGGAATTACAGAGAAAACCACAATCTGGTTTGATTAACACTGTTAGGATCAAACCTTTAACACCTGATAGTTCAAGACATATAAAGGAAGACATTATCATTAGAATGGCCTAAGTTGAGCCAGTACACTCATTCAGCAGCCATCTGCTGCAAAAGAATCTTCATTTCATCAAAGCTATTTAACAGAGAACATATTCGGCACTGCCATGCTACTTTGACAACACCCGCATTTCTATATTTGTATTAACAAACACACAAAACCACATAATCTAACAAAATATAATATTTTCCTTCTCTCTATCCTTCCTCAGTCAAACTACTAGCTCATGCTTCACTTTCACCTCATTAGTGGTTCTGGGAGTATAACTTCTTAGTGTTTCTTTCTGTTAAAATGCCAACATGAGACTGAAGCTAAAATACAAATGCCCAAATAAACTAATTAACTTGACTATTTAACAACAGCATCAGCTGCAGAAGCAGGAGCTTAGCAAGAACTACAAGAATTCTACACTTTTAATTTACATAGGTCTTCAAGGTATTTGAGCACTCAGATAACAGGGGAGCAAAAGGAAGATAAAAAGGTAGCAAGGGAGGGAAATATTTCCATACCAGGAATTGCTAAATAGGCTAAAACTTTTCATCATGAAACAAAGATGATGAAGTGGTCAAAAGATATTTTAGGGAGCCCAGAGTCATGACTAAACAATGAAGAAACAATTCTTCACTCATATGTTTCTCATTCAAGAGCAGGGGACATAGAATAAAATTATAGGACAAGAAATGACAAGTCAGTAAGGTGAAGAAATCTTCTCTATACTTTGCAGAGAAACTGTGCAACTCATTGACATGAGATATGCTAGATGCCAGAATTTGACATGAGTTGAATAAGAGACCAGAAGAATTCATGGTGGGGATCCACTAAAATCACTCGGATTTAAGAAGCCTCTAAAAAAGAAACTGCTGAAGGCAGTTGAGTAATGAGTAACTTCCTGTGCTTATCTTGTTCCTGTATTTTTCCTCCTTGACTGCTTTCATAGAGAGAATACTGAGCTAGCAGGGGTTTGATCTAACCTCAGACTTCTTTTGGTACAAATATCATCAAGAGCAGGTCAGCCTGGGTAAATCACTCAAATGGTTCCTCAGTTCTCAAAAGGGTTTTGCAGCCCCACACTGCCAGCAGTACAAAAATAGTTTATGTAAATCGACTTCAGATATGTCTACCCAAGATCCAGTCACACACTGAAATAAAGTGTAACCAAATCTATATTGATGAGGAAGTCCCCTGGATGCTTTCCTGTTCCTCTTTTAACTTTGCAGTGGTAATGGAAGTGGATTTAGCAGCCCAAATGCTGAAAATTGTCATGACTATCAAGGAGAGGAGCTGCCTCTTGGGGAGAGTAACTTTCAAATGTGCCCTTCTGGCCACTCCTTGGAGGTCCTCGTTCAGAGGTTTGAATGGGGACAAGAGCCTTTGTTGAAACACAGCTGAGCCTGCATTTGGTCACTAGGAGTCCACAGAGGAATTAACTCAATGGGTTACCTTAAGCTTGACACTGAAAACCTGTTTTATGTGAAGGGTGAAAGAGAAAGCACACTATCAGCAGACTTTTATTTGCTTAAAAAAAACCCAAAACTGTGTTTATATTTAAAAGCCTTAAGAGCTTGTTTGTCTACAAATGAACAAAACCAAGCTTTGAAAGCACAGTTTTAAGTTACTGCAAATCCAGAATAAACAGCTCAGCAAATCACACTCTTCCCAAAGCCTGTTTACCAACACTTCTCTTCCCCAGTAAAATTTGCTGAATGTAACCTCAGGAAATTAAGAACATGGCCTCATTTCCTAAACTTTGAGGGAAAAGAAAGGCATCTAACCACCCATGTGCTTTTTTTCCCCATTAATCAGAATATATTTCCTGGAGAATGTTGTGCTATATTTATATTTATATATATATATTTATATATATATACATGCATACTCATCAAAAAACTGAAGCTCACAGAAAGTTTACTAATAGAAATATATAGTGCATCCTGTGTGTATGCATTAGTTTGATCAAAGGATTGCTTCAAAATTATATTATTGGATTAAAAAAATAAAAATAGTAAAGAGAACATTGGCACTTAATATCTGCAAGTAAATGCATCTTTTAGAATAACTGCCATAAAACAAAGAGAGGGAATAATACACTACTGTGCTGTTTATCCCTCTGCTTTGGCTTACCTTCATTTGCAGGCAGATATGGTTCTACTTTCCCTAAGTGAATAGAATCATGGAATCATTTAAGCTAAAATAGGTCTCATCTAGGCAAGATAATTTAGTTACACGAGTATAATTGCTGAAGCACGAGATACATAACCAGGTCATTCCTCTCTCGGCCTTAGATACAAATACAATTCACAAACAGAACAAATCTTGAACATTGAAAACAAAACACTTTGAAAAACATTGGAAAAAGAAAATAAAACTGAAGTAATATTAATACAAATCACAGTTTAAATTAATTTAAAATCACACAATGTATTTAATGATTTTGTCTACTAAAAAACAAGCAATGTCAATATCAAGGAAGGAAAAAAGGTAACTAATCTTTAAACACTTGTATTTAAAAAAAATGCTAAAATCAAATGCAAATACCCTGTCACTTGTAAAATTGGACTTCCTTCTGCATTTATGCAGAACCTCAGCATTGCAGAACAGATGACAACTAACACTCATTCAGGTATATTGTGCATGCACTAATTGTTCACACGCTCAGGATTTCTTATCAAATCATCTGAAGTTAATTTCTGTATTCAATAATATAATTATCATAACAGTGAAACTCCCAGATTATGAGCTGTACAGGGTACAATTTTGCCTTTCTCATTGTCCTCTTGTAAATTCTTAGGTGTGATTTCCAAATGTTCCATGAAACCCTCAACAAATCTTGTTAATTGTTTATATATGTGCACACACAAAAATCTCTCCATATTTGAGTTGTTTATCTGCACATAGTGGCAAGTATCAAGGAGGTTTTTATTATTGTATTAGTTATATATTTTATTCCCACAGAAATAGGAGGAGCAGTGCTGTAACCCCATGTAAAGATGATGGAACAGACTATAAAGAACACAAAATATTTCCTCAAAGCACCTTCTGCATTCAACAGCGAAAAAGGCAGGAGTAAGTAACATTATCATTGTGTTGCTATGACTGGATTTGCATGTACTCTTTTTTTAATAACATAATAATCACTGCATTACACACTAAAATATCTGTTAAAAAATCTTATCAACACCTCAGGGTCAAATCTCAAGCTGAAAAGTATTTAATGGAGACAAGATGCAAAATTAAAACTTAAACCACAGTTCTATTTGCTTTATGTAACAAACTTCAACTACATCATCACACAACACCTTGTCATGAAGTCCCTATATTGAATGCCTTACAAGATACACTGGATGTACTTGCTCAGACAAGTGGCTTTATTTACTGCAATGCCTAGAAAATATTGCAAACAAGGCAACAGACTGATGAGAAAAGGGAAGAAAAAGGGAAGAAAGTCCTTCAGAATTCTGGACCACCCTGGGGAACCAAATCTTACCCTTTCATCCTCATATACCTCCCTGGTCTGTGGTCACTCACTTAGAGCACATCTTTCTTTACTGCTTTTTGCTGTCTTGTTAAGGGCCCACCTGGAGATGAAGAGCTCCAGCTGGCAGAAAGAATTCATGGTGCTTTCTGGAACACCCACAGCTACAGCTGAAGTTAACAAGGGTTTTGAATGCAGTGTTGAACAAATGTAAAACACTTAGTCATAAACTGCTCAGATAGACTACCCAAACCCTTTTAACTTTAGCACCAATATTTGATTACTCCTCTATAAAATGGGAATAATTATTTCAAATCACGTTTCCCAGAAGTGCTGTGGAAAAGAATGATGTTGATGTTTGTGAAGCCTTGATCCAACAAATGCTGATAATAATGTATTTAAGGACAGGTTTGAAAAATTCCTAGTAAAACACATACTAGGTAAAGAGGAGAATATGAAATCTTAATTAGCTGCTGCTGATTTAATGATTTATTTAGAGATATAATGCAGCATCCTGGGGAAAACATAGTCTAAATTACCAAAAAAAAAAAAAAAAAAAAAAAAGCATTCTAATGCACATGCACAGTAGGGTCTAATAAATATTGCACAAAGTTTTAGGAGAGTCAAAAGATATTGTTCATTTCTAAACTCTCAATGTGTGTGGGTTCTTTTAAGTTTTAAGAACCCTTTTCTTCAAACTTTCCTCTGGAAAAATAAACTAATAGCTATATTACATGATTACATGATTACACATCCACTGCCTTAATACATATTTTATGTACAAGAGGAAGACTTTTTTTTGGTCAAGAAGAATGAAAATTATATTAAGTTTTATATTCTATAGCATGTAAGAAACTTATTGCTAGCATGTCAATTAATAACAATGCGTCCACCAAAGGCTGAAATATTGATAGGAACTTGAATTTTAACCCTCTTTTCCATTTAAGAAATCTACATGTGTGGGTTTGAGGAAAGTCATAAATATTCTCACTCAACCTTTTTAAAAAATGGTAAAGTATAAATAGTCTGCCAACAAATTTTCCATTCTAACCCAGCTATAGTAAATTAATTAATTGTTGGGTATTTTAATCAGATGGCTTGCTGATAAAATCTGAGCAAAGACTTGATGTCCAGCACCTGACAAATTGCTATGGGTTTTCTGATACGAGAAATCTGTCCAGATGGCTCTAGAATGAAGGATAACGTTCAAAATGTGGTTCCCAGAGAATTGGCCAGCTGTATTTCACATGAAAATGCTTCTGTGAATTTTTTAAAAAAGCATTAAGGATAATGGAGAATACTGAAGAGACCATTTAGATGTAATCCAGTCACAATTTAGAGTAATTAACTCCATTGGCAGGAGTTGTCTGAAATTAGGCTTTAATGGGCACAACGGTTAAAGCATAAATCTCAGAAAAACTACATCTAGAACTAAGATGCTAACTTTTTGAAAATTGCCCTTCAGTTTTTTCTTCAACCTAATAAATGTCTTAATATTGTTTATAAATTTGCTACAATACAAACTATTTCTAAAGAAGTTTTACCCTTATTATTCTGCTGATAAACATCTGCAGGTGCGTTAAATCTGTTTAAACATATACAAATATAGTCAAGGATCAGCAGCTGAGAGCAGAAACCCAAACACTGACATTTGTAGTGAGAAGATATTTTTGGATGAACATTTCCTAGCAGGCTTGCAGAAGGGCTGGTAAAATGGAACCAGTCTCACACGTTAAAAGCAACCTCTTTTTCTAGATCCCTATGAAGTATTTCTTTTTCACATTAGCATCTTCCTGGAGTTCACCCATACCCTTCATAGCAGAATTTTGTCCTGCCATCTGACGAAGCTGTACTCAATCCAAGATTATGATCTTTCACATCTGCCAAGGGCTGAAAGGGTAGCCAGAGAGAAAAACCTGAATCTTTGAACTTCCCATCACAGCAAAAAAGCAAATTTAACAGGGTCCCAAGGAAGACCCATTAAACCTTCATCACATATCCATCAAAAAGGTGATCATAATCTGAACTCTATAGGCTGGAATGGTACTAAAGAATAAACAAATGGAACAATTTTGAGGACTTCCATCAAGTTAGACAGAATTCAACAAGAAGGGAATAAAGAATGTAATTTTAGTGTATGTGCCTACATTTAGAAGAGGAAAAAATGCTTCAGACATACTAATAGGTTGATGTGTAATATCAAAATATGCTTCTATTTCTTACAGTACTGGATTTATTCTTTTACAATTAAAACTCTATGAAAGTTTTCTTTGATTAAAGTATTCATGTAGTGGTTAGATTTCTCTCCTTGCAATCTTCAAACCCAGATCAGGACACTTGTTGATTTTAAAATATTTGTTCAATTTGATTTGTAGAAACAAATTGAAAACAGAGATGGATGTCAAGAGCTGCTTATAAATAAGAACAATTTTAAAAAAACAAGTTGTAAAATCTAACAAAGAAACCATGATAATCTACAAGTATCACCCCATGAGTTTATTTTAATACCATTCTTCACTGTTAATATGAATGTCTGTATTACTTGCCTGATTAATTCACATACATAGCAAAAAAAAATACAAATTTTTAGGGTATTGGTGATTAAATTAACTCAGATGTAACAAAATCACTTTTGTTTATGCTTTCTTTATATTGCTTCATGGAACTTTTAGTTTTATAAACAAAATGTAAGTGGTCATGGGTTTTTTACTGTGAGATGGTGCATGGATCAAATATAATACACAGTGCTAATTGACCACTGAGACTTTAGGAAAATACTGGTGATTATATCCTCCACCAGTGGAGGTGGCTGTTAAGAAAAACATTTTTCCTTCCTGGTAGACATTTCCTAACAGCACCTTAGATTTACTAATCCTTGTGGTCTACCACTTTAGAAAAAAAACAAACAGTATTTTGCCCTGTATATCAATGAGAATGATTGGGCTATTAAATCATGGGGAGGGAAGGAAAACAGGAAGGAAGGAATCACTCAGTACTCTTCTGTGGAGACCCTAAAAGGCATCCCTAGTTAGGGACACAAGAGGCTTCTTCCATAGCAAACCCTGTTCTGTCATGCCAACGTCCCCCTGTTCTGCTCCCTGGGTCAGACCCATGCCCTCTCCCTTGTCCCTCACTCTTTCAGTTGCTCTCCCACCCTGTTTCCCCGTTGGCTCCCATGCCCTAACCCCATTTTTGTGCCACCTCCATGTCCCCTGGTCATTGATCTCCGATGCTCCCCAGCCCCAAAAACCCTTGTGCTTGAACCTGGACCCTCACCAAGAGCCCGCTTTTGCCTTTCCCTCTGAGCCTGGGCTATCCACACACGTGGCTGAAATAAACATTTCTGTGGAACCCATGCAAGGGCCCTTCCTGCCTCTTTACCTGCAACCATCCTAACAGCTTTCCAGGCCACAAGACTCTTCCATGCCCTGGAAGCTTTTCAGAATTCTCACAAGTGGATCAGGAAGAAAATTAAGATTTTAAAATTATTTAAAGCTTAATTATTTCAATGGATTTCTTTGGAATACTGCTTCTCTGCCTCTTCCCCATCTCAGGCAGATGCATGAATCCTCCATATGTTACATGGTAGCATACCAGGAAATTGCCTACAAGTAAGTTTGGAACTCAAATTGCACAGAATTTACAATGTTTTTTTTAATCTCCTAACAATTACTCTAAGTGTTAGGTGTGTGACAGCCTGGGTTTTATGATAAAGGATCATATGGATGTGTGTTGGAGTTATGTCTGGAAGCTGGACTAAGCAACAAAATAACAGGTGTACAGGAACAGTCTTTGACTTCTCCCCAGCGCTCACCAAAAGATTTCCAAAGAAAACATAGAAACGTCCTTTCTGCAAGCTTTAACAACTGTGTGTATGTGGCACCTTAAGACTGTGCTCTCTAAAGTGGTTTTGTTCTTTCCAGCCAATAAAACGTATTCAGGCAGACAGAGAAAATTCAGAAAACTGCATTATTTTAATTAAATCCTTTGATAGAGCTCATAGCTATTTTTTCTTAATAAAAAGTTCTAAAGTTTTTTAAAAATTCAGTACGTTCCTGAGCAGTTAGTGTGGAAAATTTGGAGACCAAATCAATCAATAAGCTAGGAGTTAAAGGCATTTTAGTCCTGCCTTAAATGAAAAATCTTCGTGCAGCTTGAGCTACACAGTTTGTGTAAAATGTCTCAGCAATATTGATCTCAAGTACATGTATTTTCCCATGTGAATGTCACTGATGGACATACATTAAAGAACTGCCATGGAACACAAACCTGCTGATAGTATGAAATATTCTAAATATAGAGAAGGTGTGCTTTTTACAAAGTTACAAGGATTTTAAAAAGAATTGCTATGAGCATGATTGCCAGATATTCTTATTATGACTTGCTTTGGAGAATATGAAGGAGGTATTCATACAACCTTGATTCCAGAATGGCTGATCTTTGACTATCTATAGTAATAATAGTACTAGATCATCTCAACAAAGCAATATGATGACACTTTCAACATGATACTTCTGCATTGATTTGCTAACTGTGATCTGAAAGAGGTTTCTCTACAGAGGCAGTGCAGCAATTTGAGAAATAACTGCCTTATTTATATAAATGCAGTGCATACTTATGAGTATTTATCCTGGTCTAGGACAAAATTTGGGAGGAAACCTCTGAATGGGGTCTCTCTAGAAAGCAGATTCAAGTGGCTCCCAACTAGTTCACAAAAAGATTTTCCTTGGAGAAAAGTGG
Source organism: Cinclus cinclus (assembly GCF_963662255.1). Lineage (NCBI taxonomy): Eukaryota > Metazoa > Chordata > Aves > Passeriformes > Cinclidae > Cinclus > Cinclus cinclus. The sequence goes on along the minus strand of NC_085046.1, from coordinate 82,599,042 downwards.
AAAAAACTTATTGATTCAACAGGCTTTTGATGTCTTGTTTCCATAAGAGGGAAGATGAAAAATGTTGGTAAAGGAAACATCAGAAGTGCCAAAAAAATTAATAAGTCACTGATAAGATAAAGGGGAAGGTAGACTTTATGGATTGTCTGATTTTGCCCTCTCAAGGTCAAGCTGAGAAGACAGAGCCATGTACTCACTCCAGAGGATTGAAACATAAAAAGAGAAGACTCACATTCATCCCAGCTGACTTTATATACTCAACTGAAGTGACTAAGTAATACTATTTTTTTCCTGACTGGGGGGAGACACATCTTCAAAAAGCATTTTCACCTGTCCAAGATCTGCACTGCACTCTGCATACTGAGCTACACTGTCCTCTACATATGAGCTGTTTCTCATATGAAAGAAATAAAGGATGCCTTCACACTCACTAATCTACTCCGGCCTGTGAGATAACAGACTATGCTATGAAATTTGGGAAGAGACAGGATGGCAAAGTAGAGACATAGATACGAAAGAACAGAAACTTCTGCAGAACAATTGACTTCTCATGCCTTCAGAAATTGAGGAAAATAGGCACTGAAAGGTGTGAAAACATGAAGAAAAGGTTACAATGACACAGAATAATCAGAATTAGAGATGCAGACATCAATGTTTTCACCATCTGGATTGTAACATCTCTAACTTAAAGAGAAAGCTTGAAAGGAAAGAGCTAGCATGGGTCAGGCCCATCTTGCTAATGCAGATGTGAAGCAAGGATTTATGGTTCTACCCAAGGGGCAGGCCTGAAAGACAAAAGGGTTGTCAAGGTACAAGAAGTTATCTCAGGCACATAACTTTTGCCTTATAATTATGGCAGACTGCAATCCCAAAGCATTTCTGTAGAGCTTGTTCCCAATGTCAAGTGCATCTGCACTTAAGAGAGCTAAGTGCTGAGCTAGTACAAAGCAGTGTAGTTCTGCTGCTTGTAAATGAGCTGTATCAGCTTACACAGCTGACTGTCTGCGTGTCCCAACAATTACATTTACAACTGAATGCAAATGTTCTAGCTATAAGTTGCAGCAACTTTCCCCTCAGCTTCTGATCCTCTTTTCTTTGTGGTGGTTTGAGCCCATCCTCTGAATTAAACATCCTCATTAATAGGTATTAAATTAACTCATGAGCAGAGTTCAAACAGAAAAGAGGCTTATGCACACCAGGAAAAGGATGTAGAAAACAGCATAAATATCTGCAATTGTCAGTGAATTTGGTAGGAAGCAGAGATGGTTCAACATAAATGTTCTTACTGGCTGCTGACTTGTTAAAAATGCTTCTTCCTGTTATGATAAACCCTCAGAAGGAACCAAATTGTATTTCATCGCCATGTTGAATTTTCACAATCTATTCCCTAGATTATGTGCAGAAGTGCTTCATTTTAGATGCAGATCTGTCTCTTTCAATTATCAATGCAGACTACAAAGCATTTTAGCAATGTCGCATGTCAATTTAGCTTCTAAGTTATAATAGTCGGCTCTTTTTTAATTTCAGTGACAGCAAGAAAAAGATGTTCTTAGCAGCCATAAGTGCTTATGCCTTAGCACTACTAAAGCACATAGACAACTCTTAGATTAAATAAAGATGCAGAAGGTTTGATATTGATGCATAATACCTGTTTTTAATGTGCTGAGGGGAACCAAGACACTTGAAAGCTCCATTGACCATAATTGCAAGCCTTGTGCAGAGGGCTTCACATTCTTCCATACTACAAAATAAATCAACGGGGGAAAATAGATGATTAGTAGTGAAAACAGAGAATATTGTTTGTACCTAACTTTAGCTAAAGTAGAAGAATTTGGACAGCTGCAAAAACAGATACACAAAACCTTTGGCTTCAAAGGGTAACAGTCGAAGTTGTAACCCTAATCAGTATATACCAACAGTTATTACCACAAGACAGCTAGAAGAGAGCCTTAAATCTTTGTTTATATTTTTAGTCCATAACTAATTGGACAATTCTGGTCATTATCAAGAAGGTATCAATACGACAGGCAAATGCTCCACAAGCAGTCTCAGGAATGCCACTGAGGGAGTCATTAACTCTGTTATTCCCTTTAATACCTGCTTACGATTTTTCTGAGATAAAGGATAAAGGGAGAAGAATGAAAAGCTTGCTCAGCCTTTCCTTTGCATATGTATATGGCCTTTAAAAAAAATCACCCTCAGCCTGATTACAAGATAGAAGATCCGTAACACTACAATCCAAACAGAATTTAGGGAATGGAAAAGTATCTGAATAGAAAAGCAGGGTCCTCCTAGATGTGACTCCTTCAGATGAGAAACAATAGCTTTGACTTGTAAAATTTATGCCACATGGGCTGCTACCCTACATATTTTGCAGAACTGTGTGAGCAGCTCTTTCAAAGAAACATTTTAAACATAAGGAACCAATCAGGATGCACATACCATCTCAAAGAGGACTCAAAGATGTTTGGTGTTCCTACAAATCACTGTGTGCCCTCCCCAATCCTTCCGATGCAGCTGAACAAGAGATGTCTTGTGTGTCTCAGTCATGGGCCAGTCCAAATCAAAGTGCTTTGACTGAACAAACATTGGCAATCAAGTACTGCCTTAGGAGCTATTTCTTTATGATATGACAGGGCTGTGGTGAGAACTGCTAAAATGCTAAGTCTGAGAGAGACAGGGAGAGGGGTGACACATATCCCACAAATCAGGAAATTCACTGATTTGTAACTCCTAATGCTCCCCTTGACATAAAACTCCCCAGATGTGGCAAAATTACACAAATTAAGGGCTCCAGGAACAGTTAATAAGGCCTCACTCCTCCCCAGCTGAAACAGAAATTTTATTTCTGAAATGTCAGTAAAAAATTGTCTCTGAAACACAGGTAACAGTCCTCAAAACCTGATTTTACATAGCAAACCCTCTCTATGCCTTATACATGTCTTTGCTGACATGTATGAAAATTCACTTAATATGTAAAATTCCTGTACTTTTACAAGTAAATAATCTCAAAGCCCCAATGGCCTTCAGAAAATAGTATAAATAGTATAAAATAATTTCACCTTTCTTCACCCTGGCACAACAATGTGAACAGTATCACTGTACTAATTGTCTGCTTCAGGCCATTAATTCGTAGAGCCAAATGTGCAGTTAGTACAATTTGATTGATTTTGTTTGTTTGTTTACATCATATCAGCAATGAGATCACAGGTCTCTTCTGTTTAGCTGGTGTTTGAGAACTAAAGGTTCTTAATCTGGACTGAAAAGTCAAAGCATATTTTTTCCTGAAAATCACTGGGCTGGATTTTGAATGCAAAACCCATGTTCCCTAAATGTGTGTGCTGGTAAGCCCTTGGCCATCAACACAGGCACATGATTTTCAAAATTCAGCTTCCATAAGTGAAACTCTAGAAATTTTTGGAGAATTTTTCCATCAATAATGGACCGGGACAACAAATCCATTTCAAGACTATCTAAAAAATCTGAAAATATAAAACATTGGGGGCAGTTAGGTCACATTCATTTATTAATTCATCTATACTTCAAATCTCTTTTGGCCAAGTGTTTCATTACTGTCTTGGTTTTTTAATTTTGTCTTCTCTGGACATATTTTCATGATATCTCCCTCATTTAAAGAAATTTTATTTATAATTATATATTAAGTATATATATATATATATTACCTAAGGGAACATTTATTTCATTTCCTACAGATGTTACAAAACAGTATTGATGGTTCCTTCATTAAAGCAGTATGCCAGTGACCATATCAGAGAAATTACAAGGTATTTAATGTGGATGGACTCTTCTAAGAAGATGGGGTCTCTTTTACCATTTCCAGTAATGCATAAGAGATCAGCTGACAGAGCCATCTTCAGGACACCATGGCTTACTCTTTTCATACATGGATGCAAAGCAGAAACTTAATAAAATCAGAAGGTTTTTCATTCACACCTCCCTTTAAGGATTTTTAAGGTAGCCAGATACAAACTAGTTACCTGATGTTCCAAGCATGAAGAGACACTAAAACACTGAGTAAAAAGAGCATGGAAAAAGAAGAATCAATTGCATCATCTTTGCTGTGCCAGCAGCCCCTTGAGCAACACTCTATTCTTCAAAAACTAAATATTAAAAATATTTAGTATTTAAATATGTTCCTTTTTCATAGATAGGAAGGAATTGCCACAAAATTTCAAGACTTAATCTGTGTTTCAGAACAGAGTGAGCATGTCTTCAGAATATATTCCTCTGCAGCCCAGGAATGCTGTCTGCTGGGATAAGGGTCTCACCTGTGGGATGTCAGCACAGCTGCACAGCCATCCTGAACTTCCTTCAGGATAGCTTTCCAAAGGTAGCGTTTGGAGCAGGGATCCATCCCAGAGCTGGGCTCATCCTACAGGAAAAAAATGGAAATGACACAGCAGCATGTAAAAATCATACCACAGGTTCTGCCCATCAGGAAGAATTAACACAACTCACAATAAAATTGTATATTTTTCTCTTTAAATGTCACATTTTCAGAGGGCCACTAAAGTGACACCCTGATCAGTGTTTCGCTTTAACACATAAGCTTAATGTCTAAATTTATGGAAAGCACATTTTAGTAAAAAAGTGTATATACTTAAGAAATATTTAAATATCATCTATGTGTATTTATAAATGTTTATCTCATATATTTTATATATCATATATGTATAGTTTTAAGTATTTATTATGTTATATGAGTTTAATTATATACATATGTTCTTTCTGATGAGAGGGACTTGCAAGTGGTTTTTCTCACTTTCTGGAAGCATTTGGTGACTGTTTCTAGTCTGCATGCCCATCTGCCATGAGCACAAACAGCTGGAGAACTCCCATAACTCCCAGATATGTACACTGCCCATCCCATATCCAGGTGTTTGATGTTTGGATTTGACATCCTGTACCAGTTACTCCCACAAGCCTTTTAAGAGGAATTTTCACCCACAATAGAGAGAATACACAGGATTAAATAACATTAACTCAAATAAATTAAATAACATTAACTCAGTGTAAATCAACTGGCAAACCCATTTCCCACTTGGATGACTTTCATGGAGAAAGACATGCTGCTACAAAATCCACATTTCCCCTTATTTATTCCTTTTCCCTCACTAAATCAAATTTTTACTTCTTCCACTCATGGAAACAAAGGGAATTATATTTGATTTACAAATCCAGTCTCTTTTACTACAAAACTAGGAAGAAGGAAACTCTTCCAGTTGCTTTTTATCCAGTGGGATTCCAAGGGGAGCATCAGCACCTGTTAGACAGATATGGCTTTGGCCAGAGTATTTTCAGCAAGGAATCCCAGCTGAAACCTGGAAGCAAAGTTTTCAAGAAACAAAGTAAACAAAACATCCAATTTGAAGATAATTTTAGTGCTTCACTACCAATGTCAGAGGTTAAAAAATTCAGTTCAGTCTCCCATTATCTGTGGATTGCTAACAAAGAAAACATAAAAAGCAATAAACATGAAGCAACCCACAATACTGCTCAAATTAATAGTTATGATCCTGGATGCAATTTAGAAGCAGATTAAGTAGTTTATATTGGTGTCTTTGCTTTCAGACAAAACAATAAAAGGAACCCCTCCTTTTAAAATACTGAAAAAACCCTTTAAAATCTGCTAACTTTCTAAAGCCAGCAAATGTTTTAAAGAATTTGACACATTTAGATATCTTTCTTTCCTCTTTTCATCCTATATGCAACTGTCTTTGCCCTGCAGCAAGAAGTAGGCTGAAATGGATACTTGCAATAGTACACTGTCATAAAGACATTCAAAACCAGTTGGAGCATTTCTTAAGATCAGGAAAAAACACTGATTTAAGATAATCTCCTCCTTTTACTAGCTGAACCAGGGTCAGTTAAAGCATAAAATGAAAATAAAACATCTTCACTTAGAAGTGAGGCAATGGTGGGCAGTTAGAAGCAGCAAAATGTGTCTAATCTTCTGGAACATCAGTTTTATCTGGTTCAACTTAGCCTGCAATCTCTTCCTGGAAGCCTTGGTTTCCCCTTCAGCTCCAAGGAGCATCTTTGCTACCCCTGACTGCTCTGAAAGGTTTATTGTACTACTGAACTGGTTTAGCTCTTCCCAGCCAAGTTTTAAGAAAGCGATGTTCAATATTCTCTAGTGAAACAATAGGCAATGGTATGAGAGGGAATGTGGTGTTGTAATGATGCAGTTCTCAAAGCTTTGTAGCTCCATGATCTCCAATATAAAAGGCATTGTTTACACTGGAATGGTCAGTGTCAGGCCTAAGTGGGCAGTAGTATGCAAGAACAAAAGCAACCTGAGATAAGTAATTCAAATTAATATAATTCATATGTATTACTTGCTTGTGTGACTTTTGAATGCAACAGAATGTAAGAACTAGCCAGATTCATGAAATAAATACAACCTAGCAAGAATCAGGAGTATCCTGAAAGAACATGGGTCAATTAAACATCTATTTGGACCATGGAATACTGCAATTGTATTTGTGTTGAGGGTTTTTTTCTTTCTGCTCCCCAATTGGTCCAAGGAAGAAAAAAATAGGAAAGAAACAATTTCACTTTCTATTTTTGTGAGCACTGGAGAATAAAATTATAGTCATTCACATAGCAGAACAAAGAAGACACTTGTACATCTGCATCTCAATTACTCCCTGACTGATCAGGAAATTACCTGATTTTCATTAGAGCAACATACACGACAACAAAATTCAACACAGGCCATTTTTTCATAAGCACAATATTACTTTTACTCACCAGTAAAAGTATTTGGGGTTTACCAACCAAAGCCACAGCAGTAGAGAGCTTCCTCTTTGTGCCAGCACTGTAGGTTCTCACCAGTTTGTCAGCATGGGTGTTGAGGTGTAACCGGTCAACAAGGTCCTCTGCAACCTGCAGTTTGCAAATTAGAAGGCCAACAAACATGACCCAGATTAGGTAGCATTTGTGCACAGATTGTGCAAAGAACATTCTTCTTCATGAATGTTAAGAAAATGTGCATTTGTTTCCTTATTTATCCACACTTACTGCTTATTATTACTTCTGAATCTTAAAGACAGACAAAAAACTGCTCTGGGGCCCCTTCATTCTTCAAAAATGATAAGGATTTTCTCATACAGAAATCTGGCTTTGTCACTGCTCAGCACACTCATTTGTATTTGGTTTGTGTCCATGGGTCAATGATCTAAAACATGTCTCATTTCAACTTATTTTCCACTATTTATTTGATCAAATACCTCAGTAACTGAAAATTCAAGCAAAATAATTCTCCATCAGCTACAAAAAAGAGATAAAAGTGTCAGAAAAGCAAGTCACAGTTGTGGATTTAGAGTTTCTTTAAGACAAAATGTAACAGGATTAAATTAATATGACTTTTTAATAACTGAGAGGCACAAGCTGGCCCTAGCTGAATTTGTTTTAATTGCTTTAATGAGAATGTATGCTCAGAGCAAGCTGGGAAGGCATGTGAGCACAGATGGAGACAATGTTCATGCTGTCCCCTATGGCCTTTCTTCCTTGCCCTGTCAGAGACAGTCCTGACATACAAGGCTTCCTAAAATACTGGTGCTAGAGAATATTAAATGTAGCAATAACCTCAATCCATCTGTATCAGCCACTACTGCTGGACTGCCCAAGGAGACATTGCTCAAAACCATTAGGGACACAGCAGCAACTTTTTTACTTGCTGCTGCCAAATGCAACCTGTAAAGTAGCAAGTGTTTGGCATAGACAGCTGGGTGGCTGTGTCATCAAGGAGTGATCAGCTTTGTTACAAAGTGAGTGTGTCTTCTACTTGTAGGTAGGACAGCTGGAAGACTCTTGTAAAATAGGGAGTTGCATGGTGCTCTTACTGCCCAACATTAACTCCCAGAGTACCCCCAGCAGTATGGTTCTTTCTCTTTGCTTCCTCTACATTGTCTTCAGCAAAAAGCAAGGAAGCACTTGAAGGCTTAATCATATCAGATGGACAGTTTCCAATTAATTCAAAAGTCCAATAGGAAAAAAAAAATCAATAAACAATATTGTGAATTAATATTCACTACCCATCATAGACAAACTGCCACAAGCATAATAACACTTTCAGTAGGAGAGTTGTATGCAAACATCTTTGGAAATGAGCAAGACACTTTTAGCAAGATTTTTCAAGTGATACTGATCAAAGTAAGAGACATCTCTGAGAACAAGTTGTCTGTAAGAAGGAACAATGCTGCAGCACTGAGAATCTACAGTATTCTTGTCATGATCCTTGGATGGTATCCGTAGTCACTGTGTTTGGGATTATAACCTGACAGCCATGCATACTCTCATACAAAAGCCACATTTCAGAAATATTGCTCTGTCTACATTAGATGCAGAGAGGTTTAAAAAACCCAAAAAACTTAACTGTTAAACTAGCCACAGGAAATATTATACTGTAAAGTTCAAGGCTTCTACTATATCCAAGCTAATTCACAGTAATTTACTTCCAATTAGAGATTACAGCTGTGGCCTTAAAAATGGTTAAACACCTAAGCTATATTCTAAGATAAAATAGTTGAGCTTTGTTTTGTAATGGGTTTTTTTCTCTTCCAAATATAGGTCTCATTATAGACCAAAGCAACACACAAAGTGAAGTCCTCTAAAGTGTATGGTAGACAGCTTATCCTGTCTACAAAACTGACTTTACTGCTACCACTGGGAATGCAAGAATGTTAGTGACTAAAGGATCATCCTCCTGCATATTCACCATCATAAAAATTATGCAGAAAAGCTCATTGGAATTTAAGAACAGAAAGTGAAAAAATATAAACTCCCATGTTTACACTAAATGTACGTTTTAAATTTAAATAAGCTTCAAGAATTACAAAAAAAGTGATCAAGAAAGGACTATTTATCAGAGCTGAAATGTAATCAAAACTATCCTTTAGCTATGACTGGCACCACTATTTCTACGACTTCTTTGAAGTGTCATCTAAAGTCAGCAAAATGCCTTTTTTTTAAGAGACAATGAATGCTGCGTGGGGAAAAATTGAGAAGGTCAAGGAATAGTGCCAGAGAGAGAAGAAAGAAACCATTCAAGTTAGATGGGTCTTCTTGTAGTCTGTAGCCCCCAAGGAGACTCAGTCGTGTCAGGTATGAGCATAAAGCCCTTTGTAGGGAGCAAATTAAAAAGAACTGACTTAACAAGATTTGTAATTCCTCACCTTGAATTCTCCTCTCTGTGGTGTGTTCTCAAGCATTCAGCATGACTCCACAATCTCCTGTTTCATACAAGGAGATAAAGCCTAGCAAGTGTCCTTCTATAGAAATTTTTCAAGACAAGGTTTAAAAGCTAAATAGGTAAAAAGAGAGGGGTGGGAATAATTTTATATCACACACTTTGCTGCTGCTTTAAATGTGGAGAGTTTCCAAGATAAACTTTCCAGATAAATGTGGTGCTCGACATAGTCTGGCCTGATATCTAGGTACACTCCTTTGGTGCAAAACTTATCAAATTAAAACTGGCTTGGACCTGAATCACATCAGCAACATAAATGCAGAAGGAAAGGACAACTTCCTTATTCCTAAATACTTCCCAGTTGCACTTAAAAAAGTTTCATATTCCTGCTACCCCTCTCAACTCTAACATTTCAAAAGAGCACTGCAGACTATGGTTCAGCAAATATAAGACTATAGAGCGCAATCTTTTTTCAAGAGATGACTCCATGACCTGTTCTTTCAATGCCTATTATAAGATTTCCAGTAATGTTTCAGCTTCATCAGTAATACCTAAACAACAACAAAAGAGTAATTTGAATTAAATTATAAATATTATGTATTAGCTATATTGTAGAGGAGCTTGAATATTTCCATTATAATTTCATTTCTCTGTATAGCCAGTGGTTTGCATCATAATGCACTCTAAAATAAATACAAAACTACCTCTTAAACTACTTTGAATAAACATCAGAATTGAACATGTGATCAATCCTCAGATACAGATACACACATTTATGTCAGAGAATTACAGTCTTAATGGTTTCCTTCTTGTAGTGAATGTGAGATATATACACAAGCACCTTCTCTCCTTCCTTGTCATATTCAGCATAGTGCTATATTTAAATAATGTTTCAATGACCTTCAGCAGCAAAAAGTGAGGAAATACGTCAATTTATTTAGCAAATTTGTAACATTGAGGCCAAATCAAAAGCTACAGAATTATATGTAAATATATACACTGTAAGTGCACTTGAACCATGAAAATATTTAATGTCTATTCATGGCTGTAATAATGTATTTAAACTTTTTCCTTCCTTCCTTCCTCTGCCCACCAGCAGTAAAAATTGCAACACACTTCACATCTTTCAGCTAGCTTTTCCCCTATTTTCCAATGTTTCTTAAAGCTATTTACTTTTTTTCCCTCATCAATTCTAATATATTTAGCAAAATATTTTCCCCAAAATTAATTTGGGCTAGTCCACCTAACTTTAGAACAGGCACTGGAATGAGCCCTTCAATCTGCAGCATCTAAACAAAATCCCCCAATACTTCGTGGAGTTCCTAAAGACAACATTCATTCCAGAAGAGGCTATAAGATAACTCGACTTTTTGCACACATGTCAGTTTCTGTGGGAGTAAAGGTAAAAACAGGCATGGCCTCCTCCATCCACCAGGGAATGAAGAGGCACACCCATTCCACTGAAAAGTGGTAATTATGTAACCACTAGTGCCTATGGCTTTCTACTCCCTTTAAAAATTACTTCTAATATTCAAGTAAAAAATTAAGTGGTGCTAAGGACTTTTCAGCCTGTGTATTTTCCAGAAAAACTTGGAGTTGGTGAAGACTCAATCTATTCAAAGACTAGAAACATCATAGTGTGTCTATCTTGACTTGAAAGGCTGTATCCATCAGTGCATTAGTTTTCATCATTTCTGGCACAGTAAATAACATGCATAACTTCTTGCTATCTATTTAACCTAATCCTCATAGAGCAAATCTGACCCAATACTGAAAATGTGTATCATACCCAGTATAAGTGATAATAAACATGGATTGAATTCTAGTCATCTGAAAAATAAGTTTACATGTCCAAAGCAGTAATTTAAAGTGTCAGGTTCTGAGTAAGTGGATACAGTAGTTTGAACATCCTAAACAGCAATCAATTCCACACAAAACAGTATTTATTTGGCTTTCAACGAAACTCAGAATTGTTAGATTTGGAAAGTGTATATCCATGGTCAAGTTTCTGGGGAAACAAAACAAAACAAAACAAAAACAAAACAAAACAAAAAAAATACAAAATTTAAATGAATTTACAGATTTCCTTTTCCAGCACCTGTAGAATATAATCATTGAGATTGTAGAATCAGAGCAAAATCATCCTGGAGAGTTAATGAAAATTGCAAAAAGTTACGGACATTCCAAAAAATTACCCCAGAAGATCTGATAAAGCTTCTTTTGAGATTTGCAACAGAAGTTTCAATGCTAATGAGGGATGCCATTGGATGCTATGCTAATAAATTTAATTTTTTAACAAGCTGAGTGCTGCATTTTGGAACAAATTGAGATCTGGTAAATTGATACATTAAATAAATAAAAATAAAAATTAAAAGTACTATGCTTAATCAGTATCCTTCTAAATAACCTAAAAGCTTTACTCTAATTTTTCAAATTTTTAATAAAAAAGAAACTTTCAAAGCAGATTTATGAAGTATAACAAAACTTCACATTACATATGAAGCTTAACATTGATAATAAATGACCCATTTTTCTCCTCTTTTCCCATTCATTTAATTACTGTTTTGGAACATTAAGTGCACTCAACTTTATGTCAGACACTTAACTCCTGCTGCTGATAAATCTGTCTAGCAAAGGATTTGGTCCTTCAAGTTAGTGCTTCCAGAGATGGCTTTAGCAGCAACACAACCTGTAAGTCACCTGCCTGCTCACCAATTTCTTAAAACACAAAATGAATGTATGTTTCTTTCCTTATCAAAGCAATATACTCTTTAGAATACATGTGTCTGTGCATATTAGTGCAATTAGTCACTGATAAATATTCAGAGGCAGGCTTGGAGTGCTGTATCATAGGCAGGAGGGAATGATGAGAAAATAACAGCTTACGTTTCCATACAGCTGCTCCTCTAAAGCATTCCAAAGCCTTATTTTCTTTATAGGCAGCTAAAATGCTCACTTTCTCCAGGCACCAGCCATTTCTGAGTTGAAGCACAGCAGCTGTTGAGCGTTTGACAGCAGTGCCACACAGTCAGGAGGGCCCAGTGACAAAAACATTTGTTTTCCTCTGAGATAGCTGAATTTCAGTTTTTGATGGAGGCAAAGCAGAACAGCTAAATATTATTTGCAGGAGCGCTTTGATGCCTTGATCACAAGCATATGGCAACAAACTCTGCTCTGCAATCTATGCAGACAAAAAACTAAGACAACTGAAAGGAAGAATGATCTCTTTTCCACAAAAGTGATGCTAAGGCGCAGAAGGCTGACAATAAAGAATAGTCTAAGCCTATACCTAGATTATCTGAGGTCCAGGAAGGTTAAAGTCTGTCTTCTCTCAGTGCACACAGTAACATAGGTCACATCTAAAGGAATGATTTCCATCCATTTGAAGAGGGACATATATGTGATGTACCACACCACTTGAGCAAGTCTTCCCTAATTGCTATAGGAGAACTGTCACTTCATGGACAAAACATGTTATTATAGTTGAAGGCTTTAATGCAATAACAACCGTTCCTTAATATGTTTCTTTTGGATCGAGGGAAATATATGCAAGTTTTCAGTGCTCTGCTAGTAGTCTGAATTAAAATTAACACCAGTAAATTATGAAGGGTAAACAATCAAACAAAGACTGTATGATAATTTTAGAGCAGTCTGCAAGTAACATGATGTTAAAACAAGTAGAAGTCCAGGCTTTGTCCTGGACAAAGGGTACTGCCCAGGACAAGGGGCAAAGACTTGCAAGAATCACTTATTTTCCCCAGACTTTTATCTAGAAATACCAAAATGATCAGTTTATGACAGTAAAAATTCAAAATATTGCCTGTCCTGATGAATACTCAATGTCCCTTGCAGGAATCATATTTTTTTCCCGAAATAGCACCTATCTGCTGAAGAAAAAGAAAACAGGCTGCAGAGAACCGGAAAGCAGCCTTCTGACATACTGTCAAGGAACAGGTAGCAAACCCCTTACTAGACCCTGAGGCAACAGCCAGAAAAATGCTGGGTAGTAGAAAAAAAAAAAAAATCAGTTCACGCAGTTTTGCTTCCGGAAAAAATGGAAGGAAAACAACAGGCATTATTCTGAAGGTTATGAGGGCAGTGCTGGAGCAATATCTACTACTTGGCACCAATTTATACAGCAGGAATTGACAGATACCAATTTCATATCGCACTACAGTTTTCCCATGTTAGTAGAGATGCAATTAAGCAGAAAGGACTGAGCAGCTCAGGTCAGGTCATATTGTAAACTTCCGTCTGCTGATGCAGATTCCCCCTCCCACCCCCCCGCCCATGTTTTACACCGTATCCGTTTCGTACTTAATTTCTGGTGTTGGCTGGCTGGTTGCCTCATTACAGAAAAAAAGAGCTCAGTCTGCTGATCAGCACAGCTACAGCTGTATGTGTAAACCCAAGAACCCCCAGTGATATTCCCAGATATTATCAATTTCTACTCTAGTAAGCTCTCAAAGCATTTTCTTTGGCTTGTTCTCCTTGTACAACCCCAAGTTTTGTGTGGCAGCTGGAGAATTTAAGAGACTGCTCCCATCTTGTCAAGTTTAAGACAGAGTGCTGACAGCTCCTATCCCAATGCCCAGGTGTTTCATTTATTTATACAGAATTATACAAAAATTTTAGTTTCTTCAAAGTTAAATTGTGTCTCTGAAGAAAAGAGTTTTTCAGAGGTACAAGACTCAAAACGTGGTGCTCTCTCACAGTTCTTTGAGTGTGATAGTGAAGGCATTGAACCATTCATAAACTTAATTTCTTTTAGGGTTTTTGTGCCTGAGATTTCATTTGCAGTAATGTTATTTTACTATCTGCAGTGATATTATTGTGTTTTGAACTGGCATAACAGACAGAAAGAATCCACACTTTTTAAATAAAATCATGGTAATGAAAAACTTCATTACTGAAGTTGTTAAGATGAAATATTAGATAGTTTCTCATGTTAAAAAGGTACTAGAGTTCTATAAACCCCACAGTCCAGCCTGGCAACAGTTCCCTCTGCAAATCTGTTCTGGATAGTTACCGTATGGATATCCTGCTTTGGAATTCCACGCAGCGTGCAGTAATAATAAAGATGCTCCCAACCTGTTAAAAGTTCGTCCAGGGCGTCTTGCTGTGGACAATATCCAATAAGAATACCTTCAGAGCTAGCAGAGAGTACATCCATTTCAGACCTGTTCAAAGAAAAAGAAAAATATTTGAATGCTGCTTAACAAATCCCATGACTCTGGGTTCCACCCCTGGGATAAAGAACACACAACTTCAAGTCTGCAGGTAAAGGAGTTTGAGTCTCTGCCATGGTTACTTAGTGCAACACCACCCGTACACAATGCACACTTTTTGTCCCTTTTGGGTTAGCACAGCCACCAGCATGTCACTGTTGTGACAGCGTGTGTGTCAAGGTCAACAGACCAACTCATGAAGAAGGGATGCTCATGAGAATTAATGCTCACCACTTTTACTTCTCTTATATTTTTGGTAGTACTTGCTCTAAGGAGACAAACCAATTCAAACCGTTAAGATATTATACTATATACAATATTATATTCATATCAATCATGTTGAATATTGAAGAGGAAGGACTTGAGAGAGAGGGAAAGGTTGCTGTGTATTCTTTGTGTGTCTGTGACCACACGTATGCATGAGTGCATTCTCTAAATAAGAGTAAAACAAAATGCAGGATATTAAAGCCTAGTAACTTAAAAGACAGTACAGGAAAACGATAAAATTATCGTGATTTAAGAGACTTTGGCCTTCACTTTGTAGCTCTACAGCATTACTTGAAATTACATTCATTGCTAAGAAACAAGCTTGATTGCAAGGGTGTCTCATTACCCATAATGACACTAAATCTATCCTATTTATTCCAACATCTAATTCAACACTCAATGATGCTGATTTACATGTACAGAAAGACCTGTCAAAATGAAGATACTTAAAAATAAAAAAAAAATCTGAGCTTTGAAAGAAAAAAGTTTTCAAAAGATTCTGAGTAACAGAATGTTTTTCCTCTCAGTGGCTTTCTACATTTCTGATTAAAAGAACTAAATATATGATTAATCATTTAGACACAAAGTAAATGCATTAACTGCAGGATCTACAAATACCACCACAAGTGAAAATATAAATATGTATCTCCTGTTAACAAGATTCAGGAGTCTGGGGAGAAAAAAGTCTGCATTTTACATAATGAACCACAGCATGAAAATAGTTTTTAATGCTATCAAAAGATAAATTAACATGATTATGACAAACTTTGCCATGGAATAACTATAATGGTCCTTTGCCGTTAATGGCAAATATATAAAATCACATTATCTTGCTTGGTTTGGATGGTGCTATGTAAGTTATCTGCCTGTAGGCACTTCTCTAAACAAAGAGTTAGCAAAAAATAGAAGGGTGGGTGATGGGGGAAAGAGGATAACAGAAGTGCTCCTCATTAATTCGTATCTACTTATAGGACATTTTCAATGAAGTATATACAGAACTTTTACTGTGTCTGTTTCCAACCACACCTATGGAAAATGAAATGCTTTTTCTGTAGTCATCTTTACCATAAAATATGGTTTGAATGATGCTAATTTTTTTATACAACCAGTCAGAAACAGTGGATTCCTTATTTAATTAATTCTAAAAAGGAAAATACTATTCACAGTGAAATGTTATCTAGATGCTGCCAAACATAGAGAGATGGGTCTGATGTTTGTTTTGCTAAGAAGATTCATGCACACAAGTTTTTATTTTGTTGCAGCTTTTGTCTTTTGAGAAACAAGAACCTGGGCTTTTGGTAATATGCCAAGCTCAGTCAGAAGAGAACAAATCACACTCAGGGGTAATTTCAGGGACATTTACTCAGCATGAACCCTGTAGCTGGATAGAAACATCTTGTCTGCAATGAGCTCCTACCATGAACAACAAAAAGTTAAATATGGATAGCTACAAAAAAACAACAGACATCCAATGTTCCTTAGCTAGAACTCTATTAGATCATCCTTACTCAGTTTACATCAGGAAATAAAAAGTGTCCTCAGTGCTAATTGTACACACAGGGTTGTAGTGTTCTGCCTATGTAAAGCACCCAGTCTTAGGTGAACAGTATCCCACCACTGACTTTTAGCTTTCATAAAGTGAAGGCAAAGTGAAAATGCACATTTAATATTCTTACTCAGTTTCATCCCTTATCTTGCAACTTTATCCATTAGTGCTGACCCTGAACACTTCAAGACTTCCCAGTAACACAGAGATTCTACAGTATTCAGTAAAGAACTCACAGACCTTTCCACCTCACTCCTCCCCCTCATCTCTGTAGCTGTCAAATAAAAAAAAAATCCAACCAGAAAATAAACAAACAAAAACCAAAACAAAACAAAACAAAATTTAAAAACCTCACATATTAGGATTCTTATATTTTACTCAGACTTTTTTTATGTGCAATATAATGTCTCTTCTTCCCTCAACATCACAGAGTAGATTTCCAAATCAAAACTCAGAACATTATCATTCAGTTAACCAGGTCCTAAGCTTTTTCTGAGGATATAAACCATATAAATAAACAACAGATGAAAGAAAAATACATTATAATTAGTAATTATAGTAGGTGTTGTGCAACCAAAAACAAGCTCTCATCTTAGGAAAATGATTTTCCTTGAAATTCAGTTAATCTCTTAGATTTCATTTTTATGGGTCTAAATTAAATGAACATTTCAAGTAGTGATGGCATGATACCAGAAAATCTTCTCAGTAAATTATATACTGTAAATACTTTACCCTTTTCTTTTTTTAATTTCTGATTTGATTCATTAAATTAATTATGATCTTCTTCTTCCTTAACAAACATCATCATATATGCTATTATCAGAATCAAATTAGAAATATATTTTTAATATTTTCTGAAATACAGATTAGCAAAATGCTGATTCTTTTTTTTTCTCAAGCAAGAGAAAAACAGACGTTTGTTTTCTGCCCTATTATTATCAGGATGGCAGAGTTTTTCACTAGACTATTCACATTAAAAACAAGACATACAGGAGGAAAAACATAGCTTATTTTATAAATAGAAAGAACATGTAAGTACAGATTCCAACCCCTCAAAGGCTTTTGTCCATAGTACAGTAGACACAATGAAATTTTGTATAATATCTAAAAGCTGTAGGGGGGGAAAACAGGCTTTTGCACTGATACACAATGTTCTGTATCTTTATAATAACACAGCATGCTTGTTATCTTTAAATTCTGTTAGTAATTTTGATTACATCATCTGATCAAGTTAAGAGATAGAACGTTTTCTTCTTCGTTTATGGGCTACATCCTTATGCTCAGCCAGAACTTCCCCTTGTTAGTTGAATTTTCCTGTTGAGTGAACAGCTGCAACAAATGACATCACCAGAGTATTTCCAAAAATATTTATATTTTAATTATAGTTTTAAATTTGCAGAATTGCATTTCTAGAACTCCTTTAGAAATGGTCAACAGAACATCTGGTATCCATGAGAAAAATAGTGGAGTCTAGCACTTGAAGCATGGAAGATTTTCTATTCCATCCCTGTCTAAGTACTTTGGTAAGAATCATGACATTTTAGTGCTAGATATCCAGGGTGAAAAACATTCAGGACTCAATCAGACTGTGAGGTCGAGTGCTCACCTCATAGTTTTGTACTATTGAGGAAAGAAACTTGCCAGACTTTCAAGATACTGGGGTCATAAACTAAAATCAGAGTATAGAATTTTTTTTATTCAAAGTTATTCCTCCACTGATCATTTCAAGGCTTTTTATATTAATCTATTTATTCTGAGTGCTTAAAGAAAGCCCTGCAGTCTGATTACAGGTTATATGGGGGTGGCATGGGGCACTTGGGTCAGAGAGCCTTTGCTGACACTGAAAAGAAATTTAACCTCTGGGATGAGTGAATATGATATTGGAAACAACTTCTTTCCTTCCCCTGTACAAACTGGACCTGCAGTTTCCAAAAGGCCAGAGTGGCTATTGCAGAACTAGATTTGGGTCCTGTTTGTTACAGTGGTTACCAACATTGTTTATGGGCGGCTGTGGGCTGGCATTCAAAGGTAACCTTCACTACTGGATTTTCAGAGACAGCTTAGTACCCCTGATATCAGTCTTATGGCTGGTTTTGGAAAAATTGTTTCACTTTTGGCTCCACTGTGTACTTTGTTTCACTTTTATATACTTTTTCTGCAGTTTTTGATTGCAATTAAAGGCAGTGATATATATGGTACTTACAACTCCTCATATATACATATATATATATCTGCTTCTGCAGAGAGATAAATTCCATTAATTAGTCAAAATGAAATATAAATTTACAAATGGCAAAATTACTTAGACATTTCATTGTACTCATAACTGCATATTCAATTCAGTGCATACTAATGCACAATTAACATTACAAAAAATCAAGGTTAAAATATAATTAATGTAACTATAGCTTCATTATAATTAGACTAATTATACAGATATACAGTGTAAAAACAGCCATTTCAGCTATTATATTGATGCAAATTTATTCTTCCTTTCAAGTTAAGCTATTTGAACCACATTTTTAATTATTTATCAAGCTGAATATCATACCTATCAAAAGAGTTGAAGTTCTAGCTATAAAGAAATACTTTACTTTTCCCTCTATGTAGAGCAGCTCTTTGGTGGTCCTATGATTTTGTAACCCAACAGATGACGAGACTGACTGGGGAATTGCTGTCATGGAGGATCTCTGTGCAGAAGGAAGATGGAAATTCATGGGAGATAAATTAATTACATGAGGAAGACTGCCAAATGCTTCAGTCCTTGATGGGCCAACTTATGAACAAGATGTCACCTAGTTTATCTACTTT
This sequence comes from Cinclus cinclus, assembly GCF_963662255.1. Taxonomy (NCBI): domain Eukaryota; kingdom Metazoa; phylum Chordata; class Aves; order Passeriformes; family Cinclidae; genus Cinclus; species Cinclus cinclus. The sequence goes on along the minus strand of NC_085046.1, from coordinate 82,579,976 downwards.
TTTGCATATGCATCTCACTACACTTTAAGTATGAACTTAAAGTCATCTCTATTCAGCAAAGTGCAACACAAAAGATTGCATAACAAAGGGCACCAAAAAGGCAAACAAACCACTAGTCACATTATTCATCATTTTACATTGACCTTGCCATGATGCTTAAAAGGGTTTTGGCACTTTCTCTTCAAAGCTGTGTTTAGTTCTCTTAACTTGAGAGACATTTTATGACAGAGTCACTAAAGAGGGGTTAAACACAAGTATAGAAAGGGAAAGAAAACAAAGCTTCACCAAAGTACACACAAACACAAAAAAGTGGAACAGATGTACAGTATCTGCTGGCACGTTAACCCAACAGACATTCAAAGACGTATGAAGAGTCACTTTGTTGTCCTTTATTATACCATTTTGTTAAGTGTCAGCTTTTCTTTTTACATATTTATGCAGACCTTACTTCTTCAAGCTCTTTGACAGAAAAAGTAACTACAAAAATATTTATAGTTTCATATACTACCTTTCATTTAGACAGCTCCCACACTGGTGGCAATTTAGTTATGGCAGTAGAGCCAAGCATGAAATGATTTTAGTTGATTTGTACTCTTGTAGAGCAACAGCTGTGCTACAGATAACACAAAGAACTCTTCTAATTGTCAAGCAGATCATGCAGTTAATTATTAAACATATTTAAGTTTTGCAACTCTTTAAAGGCCTGTCAGTATCTTACTGTCTTATAAAACCATACTTTCAAAATACAAGTAAACAAATGTTATCAAAATAATCTACTTTCTAGTAATTATCCTTTTTTGCTTTTGATATTTCTGCCCATTGTGAAAGTTACTGCTGTACTTTGCTATCATTTTGTTTTCAAGTCTTCTGAAGCAACTGTTTCAATGCTGCTTGCTCCTTCCATGCCCTTCAATACTGGAGTGGCAAATATCCCTAATATCTCCATATTACACACTCTCTAGAAGCTAATTACATCTCTGTTTCATTTGTACAGATATGTCACGGATACCAGCAATATCAATGAGGTACACAAAACAACAAAAAAATTAAAATCCCCTGCAAAAGGCATTCTTGTGAAGACAAGATTGGCTGTGGTTGGTGATAAATTCCTATTATTTCTCTGACTGGATTTTTTTAATCACATAACAGTAACAACTAGAATAGGCCTGCAAAGGTGATACAAGTTGCCTAAAACATTTTCTACAGAGGGATATGAAAATTTAAAAAAAAAACGAACGAACTGTTTTTTTGTAGACTGCTCAGCTTGCATACTATATATTCGCATTAGTCACACAAATTGTAGGATACAAAGTTCAGGCACATAGTGCATTTAAAACACCTCCTAAATTTGCAGTATATAAAAAACAGAAAACCCCAATTAAAACAGATCAGAATCTTTCCATCCCCCAAAATCATTTCCCCATGAAAGAAGGCCACGAAAACCAATTTGCAGAAAAGATGAAGTTGGTTCCAGTATTTAATAAACATTCCTACTTAATGATGCCCTGACTTATGAACCCCAGTAACAGTGAAAACTAACATACATATTACCTAGCTTCTATGGATTTTATTAGCTTTTATTATGAAAACAGACATAGCTCTCTCTCAGATTTTTAGGAATATGCTCCTTTTTATTTTTTGGGGTATTAAGCATTCAGCAAACAACCAACCTAAAGGTCAACAAGTCTTCTAAAAGTACTTGAAGATGCGAATCTGCTCTTACACACTGTTAAAAAAGGAAGTTACTTGTCAGAAGTATATTTTTTAAATTTCTTTGAGACTATAGCAGCAGTTCTTTGAATACAAGTTGGTTATTGGTGTGTGAGGCTCTTTCCATATAGCCCCCTGCACTTCAAAGATCTTTTAGGTTGACCTTTCAAAAACTCTATTTTGTGTTCCACTTATACTTTCAAAAAACTCTCATTTTCAATTTCTAGAATTCATGTTGTTCCAAGGTGCAATAGCTGTCCAATAAAATTCAAGGCCATAATCAGACACCTCTGAATTCATTTTAAATTCAGTATCATCAGGAAAATATATTCATGGATTTGTTTGGTTTTTTGTTTGGTTTCTTTGTTTTTTAATTTGATTTTAAACCAGAAATTTTCAAGCAGTTATTCAAGAAAATGGAAACTGTTATGAAATAAGGATTTTCTGCATGGAATAAAATTAGCATCATCAAGGTAGGGTTAAATTAGAAGTTAGGAAGAAATTCTTTACTGTGAGGATGGTGTCACAGGAAGAGGTTGCCCTGAGAAGACATGGATGCCGCACTCCTGGAAGTGTTCAAGGTTAGATGTAGCCCTGATTAAGCTGGTCTAGTGGAAAATGTTCCTGCACATGGAGGAGGGTTGGAACTACATTATCTCAAAGGTTCCTTCCAACCCAGACCATTTTTTGATTCTGTGAAAGATCATCAGACTACAGTATTTGGTCCTTTCACAGTGACAGAGGATAAAGAGATGCTCTTTCCAGTCAAGCCCAAAAGAGTTGGGATCTACATCTAAGATGTATTATTCATAAGAAGTATCAGAGGTAATGCTTTTTATGGAATTGCCTTCATTATGTAAATTTTTTAACAAAAAATTCTATTGATCAAGAAACATTCTGCAGCTGTGATGAGCAGCTGCTTTCTTCTGCTGACTGTAGTCTCTGTGCCAGGAACACCAGGCTTCTGAGTACACTACAAGAGTAAGAAAAGGAGAAACCTTCTTACCATAATACCCTCCTTCCTTCATTTATTTGAATCATAAATGCAAATCAATCCACCTAAAATTCCCTGCAATTAGTAATTTTAGTCATTCTCAGCTGCTGAGGAATGGTTCTCCAGACATGTTGTGGTTACCATCTCACCTCTGGAAGAGCCAGCAAACTTGCCTCTTAGTGGTTTTCCAGAGTACAGCAACACAATGCACCATGATTTGCTCAAAGCAGTTTCCAAAATATGAAGCAAGGAACAAAGTCAGGAGGGACATAAATTTCTTCTCACAGCCTCAAATTATTTGCTTCTCTAAGTTTAGCTACTGCATAAATAGCAGCTCTTGCTTAAAGTTGCCTTCTTGAGTTAGCATTAAGTTTTGAAAACTTGGGAATATGGGATTTATACTCACTTCAGCCACTGCAAACACAAAAAATCCATAAACTCGATTGACATCACCATAATACAAGGCAATAATTAACGTTGTCTAGGCTATTTTGTATACTGAAATTCAATTGTCTAAGGCTTTCACTCAAGTCTCCTAAATGTGTAAAATTTCATTACCTATGTTTTAGTATATGGTAAATAACATTGCCTATTAATGTATGTTTTCATTTTGGATTTATAAAACACTGTATGGGAAATGAAAGTGACACATACAATATCCAGGGACAGCATTTATCCTACTGTCAAAAGCCAGTAGCACACTAAAGTTGGCCTCAGAAGCATTTTTATCTGTTTAACCACAGGTACATAAGAACACAACTGATAACAAGAATACAGGCATTTAAAATTTTTAAATTTTTTTTACATATTTTAAGGGGTTCTAAAAATATATATAGAAGTCAGCAAACATACTGTAAGTATCAATATATATAATAATTAATTATATTATTATAACTTTATATTTTCTTTCAAGCAAATTAAAGAAAAGTAGATGAAACTCTGGAATTGTCAAACCAGACCAAATCATTTACCCAAATACAGACCTGGGACCACATTGCACCGGGACAGCCACATGTGATCCATGTGAGCACAGGTGGGACCCAAGGACAGTCCCATAAAAATCTACAGCAAAATACTGCTCAGAATCTAAACAAAACATGGGAGCTTAAATGTTCTGCTGCCTTTATGGAAATATTTTATTTTTTAAAAAAACTACAGATAATTTTATTTCTTCAAATCTCAAGTCCTCTTCAGACTCATGTTATAAACTTCTGACCTTGTCATATCCTGGTACAAAGCCATCCATCAGTACCAAAGACTAAGAAATGTTGTGTTTTTTCTGATTTTAAATCACTTCTGTTATTTTTAATTTTGCTTAATGTCTGAACAATTTTGTCCTCTGTTTAAGAGAGAAAATTATAAAGATGAAAATGTCTGAAAAATTATAAATTAAAACAACCATCTAAAAGTCTCCCTAATAATGTTAAAGTCTCACTTGTTTTTCTTAAAATGTTTTTCTACTTTATGATCAACATTTTTAATGATTTGCTCTGAAAGATAATGAAAAAACACACTGAAGTAAAATTATGTTTGATACTGTTGATATTGCCCAATTCAAAAGTGAAAATTTTTCACAAAACTGAATTTTGCAATGACTGAAGCTACTTATTCTTTGAAGTTAAATCTGATGATCATTATCTTTGTAAAGAAATAAGGAAACACTGACTTATGAAAGCATTTGATTTCTAAACCAAAGAAATGTAAATTGCCATTTTGAAAATTCAAAAATACTTCCTTTAAATTTTTTTTAATTCAACTCTTGACCTGTCCTTTTCTAAAAATATTTTGTAATGTACATCATTTAGAAAAAGAAAAGAGCCCAAAATCCATTTATATATGTGTATATACATATCTACTACTGACTGAGAAAAATAACTTTCTTCCCCCTCCAAATTTGCTGGGAAAAATTTAAGGTATTTGTTACATCTAACCCAAGTCCATTATTATTTTATTACTCTGTCAGAATGATAAATCTCACCAACACTACCTCTTAACCTAATTACATAGCATATTGATAAAGTTAATTAATGACTCTGAAGTACATAAGTGTAAGAAAATATTTTAAAATTACCCACTTTAAGCACTGCCTAAGTCTGGAAAACTTCCAGTGTAGTACTGAAAGTACGAGGATATACGTCCATGCTTTTTAACATACGTTAAGATTATTTTTGTATAAGTTTTAGATGGATGTATGTTAAGTCTTCCTAGTGTTTACCAGACAAGTTTATTCTCAATTAACAAAGCTGTCAAACACAATTAAATATTGCTAAAATACTTTTCCACTGAGACTTAACAGCAACATCGTGATATACATTTAAAAGGGAACAAAATAGGTCCCTAGAGTACAGTATAAAGGACTGAGTGTGCTGAGTCTTTGATCATGTGCATTATCAATTAGCACTTTTCTCAACAAACCCTGTGGTATTTACCCAGTAGGAGTCCTGATAACAGCACGTCCTGCAGATGGGATGATATCTCCAGTCAGCATCTTAAATGTTGTGCTTTTCCCAGCTCCATTTGTTCCCAGGAGTCCAAAACACTATCAGACATATTTAAAAAAATCAATATGTTATACTGAAAAAAACCAAATAATTATTACCCTTTCAAATTTCTCCCCTTTACACATTTCCTATTATATGTCTGTAAGAAACTGCACATGGATATAATGTGTGAGCAAATTCCCTTTCCACAGAAAATCAGTTTAAAAAAACTCATATATATAATATTTTGATTGCCCCCTAATTAGTAAAAGTGAATTATTTAGGATTCTAGCCCTCCTCTTAAAGACTTGCCCAGCAATTAAACTCATTATTTATCGATGTTATTAGTAAATGCTACACTTGAACAGGAGGATTTTAGGTCCTGTTTCCAAACCTTGGCTATCAGTCCATAGTGCCAATATTTCCAAGTTTCTCATGAGCTGCTTCACTCTGTACAAGTGAACACTAAAAATCCAAGACACACACTCATTTTGAACACTTATTTCAGGCCCTTAGCTGCATTAACTTAATGCTTAATCTGGGATAGGATTCATATTGTCTAAACATAGCACTTTATGATTTTGAAATACTTTTTTTTCATGAACTTTCTTATTGATTGATAGGATTTCATCAACAATAACAACCTCCTGTTTACCTCAGTTACTCAACAGCTGATCAATAAGTAGCAGGACATCACTGCACCTGTTCTGCCATGTGCAACTTTCTCAGATCTTCCAATTTTATAATGGCAACCAAGAAAAGTAATTTCTTTCTCAGTAGTTTAGAAATCAATATCTGTAATTCCCCAAAACATCCAAATAATGAATAAACCCCCCAAACACAAACATCTTCAGCACTAAATTTCAATTTCTTGAAATACTTTATTTGTATATGCTGTATTCAAATTACTATGATAATTTCAGCATGGAAACTAAAAGTGTGCTCTGGTAAGGAATTCAGGATTCAGTCCAGAGTATGCTATTGAGTTGGGTATTCTCTTTGAACACTAAACAGCTGTGCTACCTTACTTGCTTTTTATGTTAGCCTATAAGGCAGTCATTTGGTAAAGATAAGCAAGAAGTAAAAATATTAAGACTCTAATGAATGTTTAGCCAAAAAATAAACGAACAGTTGTTTTTTCAACATCACCAGAGTTTCTGCTTTGATCCAGTTACTGATTTTCAGAAATTACTACAACTGAAATTTTTCTGTTTCTGTCAACAGGTCTACATTATGGAGACACACCGAGTATGTCTCAACAATTGCTCAGAATAAAGTGTTACTTTATAAAAGGGGGAAAAGAAAGACCCTTTTACCTCTCCCCTTGGTATGCCCAAGCTTATGTTTTCCACAGCTGTGTTCTTCTTACTGAAACCTCCATAGCACTTCCTGAGGTTGTACAGAAGTAGGACATCATTACCAGTTCTTCCACCAAAGAGTCTCTGCCGCTCCATTTCTACATCAACATCTTCTGAAGGGTTGTCCATGCTGTCAACTGAGCAATGACCCCTACAAGAGAGGATGATAATAAGTGATACATGGCAAACTGGTCATGGCTGCACCCTGCATAACTCTTCTTTTCCTGGTTGTAATCCTTTAGCACTTGGTGATCAATTTTCATCAGAATTCAAGGGGAAAAAAACTACTTGTATTTTTTCTGTAGTTTGCATTAATTCAGGTACACCATGGTACCAGAAGTATTTCTCTTCAGTTTTTCAAAGGACCAAACCCCATTTTCTTTCTCCAAAAATTATTTTAGTGCCCACTATAGCAGAATCCAAATGATAACACACCTTGGTTTCCAGAAGAGATCCCAATGAAGGAAAAGACGTAAAAGAAGCAGTAGTGTTCCCTGAAGGGACATTTCCACAAAAATCCAGCCCAGGAAATCCATCTCAAAGGGGCTCACGTAAGAATCTATTCCAAAGTTCCTGGTCAGGTCAAACTTGATCTGGTTGTATGAAAGCTCTATTAAACCCTGGCCTAGGCAGAACTGTGGGAATATGATGAATGCCCATTTGAGGATATTGTAGATGTTCTGAAAACTCTGTATTGAGATGCAACAAGGATGGAGGGGAATAGAGAAAAAAGAAAAAAAAATTAGTTTTCTCCAACAGCCTAATAAGCACACTTGCAAAACTGAATACTGCATTCAAATCTCACTCATGGTAAACTGAATTCTAAAGTGCATATTGTGAACTATTTTCAGGACAAGGTTCATATTGTACTGCACTTTAGATTTTCTACATCCACAGCATTCTAACCTTAGTTGAAGTTCACAGGGGGTATCAAAACACCTGTAGCTATGATTCTTCTATTTCCTTTACATTTTAATATTTGAATACTACTGAATCTAAATCACCAACTTAAACCCAGTGAATACCAAATTTGTTTACACACTTGCATGACACATAATCCAGATTTAACTTCAAACCTTTTGACCTGTACATGAATAGTCATACTCATCCTGAAACTCCTTTCCATCAAGTTGTTTAAGTACCATTATGAATAATTAAAATTACATACATGGTGTGAGAATGGACTGTATAAATTACTATTCATAACATACATTAGCGATCCTAGGAATATGCAGCTTATCTCTTCTTACGTCAATATTATTCAAACACATTTTACGATGCATATAATCTATTTAATGGACCAGAACAGCTCCCATTATGTGCCGATTACAACTTAATGGTCTAGAAAATGTCAAAGTTTCAATTAACACTGTTTTTCCGTTACTACAGCATGCTTTTTGGGGTTGTAGACAAATTAAAATTCAAGATGGTAACAGTCAATACAGTATATTCTAGGATGGAAAAATCATGACTACTTAAAAGCAATGTTTTTCTTCCAAAATAATCTTATCTGTATAAATATGTAAACACACAATATATGAACATTCTCAAACACACACACACACACATATATATATATATGCATGTATGTCTGTGTATACATCTCAGTTATGAAAAAGGTAAACCAAAATTTTATACTGACCTGAACTTTGGAAATTATAGCTAACAAGCGAGGTAAGAGGGTCACCAGCATGGTACACAGGCCAAACACAAAATTTAAGGAGATGTAAGAAATAAAAGCTACATCTGAACTTGAGAAGAATCTCGATGCAAGATACATCCAAGGTAAAGTTGCATATCTGAAAGTTTAAAGAAACAAACCTGTCACCAATAAGTTATGTTTTTGCCTCACCAGCCCCAAAAAAGTCAGTTATCATGCTAAAAAAACCCCACAATTATTGTTCCTTATTTTTAAGACAAACAAACAACTACTCAGAACAAGTAATTTTAAAAAGGGACTAATTTAGGATGCATTTTCTTTGAAAAAGTGGCTTATACTTCCATAGGTGCACACATATTTAGTGCTATGTTATGTGTAGATATAATCCATTTTTGCATATATCAGCTGCAGATATTTACTCTGACTGTTCCAGACAGTTTATAATCCTGATTTCCAAATGATTGTACACCCATACACCTTAGCAAGTATCTTACACAGATAGAGAATTAAAACCAAGTATTTAAAGATTAAATAATGGGTGCTGAGCAGCTATCTTTCTGAAAGGCTTTCATAGAAAGAAAAAAAAAAAGGAGGAGGTAGGGAGAAAAGAAAAAGAAGAAAAAGAAGTAAAATACAATAATTTTTGAACTGTAACTAATATTTGTGCCAGTCCACAGCTACATCATCTTCAGTGAAAGGCTTTAAAGGAAGGAGGAAGGCACATCCATTATGACAAGTCAAATTATGCCTATCTAGGTTGGAGCACACACATGTTTTTATTTATAAAGAGATGTTTATAAAGATTAAAACAAGGCCCAGACAATCAGAGCATGCATGCCATGTGAGGAAAATTACTTTCTATTCAACATACTGCAAGATATATCTACCAAAAAAGTGGTATATAGACTGCAGGAACATTGGTATCAGCATACACTATTGCACAATGATAAGTATACATGCAGTGTATGTATAAGCATTCCTATATAATAATAATACTACTATGTATAACTGGTTTAATAGTGAGCTCAATGCAAGAGCAGCTAGCCAAAAATCTGTGAATTCACTTTTCCATTGCCTTAAAATGTAGTTTAGATTACTAAACTAAGCCATAAAAGTCATTTTACTAAATGGCTTTAGAATGCTTAACTAAGTCGTTCCCTTTTGAATTCAGTATACTGTAATTTATAGATGAATCTTCTGCATTGGAGAATGCCAAAGTCCTTTACCTTAAAAAACAAACTTGCAAATCCTGCTGGGAAGTAATAATAATGTTGTCTTCAGTTTACAGGAAGATAAAGGTTAAATGACTCAGTGTTTAGGTCACAAATGAAATCGTAAGTATTCAAGATCCCACTGTACTTTTCAGCGTCCTTTTCTCAGCCTTAATCACACAACCTTTTCTTCCCTTCATACACATACCAAAATCACTATTCTCAGAACAACAATATCATAAATACAAGTCCATCCTTGGAAACAACTCGGGAAAGATTCATGATTTACATTGCTGTTGCTGTGCTTTAAATGAAAGCAAAATTTGATTTGTTTGCTTATAGATGCTAAGAAATGAGTAAGACTTTCAGAATCCTAAAGTTCTATGATGTTTAAATGCAGCCTTTAAAGTTGTGTAGAGTCACATCTACATTTCTATCCTCTCTCTCTTCCTTCAGCTGCAGTTGCAATTTAGTATTTTCTAAGTATAAAAGAACATTTTGGACAAAATTGCTTAAGTACTCAGACTAGAAAACACCTCTGCAATCATATACAAGAGGAAAATATGTAGTCTAGTTGTATTTTTAAAGGAAATCTCTCTTAAAGTAGCGCACTAAGAAACTTGATTATTCTTTAAAACACACACTCTCATCCTTAGCTTTTTCATATAACTGGGCATTTTTTATCTTTGTTCTAGATCAGAAAATTTGCACAAGTATACCCTGCAGAGAAAAAACATTTTTAAAGGAAAAAAATGTAGATGATGATGGCACACAGATGAATGAGAATTATATGCACAGTACTGGGGAAGAATAAAATGGCCACAATAGGCTTGATCACATTTACAGTGTAGTTAGGTTGAATAAAGGGTAGATTAGGAAAAGTGGCAACTCTGAAGTATATCAATATCCTTGAGACATGTTAAACTTAAAGACAGCTATTGGATCTTTAATATATGTTGATGCACATTGAATACACAGATTTTCTTGTTAAAATTCACTGTAACATCTGTTATGTCAGCCAAAGCAGGAGGAGTACAGGAGGGATTATATTAAGCTGACTAAACTGCATCTGCAGTCAACAAAATAAGACCCATTTTCATTCAATGACTGTTTTTCTGAAATGCTCCAACCTGTTACAAGTTCAGCATTTTGGTTACAACAATGCCAGCATAACTGGCACTTGATAGTACACTGTGGGCAGGGCCAAAACCCATGGCACACCACAAATAAACCTGTCACGACTTCAGTAGATGTACTGGTCTGTGCTGCATGCTTCAATTGCTGCTTGGCTAAGATTTCTACAGAAGCCTATGCCTCGCTAATATGACAGCAACTGAATCACAAGTAGGATTCAATGATTGTAAAACTAATTAAAAAAAAGGTGTGAGATTTCATTGTGTGAAATCTTTGCAATAAGACTGGTTAGAATTTGGGCCTTTAACTTGAAGGAATCACTTGATGGAACTGCAGAAGAAAGGAAATGAGGGTAGTACAAAAGATACAGAGAGGAGGAAATCATGACTTTGGATGTTTCATACCAGTTATTTACAACATCCCAACATCATGACCTCTAGAATATTTTACACTAGTCTGGCTATTCACATCGAGGAAAGATGAGCTCCATCTGGAATTACAATTTAAAATGATAAATAGAATTATGCAAAGAATTTGGAAGGTTTTATAAGAGAGAACTTAGCTTGTTTTGGCTTGCAAAATGCATTTGATGAAGGACAATTATGAAGTATGCTTCTGAATAAACTTGGGCTAGAATTTCCAAGAAAAGATCCTGCTTTGAGGATACCTAAACTGTTTCCAAAAAATGAGTTGCTGGAGGCACAAAACCTTGAAAACAGTTTCAAGGTGCAATGCAGTAAATTGGGGTTTTTTCTGAAGTGTTTTTCTGAGACTCTTCCTGGAATAGAACATGTGCTGACCTTGTAGAAGGTCCTTTCTTCTTTTCTTCCCTACCCTTCTCTCATGAAGCAGTTATATTTCATTATCTAAACATCTGTCACGTAAGGCATGCACTCTCCCCTACAAAGGTACCAACAATTAGTTGCTTGAAATAAATAATAAACTTCTCAGAAGCCTTTTCCTTTAAAAATTAATCTTCATCATTTCTAACATCACCTTAGATGGCACATGGGAAGAGTTATGAATCCCAATATGTTTCAATAGACCTGAGACCTCTGTCTTTAAAGAAATAACTTCAAAATCAAATTCTACTGGAAATCTTACCCTGAAATAATGGTGTATTACAGAAGCTGTGCATGTACAACAAAGAAAATTTATTTGTGCCCCTCTAGTAATACAACAGACTACACTATTAATTTGATTGATCCCATGGTTGAACAGTCTTACTTTCATAGACATATCCATTCTCTGTTTAACCAGTTATTTTAACCTTCTACAGCAGGATTGGCTTTTTGTTTGTTTTTTTTTTTTTCCATTGGTTGCTTGGGGTTTTATTTTGTTTTATTTTTTATTGTTGCTGCTGTTGTTTTCTTGTGAAACTAAGCAAGAGAGTAGCATGATAGAACTTTATTCTCTCACAGTACTGTTGGGAGACAAATCTCCAACCAGCCCAGTACTTCACATTGGACAGCCTTCTCACTGAAAATATAAATTCCTGGAGTTATTTTGAATTACAAAAAAAATGTTTAGAGCTGTCATAAAAGCTGTTTCTTACCTTCTTGATTGTATTATGCACAGATAAGCACTGAAATTCTGACCTATGTTAATATTCCCTCTTTTTCTGGAAGATAACTTGTAATCAGTTTCTAACATCAAACTATGGTTATAAAGGCTGAGTATCTTCTGAGATGTTTGCACTTTTGTTTTTGTGTGTGTGAGTAAAGCTCCCTCCACTTTTAGTGTTTAATTTTCAAGCTCACGTTTCAGCCTGTTTTCTCACCATATTTTGCTGAATCATAATTATTTACAAAGACAGAAAACCATGCTTCCACCAGCAGGTGAAAGCTACACCTAAAGATTTGTTTGTTTCTTAGAAGTTGTAATTCCATAGTAGCATTTCTAATCACATACCCAAAGAGTATCAGCAGGAGAACAGTGGCTGCCAGGTTCTTTCGGAAAGTGAAGGCAGATAGCTGGAAGGCACTAATAACACCAACACACAGGGTGACTGGAACCATGTAAAACAGCTAGAAACAGAAGGGTAAAAAAAACACTGAGCAGGTGAGCACCTCTTACTGGTCTTACCTAATTTGCATAGAAGGATTTTACAACTTAACTCCTCCATATTTGCAACGTAATTACATTAGAAGTTAGGAAGAAATAGGCAGAAAAGCTTGGAGATTTGATAGTCTGCACTTGCTGTGAAACTGCCCCCTACACATGAAACAACCTGACAAGACAAAATCTGACTACAGAATATCCCCCTTAATCCTGTTTCTATTGACCTTTCCAATACATCCATTTAACAAGCTGACTCTTCCAGATAATGAGCCCGTGTGGGGTTATTGCTCCATAACATCAAATCACACTGTGAATACAGAGGCTTGGTTTCAGAAACAGTAGTTTCACTGATTGGTGCTGCATTCATATGGGACAATAATAATGATGCAATTTTAAAAGAGATTTTAATGAAGGACCATACGTGCTTATGAAGCAAATGACATCTTTTACTGGGAATGGATGCAGTATGTAAAAGCATTACAGCCATTAGGAAACAGGGAAAGCAGTTCTTCTGTGTTTAGTCCCTTGAAATAAGGGCAACCAAATACTCAAGGGTAGCAGAGTGGGATTGATACAGGAGAATCATATCCTAGAATTCAAGAGAGAGGTGTTCTGCTTGAAAATAGCAATGTCAGGAGGTGAAAACCTATGCTCAGCTCCATTTTTAGTGCCTGCCTGCTCTGTGCAGTGAACCTGAGCTCACTAGGGCACTGGCTGCCTCCATTTCTGCTTATGCAATATTTAGTTTTATAGCTTTAACATAATAGAACTGATATTCTCAGATACGACTGCAATAGAAACAATAAATCAAGGTCTAGCTAAATATTCACTGTAGAAGAACAACATGCTGTTACAATTAGAATTTCATACTGAAGTACAATGAAAAGCTGTTCCAAATTAAACCAGAGGCCATCATGTCTTTACTACTGGGAAAACAAATGTCTTTTTAAAGAGAAGGACAATGGAGTAAAATGTAGATGGATCCAATGTTCTCATCTTATTCACAGAGTACCTTTTCCTTGCCATATACAAGTATCAAAAAGTACCACCCAGAGGTATATGTTTTAGTTATTCTGGAGCTATTTAAAAATATTGTAGAGAAGTCACAAAGCATTTGAGTGCCAGTATTTTTCAATAGACATAGGCTTCTATAAATAAATAAATAAAAATATAATAAATAAATAAACAACTTTAAAATCAAATTCTGTTGGAAACCTTACCCTGAAATCATGGTGCATTACAGAAGTTGTGCATGTACAACAACTTTGATTTTGCCCCTCTAGTGACACAAGCTTGATCTGAACAAAATGTCTCTACTCCTCTTTAAATTTTCTTAGCACTTAATGCTTTCTCCATTTGTTGAACACAGTAATGAATATCATTCATGCCTATAAATACTATAAGAACAGCCTGATTCTCATGAGATCAATTTCATAAATCAAATACTTCTGCAGGCCTAGTAAAGACTGTGCTACCAGTAACACAGGACACAGCCTGTAATACGTAAATACGTAGAGGGATTTAAAATTTGACAGTTCATATATTAATGTGTTCAGTGTCCCTAAATGATCTGCAGCACAATTAACATTTAAAGTAGTGTCTGTTCTTTCCCACATCATGATTGATCATGCAGTACTGTGTTGAATTTGTGAGAAGATTTTGGGAGATTGGCAGAAAATAATGAGGAGTTGACTTTGTTCACAAGGAGAAACTGAATGATGATGGACTGTTTATAACCAAGCCTTCTTATCTGAAGCAGCAGCAAAAAGAAATAGCAAGATTGACTGGCCAAGTAAATAACATTTGGAAAAATATGCTCTTACCTCAAGATTGCTCAAGGGTGAAAATTCTGATTTCAAGCATGGATGGGTGAAGATCTAATGTTTCAGAATTAGAATGGTCTAAATGAAAGCAGAGTGTTCCAAAAATTTCTGTTCCTAACCAGGATATCATAGAATCCAAACTAGAGGTTGGAAAGGACCTTAAGAGCATAAGGTCCAGCCATTAATCCAGCACTGCCAAATCCACCACTAAACCATGTTCTTCAGTGCCACATCTATACAGCCTTTAAATACCTTCAGAGATGGTGACTCCACTACTTTCTGCTGCTTCTTCCAGTGCTTGACACAAATAAAAGGTACCTATCATAAATATCTCTCATATTATCTGCAACAACACAACATAATTATCCCTTGAAGGAGCTGACTAGTGTTTTCAGTTTTCTCCTTTAAATTGTGAAGTTTTGCCAGTGCATGACAAAATTCAAATCATAGAAATTGCTGCTATAAGCTGCTCTGCAGACGGCTGCTACTGTGTCTTTCTGTCTAGGTTGATTAGTCAACTTCCTTTTATTTGTAAAACAGCGTACATAGCTAAAGCCAGCAAATAATTTACAATTCAACTCTGGGAAGCAAGGAACACAATCCCTACCCTGCATTAAATAGGAACAGTGACTTAAAGTTTGTTAGCATGTCAGCCAAGAGCTGTCACTCTGCACAATTAAAATCTTATTTATGTATCTTGTGACCATATCGCCTTTTGCTAATTTATAAGAAATTAGCCTAAAATTTGCACCTGAGCACATGCTGCCCCGCATAATACATACCATATCATAGCAGAAATTAGCAAACCAGTAAGTTTTGTAACCCAAGCCCGTGATGTGCTGCAAGCGTTTTGTCCCAGATACTCTGTCTTTCACTGTGGCAGTTCCAATGGATGCAGTGAGGATAGAGAAACCCAGCATGATGCACAGTGCTACCCCACACTGACGGACGTTCTCCATTCTAGAGCAAAGAGCAAAATAGCACAGTGAAAACACAACGGGAAAAACACCTCAAACACTAGCATTTTTTAGGCCAACTTCTCTTAGGGCCTTAATCCTGACTGCAAACACCATAAAATCATAGAATGGTTTGGGTTGGAAGGGAGCTTAAAGATCTTCTGCATCCTGCAATGACAGGGGTACAATATCTCTACACTGTCAACATTTAATTAAAGAACAGGAATGAGGTGTGTTAAGTTACAAGACTATAGGTGAGTTACAGAGCACAGCATGTGGCTGGGTTATAAAGTGAAGCTTGTGCAAATATTTCCCTTTTACAGAAAACTAAAATTTAAACTCTCAAAAATAATTTAGAACAGTCATCCTGTTTAAAACTTATGACACAATCAGCATAAATTCAGTATTTTTCTTTACAAAATACTGCAACCATTTTTGTTCTAAACAGTGGGCTTGACAGACCACATTAAAAATGCTACACTCAGTAGAACTGAATTGTGTCTATCAATTCACAGCATCTATTCCAGGAAACATATATTCTTATTTAATTGATAGTTTAAGTTGTCTGCTGATTGCTGCTGTGAAATTTTTAAGAGTTTTCTCACATTTTATCCTCATCCAACAAGGCTCCTCCATATGGGTGGCTGTAGAGTGTTATCCCTGTGAAAAGAAAAATAAATCATGAAATATTAAATCCTTTTAAAAATTTCAAGTTCTCAAGTATATGGTTAGCACTTGTTACATGTATAAATAAAAAGGCTAAATACTTAGTAATCAACAGAAAGTGGTCAAACACCAGTCTGCAAAACCACTGTCTCTTGTTGAGTGAATTCCAGAGTTTGGAACTACTAAAAAATCATGAATAAACATAAGTAGTAGCGGCTTTTCTGCATTCTGAAGTTCAGAAATTGGCTAAACAATGCAATATATTGCTACAGAATCTACGTCACAGAAGAGACCAAACATAAAACCTAAAGCAGAATTTGTTCATATGCCTAGTCTTCCAGGGCAAGGTAGACTGTTACTGTAATTTATATACTTGGTTTAGATTTTAGATTAGATCTTTCAGCAATTTTTAGATTACTAATATTTTGCTGAGAAAAACTGTTTAGCTAAATTCACAAAAGAAAAAATAGTCACACCTTTGATTGAAACTATAGAGCTCTACATTAAAAATACCCACAGTTTGGAAGACCAAGAAAAATCCTGAGCAGGTAACACATTCTTAGGCTTATTTTGGTTCTTGGTGCAACCAACCTGTAGCAATCTAGCAAAATTAACTTTGGAATTGGAATGCAGTTTGTGAACAAAAACTGTGTGGTTTTTTTTTTTTCTTTTCAAGCAAAAGAAGAAAAATGTTGGGGAGGTGAAGGTGCAAAACCTTGCAGCAGAAGTTACTGTTCCACTGGACTTGATGCTGTTTGTGATTTATCTCTGCTGGTGTGCCTGACAGGTGTGCCAGCTGTGCTGGTTTTGTGCTGGATGGAATTAATTTTCTTCACAGTAGCTGGTGTGGGGGTATGTTTTGGATTTGTGCTGGAAACAATGTGGATAACACAGGGATGTTTCAGCTATTGCTGGGCAGCACTTGGAGCCAAGATGTTTTCTGCTCCTCCCCTACTCCACCAGTGAGAACAGGGAGGGTGCACAGGGAGCTGGGAGGGGTCACAGAGGGGCAGCTGACCCTGACTGACCAAAGGGACACTCCATATTATATAGCATCATGCTCAGCCTGTAACATGGGAGAAAAATGAGGAACGGGAGGGGTGTTTTATGAAGTTTGGCTTCCTAAGGAGTGATGGGCCCTACTCTCCTGGGAATGGCTGAACACATTCCTGCCCACAGGGAAGGGTGAAAGAATTCCTTGCTTCACTTTGCTTGTGTGTGTGGCTCTTTTGGATTTTTAAAATATTAAACTACCTTTATGTCAACCCATGAGCATTATCACTTTTAATATTCTCTCTCACACTCCACTGGGGGAGAGTGAGCAAGTGGCTGTGTGAGTGGGCCTTAAGATGAACCACAACATCAGTATTATTTGATTAATATCTAAATAAATCTATGCCATTCCAAATTGAAACAAACAAAGAAACAAACTTAAACCTAGCAGCAATTATAATTTTTCCAGTATCTTTGGTAAATATATAAATTGTTGGTAGCCTTAGATTTTCTTTGTGGGGCACCACTTAATTGAATTTGTTAAAGCCCACCTGCATAAAGACAAAAATATGTTCATCCCAGTAACAGGTGTAATTTGACTAAGCACACATTTATTTTGCCCCTTTAATTTTTCAGTCCTCATCTTCAAGACAAAGTAATCGAAATATCACTAAGTCACTGCATGGTAAAAAGCTGAAAAAACAGGATGATGATTAACAAAACCTGTTACAAGATAACGAGTTTTCAAATAACAGCTAAACACAGTACACTGAAGCCCAGTGGTAGTTAGAAAAACAAAAGAAGATTCAAGCCAATAATATTTTGATGTATCACTAGTAGATACCTTGCTATTTGTAGAAGTCTTTCATGTCATGTGCCTTCAGGGACTGCTTAAAATTTTCCTTTGTTTTTCTTTTAAAGCATTAAGTTTTTAAACAATTGCTGCTATTCGTTCTGAAGCAAAACTGGCATATCAAAGAAAATTATTTTCTCCCACTGGAACCACTGAATTTCCATTTATGTAAAGGAGAAATACCATGAGATAAAAAAGTTTTGTTTAGTTCCCAGGAAGTTTTTCTAGGCTTTTCTAATGCTTGAACAAATGTGGGCATATTAGAAGAAATAATCATAGAATATGCAGAATTGGAAGGGACCCACCAGGATCATCAGATCCAACTCCCCACCCTACACAGGACACCCCAAGAGTCACACCATGTGCCTGAGAACATTGCCCAAACACTCCTTCAATTCTGTCAGTCTGGTGCTGGGACAACTCCTCTGGGGAGACTGTTTCACCCTCTGGATGAAAAACCTTTTCCTTTAGCATATCCAACTTAAACCTACCCTGGCAATTTCCTCAAGTCCTGTCACTGGTCACAAGAGTGAAGAGATCACTATCTGCCTCTCCACTTCCCCTTTTGAGGATGCTGAAGACTGCACTGAGGTCTCCCTTCAATTTCCCCTTCTCCAGGCTGGGCAAACCAAGTGACCCCATCTGCTTCTCATACAGCTTCCCCTCCAAACCCTTCACTATCCCTGTGGCCCTCCTTTGGATGCTCTCTAAGAGTTTAATGCTTTATTTTATATTGTGGCACCCAAAACTGCATAAAACATTTAGGGTGAGGCCACTCCAGTGCAGAGCAGAGCAGAACAATTCCCTTCCTTGCCCAGCAGCAAGATCTCAGTGGGGAACTAACAAAACTTTCGGATTACTGCATTGGTATTGAACAAAAGTCTACAGCAGCTGACTTGTGTTCCATACATGGAAGTGCACTGCTTTAACTTTCTAATGCAGAATAAAGGGAAACTGTGAAAAAGAGATAATTGCAGGGGAAAATAAAACCCCATGACATTAAGTAGCATAATGCTTCTTGCAGTATTATATCGTACAATACCAATCAAAAGGCAAATTACACTGAATTAATTTCCTTCTATGAAAGAGTCACAAAAACTAATCACACTTCTTAAAGGCAGCAAATATTTTTGACATTCAACTTCCATTCAAACCCTGTAGATAAAACAAAGGATTAAATTTTCTTTTAATTTACACTCACAACTGAAATTGAATTTCACAATGTCTTGGATAACAAGTAAGAAAAGTACGACTGTGCTAAACTAAGTTCAGTTGTGTTTAGAATTCAAAATTCTATCATTGCATTTAATATAATACTTGCCTTTACTTCAGTATTTTAAGTTTCTTCAAATAGTCTGGAGCATGACAATCTCTGAATTTACTACTTATTTAGTATAATGCATATTACACTACATATATACTCCACCTAATTGTCAAAAGGTAGATTACTAATTTATATAAATCCAATAAACTGGCCTGTAATTCGCAGAGGAAAAAAGTTCCCTTGAACTCAAGAAAAATGTTGTAAATTGTCTTCAAGTACCAGACCAAACCAACAGAATTAACATATGGTATTTGCTATTATATATATATTTTTTTTTATTTTTAAATCCCTTCCATGTACTTCTATAACCTATTGCTTCCTACATCTCTTCTAATCACCTAGACCATCTTTTTACGCATCTCTCTGTCCCAATACAGCTGTTAACATGATGTAAAATGTACTTATTGATACTTTCTTGCCTTTATATGCCTTTTTACTACATAAAGCTGTTATAATGAGGCTCATTAAGTTGAAAACTATCTGCCATCTTTGAGGACTTTAAAACTATAAATTACTGATAAACTAAGAAGTTCTAAATTATAAAGCTCCTATTAAACAGATGCTTCTGGTTTTTATGCAAGGATGTTTTAAGGACTGTACTTGTGTGAACAGCCCTCAGGGCAAATTTTACCGTATCAGTATTCACAAGGCAGCAATAATGTTAAATACAATATGATTTGGCACTTGTTTTTTCTGCTCTTTTTCATAAATTTCTCAGTATAAAAATTATTTCTCGCACATCTAGAGGTTGCCATTATATTCTCCTGACTTAATCACAGCAAAAATTTTCTTTAATGTCCTAAAACATCCTTCGGCTGTGTCCTCAGCCTGCAGCTGGCCACATTATTTTTACAGTGATGACTTCGGGGTTTTTATGTAACAGACACCCATTCCAACCTTTCCAAAATCATGCAAAAGCAATTCAGAAATGGGAAAAACTGTGACCATATAGCATCTTACACTTTAATGCTCTATTCAGAGAGAACAAGAACACCACAATGAATGACTTTTTTAGACCTTTTAACCTTCTTTAATATACAAATGAAAAGTTTCCAAAATGAGAGGCATGATTTCCTGTTTGAGCAGAGTGAAGAGGAGGGCATGTCAAAGAAAGGAACATCCTTGTATGCATACTAGTTGATATATTTATGAATGTATAGTTCTGAAAAGGAATGAACCCAGATTTTCTTAGCTTTCATTTTTCCTATGAAGCTTCTCTTTCTTTCTTTTCCCAGTTGTTTTGCCTACAGTCAACTACATTTTTGTGTCTTTTTTCCCCTCATTCTTGTGGTTCATTAATTTAAAAGACTCAGTTGTCCTTTCTTATACCGCTCAGTGAAAGACTTTGCTTTATACCACTGATAACAAGGGCATTTGTACCAGTCCTGCAAGCCACATTACCATGGAAAAAAAGAGGTGGGAAGTAGTCAGCTTTACAGTTTACAGAGCTTTACAGCTTAACTATAAATTTCAGGAGTAGCACAGCTGGGGCCTAGGCAGGAGTTTGTATTTACTTTGAAAATTGCACTAGGAGCCCCATGCCACATGCTTTATAGTAGAAGTGGCAGTAAACTATTCATTGTACCCTTTTCAGCTTTTTTATTAATTCCCTTTTGTATTTTCACTTCCAGGTGGAACAATCCCATTTCTTTCCTTACATTGTTCATGATTAAACAAATTTGCGATACTAATTTTTTTAAAAGCATTCCTAACCTAGTGAAATAAATTTGTTATTAAATATTAGATCGACTGTAACATTTCCTGCAATAAAAAACTATACTTGTCCATTCTGGATAGGAAAGCACACAGGAAGAAGTTTTGCTGTGAACATTCTTCATCCTGCACTGTTGCCATTCAGGAGCTGCACAACAACATCTTTCCCTATACCAACATCTTATTAACAGTCTGCAATCTGTGCCTTCAAGAGAAATTGTTTGAGATCTTTCATCTCACATCTAAACCAGCTGACCCTCTGTCAGAAAATAAAGACATACACTATTTAGCATAACTTTAGAGAGTTGGATGTTTCCATCCTGTACACAATAAAGAACAGATAATATTGGTATTCCAGTCCACCCCACCTGGATCCAACTTTCCACATAAACACATTTCAAAATCTGTGGGTTTTCAGTGAAAGTGAGGAAAATAGTATGAACCCTGAAATACTTTTTCAGTATCAGTTGGAGAAATCTAGAAGAAAAAAAACCTTAAAGGTCTTCAAGCTTGTATGCCATTACTGTTGATTAGTCAGAGCTGTCCTTAGGTATATTTTGTGGTTCTGCACTTATTTCTGCACTTATTGGTTATTTTGGAGGTGTTTGAATCTGTCTCTTGGCACTTCTTTTTAAACCATCTGTTATGTCAAGCTCAGTCTTGTGTACATAGATCAGTTTAGATCTGTGCTAATAGTTCTGAACAACATGATTGTGGCAGACTTGAATAGAAGAGCAATCTAGCTTTCTTTATTCCAGACATTTAAATTCAAATGAAATAAAATATTACGTATAAGAAAAATTGAGATAGTATATATGTGTGTGTGTGTGTGTGTGTGTAAGAGAGAGAGGGAGAGAGAATATTTCTATTTATATAACATGAGATATTACTATTAACTGAAAATTACAATTTATATTCGTGGAGAATTTCACTGGCAGCACCATCATTAATGGTTTCTATTTTAGTTTCCTCCACTAACTAGACATGGCTAAGGAGGTTCCACCTAAAGGCCATTTCACACTTTCCTTTTTAATAAGGTTTAAAGTTATAATTTGCAAAGCATTCAGGAAACTATACAGCCACTTTCCAACAAAATTAATCTCAAAATGACTCCCTTGATCTTTTCTGCTCTTTTGAAGAATTGACTCTGAAATAAATGAGCATGCTACATGAAAGCTTACAATGAATCCTAGTATTAAAGGTTTTTTTAAAAAAATCAATGACTTCAATAGGAATCCTGTGATGGGGCAGCTGCATCACAAAAGGCTCTTCAGTTTTGTTCTTTGAACAATGATGTAAGAATTTTTTTGACTGTTCTACTTTACAGACATCATTATAAGTGACAACCACTCCTGTTTTTTCTTTATATAGCCTTAACCTAAGAGGGAGATTATGGTCCTTCTCCTGTAGTCCATCTTGAAAAACACATTCTGACTCAATGTTATACAATTAAGTGTGAAAAATAACACTTTTACTTGATCAAAATGTCTATCTTAAGCTTAAGCAAAACATATTACCTTTTAGTTTTTTATTACTCTTACTTCATTATTGCATTTTTATGCCCACAGTCATATTACTTAGTGGTAAGAATGCAGCACTTCAGAAAGAGATTTGAAAACACCATTCATATAAACTTGAATACCAAAGGTGAAGGGTTTTGACAAAAATCCAGCACATCTTACTTTCTTTGTTGAAGTGTCTTGCTAACTTTTTTAAAATTTATTTATTAACACATTTGTTTTCATTATCTGCCACTGAATTTATAGCCCACTAGAAAACAGAATGCATTTGATTTCCTCCACAGCTGAGACAGACAACTTTTCCCACAATGGGATCACAGACTTATGTGATGATGAAGCTAAGGGTAGATATCCACGTTATAGAGAAAATGACATATTTTTCTACAACTATTACTGAACTGCTGTTCCAAAAGAGATATCTGATCCATTAACTACAATAAACTGACATAAGGTGACTGGGCCAATTTCTCATTATATGCCACTCCAGCTGGGCGTACTCATTTTCTTCAACACACACCACTTTTTACATGAAAATTACAAGAAACAAACACTGTAACTTTCCAAGCATTCTCACAGAGAAATTTACCAATAATCCCAAATTGTTAAGAGACAGGAGTAGGGAGAAATCTCTCTACTTGCAGAAAAAGTATTTAAAGATCAGATTAAACAACAGCAAAAAGGACGGATTTTTTAATTACTAGATAAATATAATTTCCTGCTGCCCCATGCTGAATAGTCAGTAACTTGGACTTACTGAACAAAAATTAATAATCAATTTTTTTCAAAGCTTTTTGAACAGATGTAAATCCCTATGGATTTCTGTGTCATTAAAACCAGTGCAAGGCAGCATATGTCCTCTATACTCTCAGGTAAAATTTTTTCCTTCAAACTTTCATACCAGATCATAAGTCTATTCCCTGTATCCTCATGACTGGAGAAAAGACTTCAGACAACAGCAATTAGTCTCCTGCTCAGCTCCTTATTATCAAAACCTCTCACAAATTTGGACTAGTGCTACTGATCTCCATTGGAAGTTACTGGATCTGTCCTTGTGGGCAAAGCAGGTAGAACTCAGCATGTGGCCTGTAATGGTTCTTCCCTCCTCCAAAGATCCTGGGAGAACTCTGGGTTCATGTCCAAGAAATACACATAGGATATAACTGAAAAATGGAAGGGTTTCTTAGCTTTTGTGCGAGCACTTAAACAAGTTGTTGATCTTGTTGACCTTGCTCAAGTTTGTTTCAATATCATAGTTGCTGCTCATGTGTTTTCATCCATAGCAATGCTCTACTCTATTGCAGTAAGCTTCTTGGTGTAGTGAATTTTTGTTTGTTTTGTTTTGTGAAGGAAGAAAATACTTTGTCCTTACAGTCCCTTTAAAAGGGCCAAATTAATTTTATGTCATTTAAATGCAACACAGAAGTGCTGGTTCTGGTGACAGGACAAAAGTTATTCTCTGGAATACCATGTCATTAATGTGAGGCAGTACTACAAAGCCACATCTCTGCAATGTTTTAGCAAGCTTCCTCACAGCAATTTCCAACAATATTGTAGAACTAACCTTGCTTATAAACAGTGTGGAAGAAAACAACAAAAAAAAATAAAAATTATAGATTTCAGTGTTGGAACACAGTGTGTGATCTTTTCCTGCTGACTTACAGGACTGCATATAACAATTTCAATTTTAAAAAGCATATTAGCAGTTCTCTGTTAGAACAGTATCATTAAATACGAGAAGGTTAGTAGTCAAAGTGAACTGAGATCAAGTGGCCCATATGGCACTGGAAAACCGTTGAGTTTTTTCGAAATAAAATATACATATGTAAGGGTCTCCACAAAAAATACCTACATATATATGTGTGTACATACATGCACACACATATACAAATGTGAGTACACAAATACATACACACACATATATAGATAGGTAACTTGACCTCTCTTCCCAAGATTTCTGTGACAGCTCCCTCTGCGTTATGCCTCAAGAGTATGATCAGTCCATCTTTACTGTAATTCTCCAATAGATGAAGACATAAATGAATTACTTTCTAGTTCTTAAGGTCTACTTCTGCAGGCAACTAACATATTCTGCCACAAGATTATACAATGAGCCCATACTTGTACAGATGTCAGTACAAGACTTGAAGTATTTCTTAAGTACTGTTGTGCTTACTATGTTTTTGTATCATGCAATATAAAAAAATACACCATTCCCAAAATCTTTGGGATAGCTATCATTTTCTCTAAATGTAAGCAGGACAAGAAACCCCAATTCTCCATGACAGATATAAAAGATAGATATAAAAACTTAAGGCGTTTAAGTTCCACAATGGGATATCTAATGGTACGGAAAAAAAGCTAGTATCAGTATGACTCATGAAGTGCAGGGAAAGCTGATTAAAAATTGATTACTGTTAAAAATTCTCATTAAAATATCCAATTTCATTTCATTCAAAGTTTCTGTGTAAACACATTACATTTGATCTATTCTCATAATTCATTTAGAAAAATAAAACCCCAACCATCTTAAAAGCAAGCCATAACTCTCTTTTCTTGGACATTCCAGAAAGTTTTCTTAATTAATCTCTATTTTTAGATTCTTGGGATTCCTTTTTCACTGATTTAGTCTTCTTTCTTCATTATAAAAACACATTAAATCATTTTACCATTACAGACAACCATCCTTACTTCACAAGAACTCTTAAAAATTGGTCATAAACTCTTTTAAATTTTCTCTTAGCCAAATTCCTATTTAACAGAAGTTTAAGAATGAGAAGAACTGGGATGAATAGAAGTTAACCTGAACTTCTGAAGTTAATCAAGGCCAGATTTCAAACTAGATTTCCACATCCTAAAAGTTCATCTGTGTTAAGAGCTGAGTCTTTGGCTGCAGTCATTATTTTAGATGGCAGTTCATAAAATATTTACTTTAACAAATTTTTATAAATAATAAGATATGGTAGCTTTTCCTGTTCCATGAGTAACACGATGCTATGAAACATCACATTGCTGTGTGAATTCACAGGCTAATACGGATTTGCCCTGGGTATTTATATAAGGAGATTTAGCAAAGTGCCAAAGAACTTATAAATCCATAATCTGTTGAGCCTTAGTCATGCCATACTACCAGTTGTTTCAAAGGGACTAACATCCCAAACCAATTTACACTTAATTATTCTGCAGGAATGTCTTTGTAAAGAACTCATATGGCATGTTGAGCTTTAAAATCAATTTTTACATTACTTATACTACATTCTCCACATAAAGTTTCTGTGTAATTAAAATTTTTACTTTTCAGTCCTCCAAAGAAATAGGACTCTGAAATCCTACTGTAAACTGAAAGATTTTCACACTTATAATTATTACAGTTTATTTAAAACTACATTCCAAAATATGTTAATAAATACAAAGTAAGACTATTACCATACTGTCTCCAATCCACATTAGAAGGTAAATTCAGCCACAGGATGAAGTTATTGAGTTCATTTAAGTAGGATGGCAGCGAATGGAAACCTTTTTGATTATACCACACCTGAAAGAAAGAATGGAAATTGTCAATCAAAATTTAGTTCAATCTGGATGCTGATCGGCAAGCTCACATACCTTTAAGAATTGCATGAAGGATATCTAATTCCTCTATTATGACATTTAATTATTTATAGAAGAAAGTCAACCAGGCAGAACAGAATTTGTTGATTTACATAGGTCCTTCAACAGTATGCAGCAGTACTCTATTGTTGGAGCGGCACACATATGTTTATTACTAGATTGAGGTTCTGTGATTTAATGGAACATTGTCCCCCTACCTTTACACATGTGGTTGAACAAATAGAAGGAAAACAATGTGAAAATAACACCTGCCAGTTCGATCAAAAATACAGAAAGTTGAGTAAAAATAAAGCTAAAATTGGAAGAATTCTTGAAATTCCAAAGAGACTTCTCTAAATAATACCTGCATATGACACACAGCATAAAATATCTAGGAACAGAATATTCTAGAAAGAGGGGAAAAGAAAGAATCAACGAGGCACCATTTACATGATATGAAGCTGCTCCAAAGACAAAGCTGTCTCCACCTTCAACAAGCATCAGTGTCTTGTTAAACTTGGAGGAAATTGATGCAGACAAACTTTAAGGCAGACAAGGCAAGCCAGTCTCTCTGAGGAACATAGGGAAACAATTCTGTTGTAACATATAATTTATCCTCAGATCACACAGATTCACCCTGACTTGATAAAAGACTTTTAATCTACACTTCCACTTGCAAGAACAGTTGCTGAGAGCTTGATATATCACAAAACCAAATATATTGAGGTTTGAGTTTCCTCTGCAGTTAGAAATTTATTCTATCATCCATTACTGTTAATTATAGTGCCTTTGAATCTATATTATCCATATTGAAAACTAGGTGAAATTATTATGTATGTTTATTTTCAATTTCAGTGGCATTAAAAACCTCTGATTACTATCCATTTCTCACATCACAGCACCCTTTCTTCTCCCCATTTTTTTTAAACAGTTGAAAACTCCTAACCTTTCCCTCTTTGATAT
The DNA here is from genome assembly GCF_963662255.1 of Cinclus cinclus. NCBI lineage: Eukaryota > Metazoa > Chordata > Aves > Passeriformes > Cinclidae > Cinclus > Cinclus cinclus. The sequence goes on along the minus strand of NC_085046.1, from coordinate 82,552,969 downwards.
CAGCTGTGCGTATTCTGCATTATGTACATCCTAGGTAGGGCAATTCTCACTGTCTCTGGATTCTGAATCGTAATGCAAAGTGAACAGGATCAAATATACAGCTCTATTCTCTTAACACTCCTCTTCTAAGGTTTCAGTTTTCTTAGATTATTTGTAGAATTACCATCTATGCAGTTACATGCTAGAAATTACCCTAAATATTCTCTTATCACTTCTTTGATGCTGCTCTCATTTACTTGCAGATAATTCTGCCTTTTTTTTTTCTTTTTTCTTATACTATCCAACTACAAACCTTACTTGGACCCTAATTCCAGATTTTGACTGACTTTTTTCTGACACATTCTCCTCTATATTTCCCAGCGCAGGCTGCCTAATGTTCAGTTCTGTTGCCCTTTCTTAATAATAATTTTCTTATAATTAATTCTCCTGACCACCTACTTGTTTGGATCTCTACATATTTGTGAGGTGAGATTTACAGTACTCTGACTCTCCATTTTATTTCATCCCATCTATCCCGGATCATGATTCCAAGAACCACTCTGAGGTCCACTATCATTTCTTCTCAGCCTCTCACCCTTGAATCTTCTTCCCCATAAACTGTCCTTTTCTGTCATTTCTTTAAAATTAGCAGCTTTGATCTGACATTATGCTTGATCTGACATATGCGTTTTCTACTCTTCTTTATGCGATATTCACAGATGCTTGAAATCTCAACAGCATGATCAGTCATCAAGGTTGAAAGAGGACTTCGGCATCATCACATTCAACCACTAAAAAACACTATCACTCTAACTTCTAGAACACTAAACCACATTACCCAACATCAGATCCAAACACTTCTTAAATACCTCAAGGGGTGACTCCACCAATTTCCTAGGAAAACTATTCTAATTCCTGACCTCGGTAAGAGTCAATTTTAATATCTAATCTGAATCTTGCCTGTTTCAGGTCAAGACAATTTCCTCCTGTCCTCTCTGCAGGCAAAGCAGAAGAGACCAGACACTGCCTCACTACAGCCTTCTTTCAGGGAGTTGTAGAGACGAATGAGGTCCCCCTGAGCTTCTTGTTCTTGAGAGTAAACAAACCCAGCTCCCTCAGCCATTTCTCAAAGGACATGTTCTCTAGACCCTTCACAAGCCTTGTTGCCCTTCTCTGGAAATGCTTCAGCACCCCAATATTATTTTCAAGTGAGGTGCCCAGAACTGAACACAGTACTTGAGGTACAGCCACACCAATGCTGAATAAAAGGGGAAGATCACTGCCCTGGTCCTGCTGGCTACTCTGTTATTGATACAGGCCAAGATGTAATTACCTGGGCACCCATTGGCTCATATTTTGCTGGTGGTCAACCAGTACCCCCAGGTCCCTTTTCTGCCAAGAAGCTCTCAAGCCACTTCTCCACCAGCCTATAGCTCTGTATGGGGTTGCTGGGACACAAGTGTTGGGCACAGAATTTCACCTTAAAGAACCTTGTGCAGTGGTCCTCAGCCCAATGACTGAGTCTGTCCAAGTCTCTCTTAAAAGTCTTCCTATCTTCAAGCAGATCAACACCCCCATACAGCTTAGTGTCATCTGCATATTTACTGTGGGTGCACTCAATCTCCACATCCAGATCACCAACAAGGATGTTAAGTAGGACCTGCCCCAAAACTGAGCCCTGGGGTATGCTGCTAGTGACCAGCTACAAAGTGGATTTAGCACCACAACTCTCTTGCCCAGCTATGCAGTCAGTTTTTTACCCATCAAAGAGTCAGCCATCCAAGTCACAAGAAGCCAGTTTTTCAAGGAGCATGCTGTAGGAGACAGAGGCAAATGCTTTGCTGAAGTCTGGACAGACAACATCCACAGCGTTTCCCTCATCTGATAAGCATGTCACTTTGTCATAGAAGGTCAGGTTGGTAAAGCAGGACCTTCCTTTCATAAATCCGCATTGTCTAGTCCTGATCCCCTGGATATCTTCCATGGTAATGGTAATGGTAATGGTAATGGTAATGGTAATGGTAATGGTACCCAAATGTCTCAAACTCTTATGTCTCCACACTTAAAGAAAAGAAAAAAAGAACAAACCCTAACATTTTCACCTCTTTGCAAAGTAATGAAATTACTTCCTTCTCCAGTTCAGTTCCCACAAATAATTACACAAATTAGGTCTCCCATTCATTAATCAACAAGAGCAGTCTTTAACAAAATGTAGTTTTAAAAGAGAAAGAGAAGCTAAGATTCCCAAGGAAAAGAGAAAACCTTTGCAATGCAGGAGCTCCCATAAAAATAGCAACCATCAAAAAAAGACAGAAACAAGTGATCAAGAGTAATGTGTCTTTTTCGCAGCCCCATGCACCCATCTCTAATTCTATCAGTTTTTGAAAGGTTTTCATAGAGTTGAAAGTTTTATATACATATATAATGAAACTCCACTGCAATTGTGTCTGTTGTGTCATGGGGGAAAAAAAAGACAATTTAAAAAACAACAAAGCAAAATTCTGACAACACATCCCCATTTAATTCAGGAAGGGGAAAGGTCACAAATGTTCAGAGAACACCTCTGAAATACAGTAATGTAATCAGTATTCAAATGAATAGCACAATAGACCATTGTGTGGAACAATATATTTCAATACCCAACATGTTAAGTAGAATTATCCTCCTAGCTGCATTATCTAACTGAATCAAACCATGAGGAAATAACGAAACTGAAGACGGATATTTAATTTATTATAAACTGGAAAAAGATAAATTTAAGGTTGTTCACTTCATCAGAAGGTACACTTAAGGTCTTTTTTCTAAAGATTTGTTTCTTATTCAAAACTGTTACATAAAATATAAAAAATTAAGCATATTAGCTCTCAGTGAAACATCTTTCATATTTCTTTTGTGCCACACAGGTAATTTTTTACAGAGGGCATAAAAGATCTGAGGAACAGAAAACTATAAACATCAATATAATTTATTTTATTTTATTTTATTTTATTTTATTTTATTTTATTTTATTTTACTTTACTTTATATTCCATCCATAGTTAGGAAAATTCTTTCTCAAGAAAAAACACAACCTCTCACCACATCAGATTGAAGTTATATGGAGACATGTTTTACATTATTACATAATCTTTCACTTGCCATTAATATTCCAGAATAAATCTAGACTGGCATTTCAGATAACATATGGTTTACCAAGAAAAAAGGATGAGAAGGAGCAGAGAAGTCCCCAGGCATTTCTGGACCAGATTCATGATTGATATTAAACTATAAAGATGCAATTTTTTCCTCTGGACACTTGTACAATTACTGTACTGTAAAGCCTCAAGTCCAAACCTTTGGGATTGGAAAAATGTACTCCTCTAAACAACACATGAACAGTACAATTTACCTTTTGGTAGTATTGAAAATTATTATCACATGTTCTTCCTATATTTCATTATGCTATAAAAAACCAGCAACTATGAAGCTATTAAGGAAAAAAAAAATTGGCTATATTACCAAAGGAAGCCAAAGAATATACGGCCATGAAAATACAAACAAGTTGAAAATTTGTTCTTTTGCTACATAGCACCAATTATCAATGAATGCCAATAATCACTGTTTTTAATCATACATACATACAGTTGTATTTGTCATAGATATATTCTCTCTCCTGTGTGCACATATACACATTCTTTATGTGCATGCATATACCATGTATGCAATATATACAGCACAATATATGATTAGGTACAGTAAAAGAGTTACTAAAGAAATATTTTTAATTTAAACAAGAAAAATTGTCAGCTTTTCAAGTACTGTGGAAGAATGTATAAAGATTCAGAAATTTTCTAAAATGAAGTGAATCATACAGTAATTCTCTTCAAATGCAAATTTCTCATTTTCTTTCATACCAGGCTATGTAAACAGTACATTCACTGTCTCATGAACAAACCTGAAAGGTCAAAGTAAAAATCTGGTCATTAGTTACTGAAAGGTTAATGCAACAACTTGACATTGCATCACTTGAAAGACATTTCCAGCAGATGCTTTAGATAACACCATGCCCTTTATAAATTTCCTCCACTATTTGCTTTTGTCTGAAATATGAAGCTTACTTACTAAGAGTATAACTATAATTTATCCCTGTCCTGATGGCAGGTGGAACTCTATACCAAATACACTAAAAAAAAGGGACCTGACAAAAACTGTACTGCAAGCATGTCAAAACAAGAGTCTAAAATGATTAAAGATAACACAGGAAAAAATGGAAGTCAGAAAAAAAAAAATCTTTCTAAAAACTTTCAGGTTTCTCATGAAAGAATGATGGAACTGGAGTTCAAATCTATAAAATATATGGGACTAGAAGAGAGATTACAAAGGACCAAAATAAAAATCTATATATGCTCAGATATTTATATAAAATAGGGAGATTTCCAACAAATTATATGGAAAAGGCATTAGAAACAGGAAGTGGTCTTGCAAAACAGCATGAAATTTCATTGGACTGAAGAACATATGTGTTTTTTTCTAACACTTTTTCTTAAATGCATTTTGGGATGGAGCTTATTTATGCTGTACTTTCTTTTCTTGTTTTTATAAGAGCAAATAAAATCTGTATCTACATTTTGAAAAACTAAAGGCAGAAGTATCTTTCTTTCATATCCTAATCTGGAATCTGGAAAATTCACAGCTTCCTCTTAACAAGTCTTGTTTGCTTCAAATACAAAACCAGAGGCCTCTCACTGATATGCATCAATACTTCTCTAAGATTGCTGCTCCTCTACTTGTAATACGTCTACACTTGAATGGATCCCAAATAATCAAAGAAGAAGTATTGTTCTAAGCACAGCTGAAATAAAGGGCTTTTCCTTAATGCCGTTCGGTGTGCAGTGGAGAGGGATGGTATCTCCATATTGTGAAAACTTGGGATGAGACCTGGTGGCTGACAAGCACTTACCAACACAGGGGATTTTCTTTCTCTTGGAATGTTTTAGAAAGGTTCTCTTGAGAAAAGAATAGTATATTTGTTATGCAGAAGGAACTGGTCCTAGAAGAGGTCTTTACTCATAGGGGCAGGGTGGTGAGAGAAATGAAGCAAAGTATCCCTTGTAGGCATGAAAAAGCAACAATAGCAACCCATTACTGTGATGTACAATGCACTTTGGCCAATCCTGACACTGGCTTTTTGTAGAAAACAACAACAAAAAAATATTATTTCCCTGACTATCTACAAGGAAGCTTTACACTTAGATTCTAAACTGAGTTCACTGGAAAAAATAAAAGAAAAAATTATATAATTTGACTCATTTAGGAGTGTTTCTCAAACACAAGAGAATACTTCAAGGATTATGAGCAGAGAGACTATAAGAGACAGAGTATTTTTTCTCAATTATTCAAGTGAAAGGATTTCATGTAATGATTTATTATTTGCTAAGTGCTGTGATGTCTGAATCCTGAAAAATTAATCAATACATACATACAGATGTACACACATAAATGCAACTCTTACCTTAGCCAGAGGCTGAGACTTGGTGCTATTCGATTTTTTATCTTGAAGTTCAAATGTTTTCATCCCTCCAAAAGACCAACCACCATATCTGGTAGTAGAAATTAAAATAACAAAAAGTTATCTGCCTTAAGCTCTGCAGTTTTCTTGCTAGGGTAAAGTTGAGATAGCTACACTAATGCTTTATTTTTCATCTGAAAGCAAAAACTTCATCCCTCACAAACTCCTTCCTTGTTAAAAAGGAGGAGGACAATGTAGTTTTTAACCAGTGAATGCTATCCACTTTTTTCCAGCACAGGTATTCCCTTAGATAAGAATTTTTGTTTTCTGATAGCTGAAATCTTTGAGCAACAGGAAAGGTTAGCAGTGAGGTATTACTGACTTCCAGAAACAACTTAAGCAGCTTTATTTATTCCTAAATCATTCATATATTAGCTCAACTCTTTCATCCAAAGATGCTTTCCTCTATTTATAACAGATCAGATGCACCTTCTTTTAATACATAAGTGGCTAAAACTTCCTACTCCTCAATAAATCCATACATGGTCTAATATTTCCACTTACATTATCAGCAGTGATTGAGTTGTAAAGGCATGCAAGTAAACTTCAAAATAGAGCAGATAACCTCTGTTTCTGATATCACAGAATATGAAGTATTGCCAGGGGCGTACCAGTCCTTTTTACTTCAAAGAAAATATTAATTGCAGCGTATCCACCTGTATTTGATTGAGTTCTCTGAGGAATGGATATTATATTGTTAGCCTGGTTTAGATACGCTTCTCTGAGATGCTGAAATAATTCACTGTGTGGAAAAAACCTCAGAGTTTTGCAGTAATGATCATGCCTAGAGATAATCATCATGCAGCTGCTGGAGGAAGTTCTGAGACCATTGAGGGTCTTTCATATTACCTTGAATTGCAGCCTAACTCTACACCTTGATAACAACCAACAGATAAAAACAACAACCCTTTATATTCTCGTGACAAAGGTCTATGCTTTGGATCAGGAAGGACTGTGGGGCTTATACACAAAGGATAAACAAAGGCTAGACATTTTAAGGTTACCTTGTTTTGTTGGAAGACCTCACTAAATACTCTTCTACAGGGAACCCTGAAAGATTATACAAAATATGTCCTTTCTTATTCTTCACATAGGGAGCAGAGGTGTTGAAACTTGGGCACATCTGAAAAAAGTATACATAAAACATGTAAAGCACATTTTAAAGAGTGGCACTAAATTTAGCCTTATTTTTGGATTTTTATGTAGATCTTACAGCATTTCTTTTTAACTGGAATTGCCTTTCTTAGCTTTAACAGATTTTCAACAAATTATGAATAGTTTTATGTTTATAAGGCAACTCAAATGATTGTGCCACCTACATATTAGAAATCCCTTTGATTTCTCTTGCAGCCCTGTCAGGCTGTTTGTTTTCAAAACATCAAAACTTGTATATAAGTTTAGGAATGTTTACAGCAATGAAAAAGGCAAGACTGCTTTTTATTTGCTTTTCCTGTGAAGAAACACAAAATAGACCCCAGATAAATACGAGATGAAAGCAAAATTCTAATTAATGTTATAAGCTTCTAAAAATTTCATTGATGAGCTGCGGAGAACAATAAAGGAAGATGTCTTCTAATGATTCAGTGGGACATTCTCACTACCAAACAAAATGTGACAGATATTAGATTCAATTATCTCAGAAGCTTCACAAAGTATTTTATGCCAATCAACTGAAAATTTTTAATGCTTATTTGACGTCTCAACCCTACAGAAAAGAAAAATTCATTCTCAAAGATTGCTCTTACATTGCTCACACATAGAAGTTCTGCCTCCACTGCCAAGTGACTACTTTCAGTGTTCATGGTTAATAGACCTCTCCCTTTGAAAGTTCCCATTTGTATTTTATTTTTGTATTTTAAGTATAAGCCTCATTATTATTAGAGGCAAACTTATTCCTTGTCCAGAAAAGTAAAAAACTAGTTTCCTCCTTCTATTTTCCCCGAAACTGTATTGCTATGTTTCATATGTAACTCTTGCTCTAAATAATTATATCTTCATAAACAAAATAAACTTTTTTTGCAGAATATGTCTTTTTGGGGAAATACATTTGTCACCTGAGACACAGTTTCATATTTTTTTGTTTATTACTCAGAGCAAGTCAGCAGGAAAAATCATTAGTTAAAAGGGTCGGAAATTCATTATGTCTTTCAAAAACCTTCATTTCTTGAAGCCTGTTGAAATTTGAAATCCAAAATCCAAACCAGAAGCAAATTCTAACAATTAGACCTCATTCATGTGTAAATTCCCTGGTGGGTTCTAGCAGCTAGGTTCACCACCCTTCCCTTTGAAAGTAGGTAGTCTTCCAGATGCTAAGGAAATGTTATGTTTTACCCTTGTTTTACATGGTGGTTGCGCTTAATCAGAATCCTATAACATATTTGAAGTAATTTGCATCTGCTAAAAGTAGTTCAGCTGTCTCTAATCCTCTTATTTCAGATCAATCTATAGCCATTTCTAGTGCACACATATATTGACATATATAAACAAGAAAATGGTGTACAATTTCATTAGGTGAAACAGAAAAAATCTCCAGTCATAACAAAGTTGGACTTGTGAGGGTTTATTTCCTCATCACTTCCACCAGCCCTTCAAAAACATCAGCCAATGAATTAGAGCTAATATACACACACACACACTTTTTTACATATATAAGTAGATCAAAAATTACATACCTCCTGTTCAGACACACATTTGCATGAATCCTGAGGTGACAGAGATTCTGTCTGCCAGCAGGAATTATTTTTTCTAATGGGAATAAACATAATAAAATTATAACTAGCAAATGAAAGCAATATGTCACTTAAAAGAAGAAATCCAGAGAGTAATGAGCAGACCTGGCATGCTGAACACCTTCTTAATATTTGATCACAGCAGCTGCTGTGTCTAGAGTGATACAAATTTTAGTAATTTTTATCAAAGTTGATTTATTAAAAATATATATGTAGGATCAAATGACTTCATGTCTTGTATTTGCAGCAATTAGTAAAGCATGGTCACTACCCCATTCCTGAATTTAGAAATCTAGAATGCTTCCTAATAAATATTTTCCTTAATGTTTGTTCACCCTTCATCTGGACACCAGGCTTGATCAAAATCATCCTGAAATTAATCAGAATAGTGCCACTGACTTTAAATATGTATGGATCCGACCTTTAACAGTAAAGTCTACTTTGCTCTTCACCTGGATGCCAGCTGCTTTATCAGAACCAATTTGTCACTAATTCCATGCAGCCAAAAAAAAGCCTAAGATAATCCATTACACAGAAAGAAAAAAAATAATTTAAAAGTTCAATATTTAAATTAAGGAAATAGTTAAAATTAGTTACGATTACCTAATGTGATGTGAATGTGTGCATGTGTGGTCCCAATCAGAGAAATAACCCAGTAGAACCTGAGGAAGTTTTCCTAGGTTATCATCTTCAGTGCTGCTCAAGGAAGGCCATAGGGGTATAATGAGTGAAAGGGAAAGAAAAAAAAAAAAATACATACATGTCAATGTGTCTAGCTCTATTAAACTTTAATATCAAGGTTCTATGTATTTTCCAAGAAATTAAAGGACTATAAAATCCATGCATAGGAAACATACCAAAATAATCTCATTTCAGAAAACTCTATGTGAACATGTAACAAGAATTAATTACAACTATGACTAAAAAAGTCTCAGCATCTACCCATAGGCATTCTTTTCCTCATAATCATGTATTCCTAGTGGCTGGCATTTCTAAAGTGTTTTTATGCCTATAAAATAAATTTATATTATATTTATAGTTTCAAACAGCATCTTGTTTTGTTCATCTGTATATTTGCACAGTAGAGAAGGTAACCTGGACGTGTGATTAGCACTCTGTACAGATTAATTCGTAGATACTGCACATTTCAAATAAATTAATAAATAATTGAGTTGGTTTCAAAGCTGAACATTTAGAAATTACTTTGAGTAAGAAGAGCAGCAGGCTTTGTAAATACCGTGTGGCATTTTTAAACTCAAGAATTATTTTGAGAAAATAACGTCAGACCTAACCAATTTTTTAAAATTAAGCATGCAAAGGCTTGTTCAAATGCACTTGTTCATTTACATATAAATGGTCATGGCTAGTATTAATTTGAGTTCAATTTTCTCCAGTCTTTGCCCCTTCCTCCAGAAAATCCTTCACACAGTTTTTCTAATTTTATCTTACTCTTATAATAATCTATAAAAGTGTACTAAACATCTAAACTAAACATCTAAAAAACCCCCACACAACTATTGTAAAAAGTAACCTATCACTCTTTCTAGAGTACAAATAAGTCTTTAAAATAGGAGAACTCAAGGGTAAAAGTCCCAGAACCCTACATATTTATGATGATGAATGAGCCTTTTACCTAAAGAAGGATTCTGCATTGACATAAAGTCTTGGTGTCAGCTTCAGAGAAGGATAATCGATAGCCAGCGGCTTCACGCTGAACAAGGCCATTGCCAGTGCCACAAAGAGGACGGGCAGCAGCACATTGGACAAGCTTCCTCTCCAGTCTCGCCTTGTGTGGTGAAACCTCTTCATCAGAAGGGCAAAAATCTGTGTGAGGACAAGGTGGGCTCCACGCACACTCAAGGCTCCCGCAAGTGAAACATCTAAGTAAGACAAAGAAAACAACCCCTTGACAAACAAGGAAACCAAAATTGAACTTTCACGTGCTACATGGTCAAACATAGAACATAACTGTATTTTAGCTCTAATAAAATCAAACTACATAAGCCTAGCATGTTCTCCTGATTGGAACAGTATAGCCCCACACCACGTCACTTCCAAGTAAAACCAACTAGTAATTAACTCTTCCTATGAGGCAAAACAGATAATTAGTTAATATATCTTTATAGCTTTGCATGCACAGCTCATGCCTTACTGAATATTTTCCCTAGATATTTCCTATGGTCCTGTGCTGGTTCAACCATTCCTTGTGCATTACCACCTTTTTCCCAGACAAATTACTCTGAGAAACATGGCCTCTACTAGCACTAATGTCTTGATCTACCTTGACTGGAATCTGTGGCAACTTTTCTACAGAAATTTCAATGGATCTTCTTCAGAGCATTACAGGTGCTAGGTACAAGTATTCTCATAAAAGCATTCCCTTCATTTCCCTGCTCACATGGGACTGATCAAATTTTTGTATTTGTTAGTCAATTCAGTTTTCAGAGCTCATGGGCTGTCCTTCAGATTCACATGGGAGTGTGTCCACACCTTATTAACATCTCACAAACTGAGCAGTTTCCCAATAGACTCTCTCTTAATTTTATTTTATCTTTCTCTGTCAGACACTTGTGAATCACACAAATCACTTTGCCTCTATTTCAGCCCCTAATGCCTTCTATGTATGTGCAGGATCTTATCAAACTCTCTTTCTTGTGGCCTTGCCCAATTGAATGTCTTTCATCCTCTTTCCTTCCTCACAGTATAGCAGTGTCTGGCAGATTTACTACCACAGGCATTTGTACCGTAGCAAGACTGAATAGCCTGTTTATTATAGTGCTCAAAGTCATGATATATTTTATGAACACTTGTGATTTGCCTCTTATTACCTTCCCTCTGTGTATTGAGAACGCTCTAACCAGCATTTCCACTTTCCATGTTTAAACAGGTAAGTGTATAGAAGTTCTCAAGTAACCTCAAATTAATTGTCTTTCTCTTAGAAAAGCCTCTTTTCTGAGTGAACAGAATTTTAATCCCAGACCCTTTATGTTGTTCTAATAAAGTATTTTTAGCCAAGAAGAGAGGCAAACAGGGAGAAAAAATAATCGGGTAACAAGCCAAACTTCTGACCATGGTCACTGAACAATACAGCTCAAATTTTGCACTCATTACTCCAGGTAAATACTGATTAATCACCCTCAGTTCCTGGGAAAATTCTTCAGAAAATAACACCCGGGATATGAAAAACAAGAAATTACCAGGAAAAAACATGATACATTTGAACTGTGTCACCTGAGAGCTCAGCATGAGTACAGGACTGGTTTGGTGAATGAAGGATGAGCAGTGTGTGCTGTTTATTTTTATTTAACAAAGCCTGTGAAGTGGTCTCCCGCAGTCAAATGGGATGTGAAGGACAATAAGGACCACTGGCTGGACTGACAGGCACTGCCCTGCAGGCTGGGAAGAGGGATATTTGATCCAGCTGAGGAGCAGCTGGTTAGTCAGGGTGTCCCCTGGGGGCAAAGATGAGCAAAACACTGGCTAACAGAACCTTGTAACATAGATGTGTGTGCACACCTGCACATGGAGGGGATCCATCCTGCTTGGAGTCAACTTTATGTCAGGTACTGGTGACAAGGAAAACATCCTGGCAGCAGGAGCAGCTCTCTGGCAGCACCTAAGAATTCTAGTGGCATCAGGGAGCAAAATCTCTGCTCAGGGAAAGGACAAACTGCAACAGACACCAGCTGGTACCCGGGAAATTCTGATACCATAAATCAGAAAAATAAATGTCACTGTGAAGAAAACAATCTTCAAGACCAGCCCAGTCATGGCACTAAGTAACCTGCTCTTGACCTGATTGACCTGCATTTTTAAGAGTAATATTCTCTGATTTTAACAGACTTTAATTAATTTGGGTGTTATTCTGGGGGGAGGGCAAGGGGAGAAATTCCAGCATTTATTCCTTTAACTCTGCAACCAAATTATTTCTTTTAGCTATTAGTTATTTCTTTTTCCCCCGGATAATTCCATAGAACAGAAATACTCTCTTTAAGACGTTCTAGTCACAGCCATAACTTGCTAATTTGACAGCTAACACAAATGGGATTTAAGGTTTTGAATCTCTGTGGAGAGAAAAAGTAGCTTCAGAATTCAGATTCTGATTTAGCATTCAAGTTCCCTGATCAAGAAGGGCTACATTTAGGCTTGGAATTTTTTGTTCTGCAAATTGGAGTAGGAGCAAGAGATGCTATTGCAAAGAATTTTTTTAAGAAAACTTCTTAGGAATGTATTAAGTTTCTTTATGTTATCTTGGAAAGACTTCCAATAGTTGTCACAATACAAAAATTGAGACACTCAGAGACAGAAAAAAATTCAAGGTATGAGTGTTTTTAGAATAAAACATCCAGTAACTGCTGCCAGCTCAGCATCCCTGAAATTGTAATGTGTACCCTCTCCCATTTATTAAAGTAGCAAAGTGCCAGAAAAGCATCACAGAATTAGATATTTTCTGTAGTAACAGACCTGCTAATAGATCATTAGCATGAGAAGTGAGTCAAAGAGGCTTCAAAATATTTGACCCTTTGAATCTCTGAAAGGAAACTATGACATCTGGGGACAGAAAAGGAGATCAGCGCTGCAATTCATTGTTTTTTCTTGACAAGCAGGGCAGAGGAAAATTATAACAACTTAATTCAGATTGCCAAAGGAAGGGAGACTGTCACCATGAATAGAAATAATTGTCCATTTTGTCCAATATCCTGACTCTTACTCAATATTCATAATGCCAATGAGCCAAGACATGTCCCAAGAAAACACAATAAACCATTATAGTGGAAGTATATATTTGACTATTTGACTCAGGTACTTCTTTTTTTTTAAGTGATTTATCTTTTCTAGAACCTTATATGTTTATTGTTTAAAATTCTAATTGAAAAGGGTGCCAAATTTCTTTCTGAATTGTCTTAAACTTCCATCTTTGTGACCTTGAATTCTGTCTTCTTGTGTGTGTGTTTCAGAAGAAAAAATTCTTGTTTATTTGTTTTGAATTTATTATATTTGATGATACTGGATGGGCTCTTAAATCTTGCTTTAGAAGACAGGTTATAGAAGCTTTCAATCTATCTTCTTCATAAATAATCTCAACTTTTCACTCTCCTCTTATAAAAATCTTTATAGTCCTAATCAACCTCACTACTTGTCTCAAGTTCTCTTATTTTAACACTGTATCAGTCTCAAGATAAAATATGTTCAATGCAGCTTCCAGATGTGGAAACACTACTGATTTATACCACAGTATTATACATTCTTGTACTGATAGCTTGTTTTCCATACGCACCATACCACTTCATCTGACTGCACCACACTGTGAGCAATAGCCTGCGTTGGGCTTTCCATAATAGACTCGATATGGCTCTCGAAATTCCCAAGGTATTAAATCACTCTTTCAACTAGAACCTACAGAATTAATTTTTGCTTCATAAAGCTTGTAAGTAATTCACCACCTACGTCTGGTGTGTATGTCAGGATGCATAAAAACACCATACATTTATGGGAAAACAGTCTCTGATTATCACTGAGAACTATAAAGGCTGGAAGACAAGGCCAGATGACCTCTCTGTTATGAAGTCAATTTTTATGCAGAAAGTGTATGAAAATATCCTCATTAATAATTTAGATCGCAGAATTAAAAACCTGACCCAAGTGTTAGAAGCTCTCTTGCTTGACTTACAATTGCAATTATCCACCAGAAGTGCAATTATGTTCACAATTAACTTACACTTCCCAATTCATCCAGACTCTCTGTATTAATGACAAGACTTTTGCTAGTTTCCAACAGATAGAGGTTAATATTAGGTACAGGGAAACAGAACAAGTCCTAAAATCCAGAAATGAAGATTATCAAAATCCTTGCTTATAGACGACTATAGAATTAGAAGCAGAAACAATTATTGTAAAAGTCTCTAACTGGGTATTAGATAGTCTTTTTTTCCTGTATTTTGCACTTCTAGAAAACAATGTAATTCTAACATTTTTTCATGGTGCAGAAGGAAAGATGGGTAATGCAATAGATAAATTGCTATGACTGATTCTTGCTTATATGTAATAGAGTAATGAGTTTTCTCTATCCAAAGCTGATCAGAAAAATATTTATTGTGTGGGTAATTTCACAAGAGAGGTTCCCTTGGGGCATTTTTAGATATAAATCCTCTTATTCCTCCCCTCAGGTTATTTTTAATTTTAGGCATTGTAAACATTTCTTCTAAAATGTTGATTCAAATTGTTTTCATCTTAAGAATTTCCCATCTTAGTTTTTTCCATACTCCCTCTATAAATATTGATTAATTCAATTAAGTCATATTTTTAAGGGAAAACCTGTAGGGTTTTGATTAAAAAATTAGCTTTACATTCAGAGTTCCAGATCCCAAAATAGGATTTTGCATGGACCTGAAGACCTTTGAGTCAAAGTAGTAAAGACCTAGGCAAATGTAGAGCTCATCAGTAGAATTAACATGTTCTAAAGCCAAGGAATTGGTGTCTGTCACTCCCCATCCTTGTAAAGAACCCCCTTCCCAACTCACATCTCCCAAGCCCTTTTTCTCAAACCAGATAGTTGACTGATTACACTATTTCTTTCCTTTATCTTAGATACCATTCTTGTTCAAGATCTGACACTTAATGTTATATCACACTGAAGACCACTGAAAGGATAGCGTGAACAATAAATCTGATTCCTACTGAAAAATCAAGAAAGTACCAGCATAACCAGAAAAATGTGCTGCATACTCTCACTGAAGAAACTCCAATCCCCAAATCTCACAATCTAAAAACCTGTTCCTAGAAAAACTACTAGCAAACTCATAAAGGACATCTTTAAGCTCTTTATTATTTATTTCCTAGAATAAAGGGAGTGAGCAAAAGTTCATTTGTTTGCAAAAAGCTTAGGAAAAGGATATGCCAAACTCATCACTGTGTTTGGAAGAAATACATCCTAAGGTCAGGCCTAAACAAAGTAGGAATTATCTACTCCCAGCAATGTGTAATGGGCTGAAGAACTGGTAGGATACAATTGCACTTAAATCTTAGAGGGAGCAACACTTTAGAGTGCCCTCACACTTGACAGTTGGAGATGAGATACATCTGACTTTTCACTAGTTAAGTGAAAGACAGAAGCATAAAGTGGGTTTGTGCTAAACGAAAATTAAAACATCCAGGTGTTAGAGAGCAAAAAACCTTCATCCACAAAATAATTTTCTTTACTTTTACTTACTGCATTGTTATCCAAGCAGCAGCAGAGGTGTATCCAAGCAAGAGCATTTGATCCTGGACATCACTCTTTGCGTCCAAAGTTTTCATTCAGGTTTGTTGTAGAGAGTGAACACATTGTACAGATAACACAAGGCACATAATTAAATGCAAAATACATGTCCAGAGAAGGACAAGAAATCTGATGAGGGACCTGGTGCACAAGTCTTATGCGAAGTGGCTGAGGGAGCTGGGGTTGTTTAGCCTGCAGAAAAGGAGGCTCAGAGGTGACCTTATCACTCTCTACAACTCCGTGAAAGGAGGCCATAGCCAGGCTGGGGTGAGTCTCTTCTCCCAGGAAACCAGTGACAGGACAAAAGGAGTCTTAAGCTGCACTAGGGGAGGTTTAGGTTGGACATCCGGAAAAATTTCTTCACAGAAAGTGTGATGCAAGGTTGGAATGTGCTGCCCAGGGAGATTGTGGAGTGACTGCCCCTAGAGATGTTTCAGAAAAGATTATGTGGCACTCAGTGCCGTGGTCTAGTCAGTATGGTGGTGTTAGGTCATAGGTTGGATTTGATGATCTCAGAGGTCTTTTCCTGCCTAAATGACCCAGTGATTCTGATTCTGTAAATTTGTCAACCAAAACAAAAGTTCCATTCTTTTTTTATTATTTTGTTGGAAGAGGAGGAACTGTTAAAACAAGGAATGTTCAGCTCACAGTTTCTCATGAAATATGACTGATACAAACACTTCAAGCACCAATCTAAAATATTCTATTCCTCTTGGGCCATAAACCCTACCATGGGACAGTTTTGGGATAGGTAACTAGCAGACTGGGGAATAATTAAAATTAGGACTAATTTTTGAGTACTGAATAACCCAACTGAAGCGAATATATTAGGGTATACAATAAAATATCTCTCAAAATAACCTGAATAGAATACATCACTTACATTCTCAAGAGCTCATTAAATGCAGAAAATTGCTATGTTTGTCCCCCAAACTCCCCAAGAGAGTTTACTAACTAGTAACTAGTAGAGTTTACTAACAGAACTTGATCAGAGTCCCTAACTGAACTTACCTTTTCAACAGCCAACCACCATCACACTATGCTGCTGCAAAGATCTACAAAATAGTCAGAACCGATTTTAAGTGTAAAAAAGAGTACAGCTCAAGGTCCTTTATTTTTTCTCCAGGCATAACATAGCCTCATTTACATTATGAATATCATCCCTTAATTTCAAGAACTTGCATTTTTGCAAAGTTAGATCATACTAGAGGTATGAACAATAGATGACATGATGAACACTGTTAAATGCAAGCAAAATATTTCTTCACAATTATAAAAGTAGATTAAAACTAAAAATTAGGTTTTAGTTTTCCAACACTGTTAAATGCAAGCAAAATATTTCTTCACAATTATAAAAGTAGATTAAAACTAAAAATTAGGTTTTAGTTTTCCCTTCCTTTACTTATTCACAATCACAATTACTTATAACCAACATTATAATTCTATTATATGAAATATGAATTTAGGTATCTGAAATGCCCATTCATGACAGAAAGAAGGTAAGCCAGCCTCTTTAATTAATATAAAACTAATACTCACATGCCTACATAATTTCTCTATTTAATAAAAGAATATTCATTCAATTGCATACTAATAAAAAACCAAACATTAAACTTTGGCATCACTCATATCAAAGAACAGAAAATCTTCTAAAAGTGTCACACAATGCAACAGCACCATATGCATGGTAGTAGATAAAAACTTTTAAACAGGTGTGCATCACATTCATACTCTAAGCATAAATTTGAGAAAGCAAGAAAGTCCAAATGGCATTTAGCAAGTAAATAAAATTGTAACAAAGACAGTGAAGTGAGACCTCTGCTTTTAATTTATGGGCCTGCTTTATACTCTTGCTTTTCCAAACCTATTTGTCTGTTTTATCTACTCCTTGCATTCAGTCTTAAAACCAGGCTGCAAGCTGTCAAAGGTGGTAAGGACCTGGGTGTTTTATTCCTACTATTAGTCCGTAGGGTGTCTGGAACAACAGGCCACGACTTTAAATTGGGCTTCCAAGGCACTGCAGCTCATACAATAAACAACAATCGCTACCACAGCAGCTAGGAAAAAGGAACACCCTTGTGGTTGCTCAAGTGTAAGATGGTGTTGAAACACCTCTTATTTTTATTATCATGGAAATAGGCAGGAATACAGTCATAGCAGAAACTTGACTGAGTGTATAGTTTTTGGGGAATGTAACACTTCCAGGCTATAAAAGCACTGCCATTAGTTTCCATGAAGGGAATTAATTTTCTAGTGCAAAATACTCTCTTTCTTTACATTCTCCAGCCAAAAGAACACAAACAGTTCATGAGCTTAAAGAAATGGGAAACAATGGTTCTGTCCTCCTATCTGTCACCCTACAGATACCATGGAGAGCCAAATACAGTTGCTACACTGTCAGCCAAGCTAGTCTGGTGAATAGCCACCTAAGCTAGTCTGAAGAGGAGGACACACTGCTGAAGGCAGTCTTCCAATAATTGATAAATAGAGGGTTTCAACTCTTCCTACATTTGTGATATCTAAAGCAACCTCTTTTGTTACATTTCCATGGTTTTTTTCTGCTTTGCCATAATTTATATCTCTTCATCCTAGTTGGGATTTTTGCCAGCTTAAACCATACTGAAAAAGAAGTTGGGACTGAACACCAAGTATTTTTTTTAGACTTGTATGGTGAACTCTGTTGTGGCCAGGGCAACTTCATCATTAATATATTAATGTGAATATTCTTTGGAAACAAAAAAAAAAAAAAAAAATCAAAGAAACCAAATATTGAGTCAAGTCAGATAGTCAGACAGACTATCATGCCTCAGAAAAGAAAATTGCAGATTTGAAAACCCTAAGTCTTTGATTTTGAGTTTCTGCATGGTTAACTTGCAACATCAACATTTATGCTAATTTCAGTTTCCAAGAGATAATTTTGCAAATAAATATCCTTTTATTGCAGTACTATCTCCCCTGCAGTGATGCACATGCAATGAATTGCCACATGGAGGCGGAGGTAAGTAAAGGAAGAGCTGAGAAACAAGCACAGAATGTGGCTACAAAATGGAAGTCTATTTACACTTTCTGTTTGTACTCTTTGAAGGTACAACAGTAGAAGTACAGACTGTCAGAATTGCAAAAATATATCCCCGTTAATTTCATATGTGTCTATATATCTATGTCAGACTTGGCCAAGAGAAAGAATACATTTGTGGACACACACGGAAACAACTACACATCTTGTGCACTAGGATACATTCTCTTGTTACAGTAAGCAGCACACTTATTGAGGTTGGTTCCTTTTCTTTCTAGAAGTGTAAATCAATACCCAGAAAGTTGTTAGAATTTAAGTCATTTTATTCAACCTATAGACTCAAGTTACAACAACTCAAGATTGAATCCAATACAGACAACAGGGCTACACACACAGTACTTTTGTTCTGTTTGGTGAGAAACTGGTGAAAGAGCAGGACAGCAATAAAATGTGAATGCTTGCTCTACCACTTCCCATAATGTTATATGTGACACTTAATTCTAAATATCTTAGTACTTACAACTAGACAGATTAAATACAGCAATGGAAGAAAGAACTATGTATTCAATCCAGGTGTTCTCAAACACTTGCCACTGGTTACTTGCTTCCCAGAGGGGAACTTTTAAATAGCAGCTGTCCATCGCTGTACTGCAATGACTTCTGTCATGCAGCTGCTCAGCTTGCTGAGTAGCCTTTGAAAACACTGTGTGCAGCACTCTGGATAGGAAGCCTCTTGGAAGTGCTCTGAGATAACTCAGATATTAAACAGAGGAAACTGCTTCAGCAGGACCCAGATTTCACTGTGACAGACAAGGACATTCTGATCCACTTTAACTTTCAGAATTTGTGCAAGCATTACCTTAATACAAAGTACTTTGTCTAAAATCCTGCAGCTCCCATAATCAGGAACATTTTCAGACCATATCTCTACTGGAGTTATTCTATTAATGAAAAAAATCATATCAAAGTTTGTGCAGGGAAACAATTCAAAACTGAAAGTTCTGCAGGAGGCATTTTTTATTCAGACCTGAAGCTATAGCAAACAACTGAAAAACGTGTTTGATGAAAAACCTCATTCCTCAGGCATTCTGGTACCTCATAAATAGTGGTATTAAACAGCTTCAAGGATTTGGATTAGCAGAACCAAGTGCTCTATTTTTTCTAACATCTCCAATGAATATGGTAACCTAAATAAACTGTAAAATAGATCTAGAGGCAAATAGAGAAAAAATTACATAGCTGAAAATTTCCACCTATACAGAAGTCAAACATCAGGTCTACTACGAGGAAGTTTCACTTATATTTTAAATAAGGAATTGGCTAGCAACAGTGTAATATACACCTTATATCACCTTGTAACAAGTTTACCATATGAAAAGTTGACAAAAAAGTGCAGTCCTAACTGCTCCACATACTGCCCTTCATACTGAAGCTACTTTACATGTTGTCCCTGTAACTCCTAAACCAGTTTTCTGTTAGTACTCCAGCACATTGCTAGTATTGAAAAAAACAGATGTGTGAATATTGCTAAAGTTTCTCTGGGCTTTTCTTGTACAAAAGGAATGTTTTTGTGACAGAGCAGAGAGAAAAATTTCACCAAAGGAGATACTTTTGAGAAGGCACTAGACAGGTGAAAATCTAGCTTCATGTAGAAGCATCAGCCTCAAAGAGAGTTTTTGTAACACAACTAAGATGGGTAGCACACCTTCTACATACATATGGTATTTACTCAATAAATGAGGCAAGACATTTCATGAGGAAGATTTCATGAAGCCCCTTGCCTAAGCAATATTCTGCTTCAGAACAAAAAGTAAGCATCTTACTCTTGATAAGCATTTCTATAAAAAAATTGGTCATTTACATTACTTACACAGTTGAAGTTAGTCTCTGTATTTGCTGGTGCAACAACATTGATAAAGCAAAGTTGTTTTAAAATACTTGTATGCGTGTGTGTACACTTTCTTCACCAAACACAAAGATCTAGTAAATGTACACTCCACTTGTAAACTCTAGCAAAGCAAGAAACCATCAGAATTTACTTTTCATATAAAACCTAAAGACATGCTATTAGCAACATATATTTTCTGACACCATATGTATGACTTTGTGTTGATTATCTAAGAGTGAAACTTTTCTCCAACACAGGCCTCATTATTGAGAGAAATTATAGTTTACATAGGATATGAGATGCAAATGTTATCTTTGGAAAAATCAGATTGCTGAACAGCAAAAAAGCATAATCTAAAAGAATTTAACTGTTTAAACTAGGAAAAAATTGTTACTACATGTGTTGCAGAAGTTGCATTAGTATTACATTGAACAACCCATCATTGCTGTTATACCAGGCAATCCATTGCTGTTCAAATTTCAGTTGCTTTTTGGAAAACATTATCACCGAAACCACATGCTGAATACAGATTTTTTGTGATGTTGCAAATGCGAAAAAAGGGGAATACTTGCAAAAAGTACATGCAGGTCATTCTCAAAGGCAGCAAATGAACACAGGAATGCTGGCTGCCTGATCTCAATTATCTTCGAGGAAGAGTTCTACTTCCCTTATATGGTTTCCTTTCTTTCCAGTTTTTTTCTTCAGGTATTTAGAAATAATTACAGCATGAAATGGAAGACCTGCAGTCCTTCATACTGGAGAATAAGTCTTCTGAATATTTCTTTAAAAGACAGGATTTTAAGACTGCCATGAAAGATCACATGCATTGTCTATGCTTTTTTCCAGTCTGTAGCTGTTACAATAACCTCAATAATTTATGGGAACTAAAAGAAAACAGCACATCATGGAGCGCAAAGGAAAGACTGGAGGGAGAGACACACACAGAAGGGAGCACTAGCAGGTAAGGGGGGAAAACCTTCACTGTATGAAGAAATATGCTGTCAAGAAGAAATCAAAGAAGGGCTTGTAGGCAAGACATAAGAGCTACACAACTGAGATAATTTGATCACTTGCTTTTCAAGATATTAAGGGGGGTCACATTCTACCAATTCCCTTTGGATAAATAAAGCATTCCTAATGCACCTACAGCTATATGTATTCTTTATCCCTCAGCTCAAAGAAATATCTGAAGTCAGTGAAAGAGCTACCAAGAAGTTTCACTTCTAAAACAAGCACTGTTAATAACTAACACACAAACAACTCGGATTATGACAAAGGCAAGGAAACAGGTTGTCCAAAAAATCAGGTTCACAGTATTCTCAAATTCTCACACATGCATATAAGGCAGTAAGATCTGTGAGATGTTAGTATCAAATACAATTTTCTGTTTAGAAGGTCCTTGAGATATATAGAAATTCAATATACAGTCATCACCATCAGAGGCTGCATGCATACCAGTTCTGGTTACCCACAGCTTAAATAAAGTCTCCCTGAGGATTCTGCTTCTTCTATCCTAGGCAGTATCCTCTGCCACTAGGCAGGATAGAAGAGGCATCATCTCTTCCATCCTAAGATGGGGCTATGCAACCACTTTCCTGAATTGTTCTCAGATAGTATTCTGAAGACTACTATTTCCAGTTTCTAATTTATTGAAGTTTGAATCTATATCTATGACACAATTTACTGGTCTAAGCATACCTTCCATTCAAAAATGTTATTCATATATTTTAAGAACCAGTAAAAATACCAAATTACAGGAAAAGGGCTACTAAGTCCTTTTCATAAAGTATTTTTTATGAAACCAGCTCAATTCCATCATGACAATATTTCATGAGCAATTAATTTAATTTTCAAAATGCAAATTTCAAAATAGATTTTTGCTTTTTCCTCTGGTTCTGTACTACTTGCAACAGTCCATAATCTTTTTTTTTTCGATCGAGCCCCCTTTTGGGAAGTGCCAAAAGATCACTTTATTGACCATTTTCTTCTCTAGAGCTGAAGATAACAGAAAGTCTCTGTGAGGAAGGCAGGTAGGGTTAACTTCCTTCCTGTCTCTGAAATAGGAAGATAAATTCGAGGACAATTCCCAATGTGGGAAAATGGATGAGCTTCTTGGCATTGTAAGAGTAGCATGCTTTACTGGAAAACAGCTGTATTTCCATTGTTTTCCTAGCAGTCCTCTAATGTCTGGGCCTGCCTAAGAGAGACTCCAAATATTTGGATGAGAGAAGAAAGTAGTGGGTAAAAAAAGTGTAACATCTGAGGAAGGATGAAGAAACAGACCATTTGCTTTCAGAAGGATAGGAGTTACAGTGACACACAGAGAAAACAAATTCATATAAGAACGTTAAATATCTCAAATGAGCTTATTTTTGAAATTAGCTTTGTGTGACAATTGATAGGTAACATTATAAAAATGCTCCATCCTTACTCTACAGTGCAGAGAACCCTGAAAGGGTGAAGGAAGAAAGATTTGGGTTTGAAGAATATAAAGCTAAATATTTGAACTGTTTATTAAATTAAGTTGTCAACACATGAAAGAAACATGACATTTCCTGCAATAAACTAATTAAAACAA